>NW_024582410.1:780183-1023106 GCF_018398535.1 Haplochromis burtoni | reverse complement strand
TGTTGTATTTTGTATTATTTACTTTTTTCCAGAATAACCTGGGTACTTTTACTCAAAACCATCCAAGTACGTCTTCCTCCACTTCTTCACGCAGAAATATGTGGAGCTTCCTCTTCAAGAGTAAATGGCACTGGGTCCACACTCAAACACACTTACAAGTATTATCCATTTGCATATATTCTTGGCTGGTGCAGCTTGCCAGGCTTGCATTGTCTTAGCTCTCTGTGTGGACATATGCACATGCCCGTGCACCAACTGCAGTTTTGTTCTTTCATTAATCATGAAAGGGACTTTATAAGCCCCACAACGTTGGGCTGTGGCCACAGGGGGGGTCGCACTGCAGCACACTTACGCACACGCACACACACACAGAGGCAAACCATCTGTACTGAAAGGTCAAGGGACTAGAAGTAGCCAGCTTGTCATGCTCTCAGTATGCAGTGATGTGTCTGTCTCTATACTCTGCAGCAAATGCAGAGCTTATAGTGGTCATTTATCACACATAAAGCAAGCTGGTCAAGGTGTTTCCTCTGTAGTAATGCTCCTCTCCAAAACACCAATGTTTTAACAGATTTCTGCAGAACACTAGCTCATAATTGGTCTGTTTTTTTTGGTGCAGCAGCCCAGAATAGATCCCTTGGTGACTAATAAAGCTTGTCCTGATAGTTCTGCATATAAAGCATTTGAGGTTTGTGTCTTCTCGTCCAATCCTCCTGCTTTGTTTTACAATTCCCATTTCTTTTTTATGTATTCTTTCCCCCAAAATAACTAAAATATCCTTCCCACTTCTCTACTACTGTATCACACATCTTTTCTTCACCACTTCCTCTCGTCAGCTCATATCCTTCTGTACTCCCCCACCCGTCCCCCCAACTTTGCCTCCACAGACTTTGTGTCCTACTTCTTCAGGAACAGTGCTAGCTTGCTAACTCAGAGTTTACACGGAGGAAGCCCAGGCCGGCAGAGGTGTGAAATTCCCAATTTCAGATAACTGATTCCTGCCGGTTTTTCCCTATGACACCTCCTGGCTATCTCTATCTACTGTGTGATTGCGCAGCTAGAAAAACATATGTATGATAGTTACATATATTATATTTATATATCTATATATATTTCATATAAGACCAAATGTACTCTAGATCATTTTTTTCATTGAATTGCTTGATATGTAGAAAAAATAATTCTTTTTAGCCATAATTTTTTTAATGTAAAAAAAAGCTAAGAGGCTTGGTTTGAATGTAGGAGGCAGAAAGTGTTTAACGTGAAATGAAATGGGTCTGTAGGTGGAGGACAGTCAACCCTTGTTTTACAGTGTGTGGCCTATTTGGATAAGGCTGCCATATTTGCTTAGATGTTTTTTATTTAAGAAAAAAAAGGTTTATGAAAAACACGAGTCAAAGACAGCAATGAAAAAAAAATCTTAACTAACTACTAACTAATAAAGCAAGTTTCAAAAGGTTTAGCAACCTGTTGGCCAAAATCCTGCCCATACAGTGATAGATCATTAGATACACCTTGCTAGTACCAGGTTGGACCCCCCTTTTTGCCTTCAGAGCTGCATTAGTTCTTTGTGGCATTCATCAAGAGATTTTGGATCGTGTTGACAGGATAGTGTCATACAATTGCTGCAGATTTTTCAGCTGCACATCGAGATGAGAATATCCTGTTCCACCACTTCCCAAAGGTGCTCTATTGGATTGAGACTGTGGAGGAAATTGGGAAATTGGGCTCATCAACCTGAAACCTTTTTGTTCATTTGTATAATTTTGGTGAGTCCTTAGGAATAATAGCCTCGCTTCCCTGTTTTCAGCTGATAGGAGAGGCACCTGATGTGGTCTTCTGCTGATGTATCCCATCTGCCTGTTTATGACCTGTTATATGTTCAGGGATGCTCTTTTGCTTACCTTGGTTGTAACAAGTGGATCCCAGCTGATCAGCAATTTCTAAGCTTGTTTGAATTTCAGTGGGTCATCTTGACCATGTTTGCATGACTAAATGCACTGTTCTTGAGTTGTTGCATTGTGATTGGTTGATTAGATATGTGAATTAATGAGCAGTTAACCATTTGTACCTTTATTATCATTAAAGGCATTCAGTCAAAATGGCCATAGTGCGCTTAGAATCACGTGTCACCTTACACAGTACAAAAATTATAACTTTAAGCTTACAGTTAGGCTTTTCTCATGTTAAGAAATAATATTTCTCTCTTGCAGTTTCATCCTGATTTTGTGTTATATCTGTTTACAATTAATTTCAATGCATTCTTGCGCGAAAAAGTAAGAAAAAAGGGAAAGTACACTACCTCCATAAGATGTTTGATTTCTTTTTATTTGTTTCATCTTTTTTTGTTTGTTTTTAACATTTAGCCTGACGCACACAGACACTCAGACGACCACAGTCAGTACCACGGCCCACCCTGCTGAGAGTCTTAACTGCTCTGTTATCGTGGCCTCATCTTCTCAGCAGGGCCACAGAGAACTCTCGTTATGTTGACAGACTCCTGAGCACACCATTAGATGGAGATGAATATGTCATAACGTATGTGCAAGGATGGGACAATGAAGATGAAGCAGCTGGTAGCGTGGGCCTTGGTCCCACTGAGCGTGGTGTGTACAGATAAGGTCAATGTGATGTGGACTGTTTAAGGGACCTGCAGGAGCTTTTGTAATGGACCGAGAGAACGAGGGCAGTTTTAATTAGTGTGGGCTGCTGTCTGAGCTCTCATTCTTGATGATTCAATTTTTTCCACTCTCGTGCTCGTGGCCATGTTTGTTTATTTGTCCTTGTTTCACCGAAATGGCAAAAATACATCATTTTCTTTGGATCCCCGTGAATAATTTGTTTTATCTGCTGATATTTTGACACTTTTCCCATGGATTTAATTTGTTCTGCTCATGGTGATGGAAAATTGCTCTTTTAGTAAAATGACAGTAGGCTCTTGATGTGTTTAATTAAATAGCAAAAAAGAACAAAAATGAGTTTTGCTCCCTAAAAATGTTAAGTAAATAAATGTTCTTGTCTTTCATTTTTACTGAATGGACATTCCTCTTCTGGGATATAGCTATTCAGTAATAACATTTACCAAATAATAATTCAAATTAAATATACGGAGGTTAAGTTGTGACAAAATATTTGGTTTCAAAGGTTCATTGGTTTAAGACGGATTTACACAGTGCAACTGCTTCTCATTTCACATTTCCTTTTGCAAAGTTGTACTTATTTCAATACAGTAGCTAGCTGTTTTTGTTTTTGTTAGCTTATTTTAAAACTGAAGCTTTGCATCTTGGCTTTTTTTGTCTCATAAACAGTACATAAACATAATTTATACCTTTATACCAACAATATACCAGTTTTCTGTTTGTCTGTGTGTGTGCAAAACATGGCACATATCTTAAGCCGCTAAAGGCTCTTATCTATATCAGATATTATAATGTAATCATGTTACCTGGCAACCACCAAGCAATGAGCTAAAATGAAAATTTTTTAAAAATTATTAATTTATGTACCGACAACACCTTATGGATGCAAATGAGGTTTTAATTTCTCAACAGTAACATTTGATTTATATTCACAAAAGCTTATTTGTACAGAATGTATGGTAACATCATCATGTTGCCTAGCAACCACCTAGCTATGAGCTAAAATGACCTTTTTTTTTCTTTTTTTACTTATGCACGTGCCACACTTTATCACCTTATAAAAACACAAACAGGCCAATCAAGCTGTAGCATGGGCTTTTTCTTCAGTAGTAGAAAAAATACATGCGGTACTTTTGGTTTGTCCGTTATTTCCCAAGGGGTCACCACAGTGGGTGGATATACATATTTGATTTGGCATAGATTTTACCCCACATGCCCTTCTGATACATCCCTCCTAATTATCCGGGCCTGGGATGGGCAGTAGGAGTACACAGGCTGTGTCTGTTTCCCCACTCAGTGTCAAACTATGCTAACCGCTACTCCATGAAGCCACAAGTAGTTGATGAGTAGATCAAATAAAGCAGGTAAAAATTATTTGTAGAGCTATTTTTGCTTTGTTATCATGCCAGCCGTATCGACCTATGATTAGTGCTCACCTGTGCTTTGTGTAACTGTTTTTCTGAGTATATGAGAGTGTGCACTCTCTGTTTTTGAGAATCATTGAGTGTTTTTCATCATTTTAAAGTATAATGAGCCAAAAAGGTTTGGGGACACAGATTCAGAGTAACAGGGGAACTATTGGAGGAGTTGATGAGTCGCTCTTATGCAATTTGTAATAAACAAAATTAATGTCACTTCTATATGGATATAAGGAAGGCGGTAGAATTTGGCACACATGTGTCAAGTTGACATCCATCTTTTAGGAATAAAGATTCCTGGTAAAACATGTGATTATATCACAGTTCCTACCCGCCTGTGTCTGTTGATGGTTTATCTGCGTTTCATCTCTGGTTATAAAGAATGAGATACATGTGCGGTTTGAGGGCGCCATGAGGTCACAGCACCATCATTTGTTTTCTGCCAGTGTGCTCAACTATTGATTCTGACACTGATGCTCAAGGCAAATGTCGGCTACGTTTACCCAGATTAATTAAAAAGTCCCTCACGTCACATTGCCCAGAGGTGTGAGCTGGCTCTGTCAATACCAGCAGAGCGTTTAAACTCGAAAAGCTTTTGAGACACCGTTTACAAAGATAGACAGCGTTTCGGTGATATTTTAACTTCCACGTGTGCTGTCACTCAGAGGGGTTAGCTGCTCGGTTGCAGTTCCACAGCCAATCCAGAAAATCAATAAAAAAATTGCCTTGTTTTTGTAAAAATAAATAAATAAATAAAAGTGTAATTGAACCATCTATTAGTGCTGTTCACGTTTTATGAGAATTGGGCAGGGTGGTTAGCAAGGTGAGAGCCAATCACTAAAGCACATGCTTTGCTTATTAATCACAAAAGATCGCTGTTTTTTAACGCCTTCTCTTTACAATGCACACTGACAGTGTCACCCTGCCCTCTCTCCAAAGAGCGTGACAATTATGCCTGCAATTAGAATGTAATTGTTTTCATTATCAACCCAGGTAATGCTGTTTGTCAGACTTTAATGTGGATTGTGCTTCTTAGTCCCACTTGCCCAGAGTTTTGAAAAAGCTGCATGGTTCCTCCACAGTGGAGCAGAAAACACTATATTTAGTAATCTGGTTGAGAAAAAGATAAGCCTGGATGTTAAGAGCTTTTGTGTGGGAACATTTAATTGTTGGCTGGGTTTTTATCTACAGTGCAGTACACTGCAGCAAGCAAATAAAACCACTTGGGACCATAAAAGACAAACATTTTAGCCACTTGTCATATGCACTATTTTATACTTAAAAGGCAGCTGAGACATTATCGGTGGTAATGTTTATCTGTAGAAATGGTTTATAGCTGCAAGCCATCTGAGGAGAGACAGCGCAGATGTAGCGTACAGCTGAGAATGTGAATAGCTGTAGAGAGATGAAGTCTTGATATTAAATCCAGGCCAGCTGCTCTTCCGCATATTTGATATTCTACATAATGATTTCTGGAGTGACACCGTGGTGGGGTCTGTGTAGAGCGTGCCTGCTTGATTCCAAACTTCCTCTCACAGTAAAGGATATCAGGTAATGCTAAACTGGCTCTAGGAGTAAATTGTCTGGTTACCTGTCCATCCAGGGTGTAGCCTTCCTTTCTCTTTTTTACAGCTGGGATAGGCTCAAGCCCTTCCGTGATGCTTGCTTTTCCCATATGTATATTATTATCCCACAATATTTCACTATTGTAGCTGTCATTTTTCCTGCTTATAGTGATTTTCTCCACTATGGTAAGCTGTTTCTGTTCTCTTAAATCACCACTGCCTTTGTAGAAGTGTGACAGATTGTTAGCATTGTTAGGACAGTCTATAGTCCCTGTACATTGGCTACAATCAGCTGAATTCAGTACCAGCCAGGGTCCATCAGCTGATGGGTCTGCTGATACTCTTCTGCACATGATATTGATAAATCTATTTTAAAATGCTTATGCTGCCATTGAATGAGAGGAAGCAGTGATTGGAGACTGTGGCGTGATGAAAGTTATTATGATCGTATGCAATGAACTTGCAGTCTTGTTGCCTTTGGTTGCTTTAAAGATGGGCACCAGTTCTACAACCACTCACACTCAGCTGACATCCTCAGGGCAACTTTGGTGCATGGAGGTGGTGATAAAATGAAAATAAGATACGAGTCTCTCTGTTATCAGAATCAGAATCAGAAAGGGGTTTATTTCCAAATGTTGAGCAGGTTTACAACATTAGGAAATTGCTGCGGTGCTTCAGTGCAAACATAGTGTCATAAATAGCACTTAAATAGACATGAAAAAATAAAAGTAGAATAAGAATTAAAGTGCTACGTAGAAAGATATGTGCATGAGATATACATGAGATATATACATGAGAATAAGAATTAAGAGTGCTACGTAGAAAGATATATACATGAGTGCAGGTGGTGATCAGTGCCAAACATGAAATGACACAGTGACACAGCGTAGGGTCATGTGTTAGTGGCGGGGACAGTCATATGGTTATTGTTCATGTGTCCAACAGCAGAGGGGAAGAAACTGTTCTTATGGCGAGAGGTTCTGGTGCGAATGGACCGGAGCCTCCTGCCTGAGGGGAGCAGGTCAAACAGACTGTGTCCAGGGTGAGAAGGGTCAGCTGAGATCCGAGTTTGTGATTCGGTTTGTGATTGAATGGGTTCAAATTGGCAATTACATGCAATTTGTTTGCAATAATACAGTGAGTAACTGTGATAGATGGGCAAATATCACAAATCTGTTGCCATCTACATCTACAGAGGTTAACCAGAAAATGACATTAACTGATTGCATTCAAAGTCCGCACAAAACCTGATTTGAAACAAAAGTTACTTCGCCAAGGGTAGTTGTTGCAGGACTGCGAATTACCTGTGAAATGACACAGGCGCTTAGCAACAATGCTTTTACAGAAATATTACCAGAATGCAATCAGCAGGCAGCCACCAATTTATCCTATTTGAAAAGAGATTGCATCCTTTCTTTACTCTGGTGTGACTGAGCCATTAGCCCATATACAGTTGCTGGTACCCCTGCAAACTACCTCCACCCCAACACCTGCTTTTTCCTGCTGTTTCTGTTATGTCATAATCAGTACATCACGTTTGATGTCACTGACGCCTGTTCTGTGCTGGGGGTCTTTTATTGCTCTGCAGTGAGACAACTAGGACCCAGAACACTGCTGTCAAATTTCTGCAGACTGAATAAGTCTTCTTTTAAATGAAGTGGTTTTAACTGAAATTCCATTGACCAAGGTTATGATGAAGAGCTGTATTTTTAAATTTGAATTTTAATATTTAATATTTTTTCTTTGTGATTTCTTTTTCTTTCTTTTTTTTAAGAAAAGCACTTAATACTTTGAAGCCACTCTTTAACTTTGCCCAATTAGATTTATGGCAATTTGGTTCAGTTCAGGGTCATTTTGTTTTAATTGTAATTTCATGTGCCATTAAAGTACAATATAAAATTAAAAAGAGCCTGAACGTGGCTTCTGTTTATTACAATTCTTGAGATTAATCGCCTTTAGCCACCCACATCTGTGCCCATTATTTCTAATGTTCCAGCTCCATTATGCCTAACCACTATATTTTTGTCCATGCTTTTTCTCTGCAGGTGATGTTATTGTCTACATCAACGATGTGTGCGTCCTGGGTACCACCCATGCTGATGTGGTGAAACTCTTCCAGTCTGTACCTATTGGCCAAAGCGTGACTCTCGTATTATGTCGCGGTTATCCTTTGCCATATGAGCCAGAGGAAGCTGCCAACACCAACAACAACACCACCACCATCATCTCCCCACTGGGCATCATGGAGCAGCGGCCCATTATGGTGAACGGCAGGACGGGCTACGATAACTACCTAGATTATCTCACCCGCACAGCACGCTTTGTTACAGACCCCAGTCAGGACCCGGTCAGCGCCCAGCAGCAGCTGCTCACTGGTCACCCAGCGGACACCCACTTAGATGGCTCGCTTCCTCCCACCACGGGTACTACGCCACCAGACAGCGTCTCTATGGCATCATCGGGCGCGACCCAGGGAGAGCTACTAACCCTGACCATGGTGAAGGGCGTGGATGGGTTTGGCTTCACGATTGCAGACAGCGCCACAGGTCAGCGTGTTAAACAAGTCCTGGAGCCTCAGGGCTGCCCGGGCCTGTGCGAGGGCGACTTAATTGTGGAGATTAACAAGCAGCCCGTGCAGGGATTCGGTCACACACAGGTGGTGGAGCTGCTCAAGGAGTGCCCTGTGGGAGCTGAGACCTGCCTCTTGGTTCAGAGAGGTGGAACAGGTGAGAAGGTGTTAAAGGTGGTGTTGCTGGCTTTGGAGAAGAGCTTGAATCTCTGTCCTTCTTCCTGTCTGCTTGTTCATTTCTGTCGTCTTTTGCTGGTGTGTTTGCATGTGCGGTTTAGTCCAGTGACAGCAGAAATCTGTGCTACAGTCCCTCAGTGCACAGCAATGACTCACTGATCTTCAGCTGCTCTCAGATGTCCTGCTAAGTCCGCTTTACTGTTCGCTCCTCATTGACAGCAGATTCCACTCCAGCTATACTAGGGGTCCCCTAGTATAGTCTGATTGCGTCTGAAAGCATAAGCTTTTTCTGTGTTATTTTCAAGCCCACTTTCTGATTTTCTTTTTCTTTTCTTTTTTTCATTTTCACATGTATAGTGAATTTTACCTTTTCTACAAGATCCAAATAAAAGCCCGCAAATCAAAGCATGTCAAAACTGGCACAGTTTTTCCTTGAAACACTGGTAAATGGCTCTGAAGTGCTTTCAACTCTGTGTTTTTCAGAATGGGAGGCCCTCTCATACTCTCTGACAATCATAATTATGCACTGCACTTTGTCATGAGTCACACACAGGGCTGTTATTTGCCGAATCTACGTGTAGCTGAGTGTGTGTGCGGACTGGTGGAGGACATTGAGTGTTAAGTGTGTACAAACGTCTGTATTCTTCTAGAAGGCCAGAAACCTTTATATTGCTGTCTTTTAATGGCAATGTCTATGAGAGAGTTGCTGTCTTGTCTTTGGGAAATATACATATGACTCAAATGACAGAGCATAAGTTGTGTGTAAGCTTCCTGTGATCTGCCTACAAACTGAGATTGCCTTCTTATTGAATTGTGGCGGCGGTGCATCTGTCAGCGATGACTCAGCCGAAGCACCGACGTTGAAGATTAAAACGTTAGAGAGTTTAATTAAATCTAGAAACAGCAACAGTGGCTCTTCATCAACCAAGCAGATAGGATCTGTCTCTGGAACCTTATTGTTAAATGTTGTTAAATGACTCCTCTCTTTGCGTTTACCTGTCCTTGATTTATCTTGGCATCCTCTAAGTGATGATGCATGAACTTTAGCACGCTCTCATTTGCAGAGCGAGCTGGAATCTGAGCCAACTCGTTTGGAAAACTGACACTGCTGTTTCTTTTTGTGTGCAACCAATTTGTAGTTCCGTGTTTTGCCTCTTTGTGTAGTGTAATGTCGCATACCAATCATAATGCCAACCGCCTGGGTGCCACAGACACCACTGAGACTCACGCGCAAAGGTCAGCAGCGGCCACTGAATAGATTTATTCCCATTTATTTCTTTATTAGGCTGCCCATGTCTCTGCCAGTGAGAAGGGAGCCAGCAAACAGGGGGGGGGGGAGAATAGAGGGATGACATGAGGTATTATCATGGGAAGATAATGTTTT
The DNA here is from genome assembly GCF_018398535.1 of Haplochromis burtoni. Classification (NCBI taxonomy): domain Eukaryota; kingdom Metazoa; phylum Chordata; class Actinopteri; order Cichliformes; family Cichlidae; genus Haplochromis; species Haplochromis burtoni. The sequence goes on along the minus strand of NW_024582410.1, from coordinate 1,013,354 downwards.
GGGTTTTTGGGGAGGAAGGGGTTTGTAATCCAAAAAATCTACAAAAAACAGCATCACAAAAAAATCTGAAATCTGGTTGTGTTATGTTAGCGCCAGTAAACTGCAATACATCAGGGCGTAGTGTCGCATCCGATGGCGTTGATTGCCTGTGACATGACAAGTTGCAAATGTGAAAGGTGGAACAAATGTCAGGGCCACCCAGCTTGCTGTTACTGCAGCACAACTACATACGGCACAAATTTGTGTCAAAGTGAGTAAAGTTAAGAAAATGTACCAGTGGGGTGGAGTTTTTAGACATCGTGCATCTCCTGAGAGTATTTTTGGGATTTAAGCAGGAAAATTCTGCCAGACTTTAAGCTTGTTAAGATCAAAGTACACACTCTTCTGAGAGTAAATGATCACAATAAACTATTTTCAGTTTTGTTAGAAGTCTTTGTTGGTAGAAATTAACATGAGAAATGGGGTTAAAGTAGAAACCTACAGATGGTGAAAAATTTGAAAATGCTTAAACCTTTGACACACACACCCCCACCTATAAAGAGTGGGCAGTGGCTCTGTTGTGCTCCAGGGGGCATTTTGCTGGTCACTGCACATTAAAACAGTTGTTCTGGGTGAACATCCCATCTTCAGGGATTACAAGGGGATCATTTCTTTTGTGTCCCTCCAAAGGTTCTATGGTGAATATACCTGTGGTTGAAATGGGACTTTAACATGGGCCTTCATTTCTCTTTCGACTGAATAAAGTCTGAATAAAGAAGTTGAATTTTTTTCCCATCGAATCCCATATTTAAGGATATAGGAGCTGCGTAGGTTTGAGGGAAAGAGACAGGATTGTGAGATCAAACGCAGAGCAAGACATGGCTGCAGCTTCTCCTTCCATGCTTAAATCATTACCATTTCTGACTACGATGTCTGATCCTCTGGGGTTGTGAAAGGAATACTTTGCTTATCAAGCATGTTCACAGTGTTACATGTTTGTTCCTGTTAAGGAAAAGGATGCACTGAACTGCAGAGTAGCAACTGACTACAATGTTGCCAATTTCTGCAAATAAGTAATTGTGATTTCTATTCTTCTCATCCGTAAACTCTCTCCACACTCTTTCACGTGATTCTTGGGTAGATGGTAGAAGAGGTTTGTCATGTTTGGGGCACGAAACAAGCGATAGCGTATAATATGAAACAATAGGCGTTTTAATTTTGTCATCCAATATATTTCATCATATCGCACAGCTCCATTTTTTGACACACAATTTTCACTGACAGAAACAAGATTTGATCAAGAATTACCAAAGTTTCTGTCCATAAAACTGAAATAATCCATGTGCACCACACCACAGTGTAGTCCACAGTGTTCAGGTTGAAGGTGGCACATCAGATGAGGAGTCCTTTCAGGAGCATGATCAACAGTGTTTATATTAGGCTTCAGTCACACAAGCCTGTAGATCATTGGGCGATGTCAACACTCCCCAACTACTACTAGGTGGATGTGAAACTGAGCAGTATGATGTAAAGCAGAGATTGAGAGATTGCTTACCTTCAAGGTTGCGCATTCTGAAACATGTTGGATTTAGCTGCAAAGGGTCTGTTTCCTGTTTCCGTCAGGCCTGGGTGACTGCGATCTTACTTCTCACATAAGGGAACAGCAAAATTGTATATCTCAGTTAAAAGGTTTTATCTTTTATGGAAAGATTAGATAGCACCAATCTTAACTAACAAATACAACATTTAACAACAAGTTGGATGGCTTTCAATTTTTAGTTTTGATGATGGAACTACCACTTTGTTTCAGGGCAGGGAACAATTGCTTTGACTGCTGTGGCCTTAAAATAAATAAATGTTATTAAAAAAAAACGGGGCAAAATTTAATTGCACATTCACTTGGAGAAGAACAAGCTGGATAAGCTGCACGAATACGAGCTGAAATTGGAGCACCCAAGCACAAAAAAATAATCTGTTCATCCAGTGCTTGAATTCACACACAGCGACACAGAGAGAGGAAGACTGGGGTCTGTGGTGAATTTTGATAAGAGATCAAATAATTTCTAATGATGTTAATGTTTACCCATCTTTCTACATTTGCTGAAAGCCAACTGTGAGTTGATAAAAAATTTTAAAAATCCTACACGTGGGAGGTAAAAAAAAAAAAAAAAAAAGATAAATGCCAAAAGGTGCACACACAGTCAACCATCTGAAACGCATTAGGCTACATTTGTTCACCATAAAAAAGATCTCTTTAATTTTACAGTGAGAGGCTAACATTAGCCCTTCAGTTATTTAAACGAGACAACGATAGCACTAGAAATGATGGTAGAGTGTGCAAATGTTTTGGCCCTTTATAAAAATGTATCCTCATATCATGAAGGAGCCTGCCAGCTTCACATCAAAGCTACAGCAGAAAACCGATTCTATCCACTTCTATTGAATCAATTGTTTCATGTTGGTCTTGTGTTTTAAAAAAAAAATCCGCCTCATTGCAGTTGTGTGCAAAACAAAATCATTTTCTAGGTACACGGTTGAATATGCGTGATATTAAAGCAGAATTTATTCAAACACGCTCGTGCAGTCACTGGGTAATCACTCCATCCCATTAAAAGCCAAATAGGAGCACTTGATTTGTTTAAGAGGCAACCGAGGTCAGTGACTCTACTCCTCCCACAGACAGGAAAGGGATTCAAAGCACAATATAGAGTTCAGTGGTCTAAGTTTGATGGCAATAAGGCTCCCATCGCATTTTCTACTTGATATAATCTCAGCATTTCGCCCTTCATGCACAATACCCCCTGGCTCCCTCCCTGTGCCGATAGGAATGGATATTGATCCCTGGCGGGCACCGCCTCGGCTTTGGAACCGGTGGGGACAGAGCTGCAAGTGTGAACATGGCAGACAGACTGTGGCTTACTGGCAGAGAGCCGAACTCATCGCTCTCTTGCTCTTTCCTCCCCTTCTCTTTCTCTCTTTTGTTTCCAACTATTCCATCTTGAACACACACAGCCAATGAATCACTGTCTAGTTACACACTGATTCCCTGGGAGGCTAGAGGAGGCTCACTGAATCAAACCCTTGTTCTTTTCTTCTTTTCCTTTTCTAGAGAGCAGACCTTCACCTGAGGTCTGCACGGTTTCTAAAGCAGCTGGTGGTCACATGAGGCGAAATGTCAAACCAGGCATAATGTACAGTTTACTCATGGTACTACTAGCAAGGGGAGTTTATGTAAGTGTGCGGGGGCTTGCGTGCAAAATTTGCCTGGGGATCTGTGCGGATAAGATGAGGAAAGTGTGTGCCTGGCTGTTGTGTAGGTGTGCGCACAAACTGTGTGAATCAAACCATGTGGCTCGGCGTTTGTGCGAGTGCGTGGGCGGGCAGCAGTGAGGGAGAATGTGGCATGTTAGTGGAAGCTAAATGGTCGAGCGTACATGTGAAAGAGATGATAGTCTCGGCAGCTAATTACAGCCCTGCATCTCTGCTGGTGTTGCAACGAGGACACAGACTGTTAATGGTCTAGATCGCCACTAATGAGCCTGTCTGGCATGCACACACATACACGTGCCACCCATACACACAGGCACAATAATTACTGGTGATGAGCGACAGAGTGGCCATTTGTTGGGCAAAAATGGCTCAGGAGTCAAACTGAAATTTAAGGGATGGATAAATATCATAACTATATTATGAGTGTTGGCTTTTTCAAGGTGATGAGGCTTAATTGACTGGAAGGTTTGATCATAAATGTCCTCATTTGGTCAACAGACAGCGTGCTTCTATTGTCGGGATTTCAACAACGAGTTCTTTGGGAGTCATGGAAATAAAGCTTGAGTTAAAAAAAGAAGAAAAACCACTAAAACAACAGATTTAACTGAACTTTAAAAGAAAATACTTTGTTATGATCGGTCGCTTTTATGACAAAACTTAAACAAACAAAAGTTAAACAGCCTGCCATGCTGCAAAAACTGATCATGGATCGCGCTTTAGGAGCGCAGGCCTCCACAGATCCCAATCTGTTGGTGCACCTGGGAAAACAGCAGGAACAAGCTTGAATCACAGAGGTCTACCCCACAGCCCAGAGGTAGTATCTAAGTATCATCTTAGAAATATAGGAGACCGCAGAGGTCCATGTCCCACGGATCAGAGCTGTTTCAATGAAACAAAAGGGGTCTACTATAGTTCATTGTGTATGACCAACTTTAAACTTGAAGACAATAGTAGCAGGTTGGATACAAAGGTATTTACTATCTTGCACTAGGAATCTAGCTAATCAGGTGGAGCCCAAGTTAAAGGGCAAAATACAAGAAATTGCATCCTAACTATCCCAAGATGCAGCGATCGGAGAGTAAGTGTGCATCTGATAGCGTGAATAAAAAATTGTATTAATTCTTATCATGAATGGATGAACATGTATTTTAAAAAGTGGTCCGTTTGTAAATTTAAGCACCAGTCCACTCACCATTTACTATTTAAACTGTACTGACAGCAGATCTTATCATTTCTGACCCTCGTCATTTAAATACACATTGTCAAGATTGCAGGAATTGCCACCTTCTCTGTGAGTAAAACTACTCTATTTCTCTGTGCGACAATGACTTTCCAAAGCTGAGAAGTCATGTGCACTTTGCATTACAGTAGTAAATGTTCGGTTCTGTGTCCATGACAACACCAAGCTGAGCAAGGCAAGGCTTGCTGAACAAAGAGTTGATCATGCTAACTCTCTTTGTTTTTAATTTTTCCTGTGAAGTCGCATTTTTCCTGTGCTCCTTCTTGTTTCTACTTCAGTGAGTTACTTTACTTCTTTCTAGTTTGTACATACAGCTGTGGAACTGACACAAACAGGATGCACTGTCTGAGTGTGTGAGGGGAACCTGTAATTGAACCTTCCTCGCCTCACTAGCCATTCTTGATCTTTGATGCTGGACATTAGAAGTGTGTTGTCATAGTAACACCATCATAAAAAAAGCCATAACAGTATTGTCGGATTGTGGTTGTGGGAGTTTGTGAAATATGTGGGTGTTATGAAAGCATAAAAGCTGTCAATCTCACTTCCAGTTGACTTTAAGTGTGTGTGTGTGTGTGTGTGTGTGTGTGTGTGTGTGTGTGTGTGTGTGTGTGTGTGTGTGTGTGTGTTTGTGCATATGTGTGTGTTTTTTGTCACAAGGTGGTAGATCTGTCTGCAGGATTAAAGAGTGGCCATTAAAAAATCCAAACATATGCACACATATACACACTATTTAAACTTAAGCTTGTGGTGCTCGTTCAGTCCTCCGCATCAGATTGCCATTTCAGTGAAAGTGATGAGCTGTGTGCCTGGCCCTGAACTGGCAAATATTTGGAGAACGTGTCAGAGACTGAAGCATGACAGTTGTTTGGTGACAGATATCAGTCAGTTCCTCTCATCTCTCTCTCTCCCACTTTCTGTTACTCTGCTGTGGGGCACAAAAAACAGCCAGCTCAATTAGAAAGTGTGGCCAGCCTCCAGTGGGCTAAAGAAGCGAGCCAAATTGCTATATGTTAAGAGGTAGATCATCATTTCAGCAGCATTATGACAGTTTTATTACGATGGATAATAGCTTGGCTAATGTTTACAGCTCGTCTTTTTGAGCATGTTGGGTCAGGGAAGACCTGCAACTCAAATCTCACAGGTGGTGCTGCGAGTCTCACACCGGTCACAGTTTAATGAGCTGTAAGAGGTGATTTTATTGGCAACCACCCTGTTTTGTCTCCTTACACATCTGTGGATATCCTACAGCAATTCTTCTATTTTGAAACCTCTCCCCAGAAGTAAGGCTTCAATCACACTGGCCAAGAGACCAGTTGGCAGCCTCTTGGCAAGCTCTAGGTCACTAGGGAAATATGTGCAATTCAGGACCGTTTGGCAAGGGGTAGCTGGAAGTTGTTGGCTGGGTAAAATCAGTTGGAAAGACAGTGCTTCACCAAAAAACCCCTTGCCCTTTTACTGGGTACCAGCAGATTTCATCAGTCACCCATAGTTAGTGTTAATAGCGACTGCCCAAAACCTTTAAAAACCATTCACCAATCAGTTGAAGAATACACATTTTTCCCTAGCGACCAGCAGTTGCCAGGGGATCACTGACCAGTCTCAAGGCCTGATTCATTCACGTTTTAGGAACAAATTTCATAACAACATCCAGCAACAACTCAGCAACCAGTTGGGGAATGTGCATTGCAATCAGTGGTTGCCAGATAGCTGGTCTCTAGGCTTGCATGGCTACGGCTGAATGAACTGAGAAACCGAAGACCCATCACATTCATAAAAATTAAACATTTACTCAAGCTAAAATCAAGGAAGAAATAGGGTTGTTTTCTGTCAGTTTTTTTATTTAATTAGACTACTTTTGGTAACCCAAGGAGCCCCCTAATGGTCACTACATATAATGCAGGTTTTAGGCACTTAAGAACTCTCAATACAGAACTTTAAATACAGTCTATGTTCTGAACAAACAGTAACACAACCGCTGATATTTTTTGCTGTTTTTTTTAATGACATTCACCCATTTTTTCCCCATTGGAAGCTAATTTTGACAGCAGCAGGTTTTAATGAGCCAACATGTAAGATTTAATTTGGCGCTTTTGAGAACCAGTGCTTTCTGTGAAGTCCCTGCCAGCTCCAGCATCTCTGGAAACATTTCCAGTTCCAAACTCTTTAATTAGAGTTTTGCCCAGAAACCAGGAATTGAAAATGAGGCACAACTTCAGCCAAATGCCCTTCACTATTACCTGAAGCTGTGCCATGGATGGAGTGGAGTCAGACGCAGTCATTACCTGTGCACTTTTACTGATGTGTATTGCTGTTGTTATACTTATATTGGAAAAGGCTGACGCATACAGTAGGACAGGACACCAGTTAGCTCAGAACTTAAGTGCAAGTTGGACGCTGCAGGGTTCATGTAGCTCTCTGTAGCTGAGCTGACAGATCTGATTAGCATTTGGGCTAAGAGCTTTCAGCACCACGGACAGCTCCTTTTGCCCTCCCTCTCTCTCTTGGTGTTCTCTCTCAGTCGCTCACCCCTTCTCAACTTCTAGCCATGGGGCACTTTGACACCTACGTCTGCATAAATGTCTGGTATGCCTGAGCTAACAGTGTCTTTAACCCGTGGATCACCTCCGTCAGTGATGCCAGGTAGTGCACCCTCTTTCTGTCGGTCTGGCTTATCTCAGGTTCTTTTACCCATGTGGAGGACTGCTCTGTTGTTGCCTCTTTTGCTCACTGTACCCTCCACAAAGACTCAAATCTAGGTATTCTGGAAAGCTGTTCATTGATTCACCTTCTTTGGGAATAAAAGCAAAAATCCTTCTCTGCCCCTCAAGTTATAACACTTCAGAAGTCTTTCTTTTTTTGCGCTGATAAAAATGCTCCCATGTGCATTGAAAGTGAAATTGTTATTGAGTTTTAGATAAGCTCCTGTAACTGGTTTGTTTCTAAAAATGTTATTTGGCTTGTTTTGACAGAGAAGAGCCAGCGCTCTGAAAAACATTGCTGGAGTTCTCTTTGTAGCCTTTGTTAATTTCCATGTTGTCACCATTCCACTAGTGGCTCAGTGAGACGAATGTTTTTACAGTGCGATTGGAGTCTGGCCAGGCCAAGACTGGGAAGGCTGGCGCATAATTCGAGCAGTCACCCTTTAATTTGATCCCTCAATTTGCATGTGCTTGAAGCTTCCCAGAGGGAAGACTGTGGCAGCACTTGAAAGACAAGAGAAAGAAAAAGTGAATAAAGAAGATGGAGAATGCACCTTTTCTTAATATGCTCCTGTGAATTGGACTAAAGAAAAGTGCTTCATTACTCTGTGTCTGCATGTATATGAATGCATATATACAAGTGTTTGATGCTTGCTGCATGTCTTGTACTTTTTTACTGATGATTTTCTTTCATCGCTCAACTCAGAATTCTGGTTCTTGTGCTTGGACAACGTTGTAAGCAGCTGAAATGTGTGGAATAACATTTTAAAGGTCAAAGCAAGATGAATTGGGAAGTGAAAGGAGAAAGTATGTTCTTAACTTGCTGCACTGCATTGCAAACTAAAACCACTTTATGGTCACCCTGAACTTAAGTGAAAGTCAAAGTTTTATTGCTGTAGGCACTGACAGATCAGTGATATATTCACAAACGTCTCTTTGCCTAGTGTAGTTGCCGTCCTGCTGAGTGCTGATATTGAATGCTTTAATGAAATGTTTGCTGAAGATTGATCAGAGGTATTGAGTGAGGTCAGCCTTTCCTCATTTCAAGTGAAAACTGAAACAATGGATTCATGTTGAGTGTTCAGTTCTTTTATACTACCTCTGGATCCCCCTAGTTACCTTTAGATGAACAGATTTAGACCTAGGTTAATTTTTTTCATACCTTCCTGGTGTGAAACGTCACCTGGGGATAGGACATGTGATGGCTTTTATGGTAAATCATTGTAGCTGGGTGGTTATGTAGTTAGACAAATTAGCAACTAGTTGCCTTTAGAAAATTTAGAATTGTTAATTTATTAAGTTGAAAACAATTCATATTATTTAATGTACACCACCGTTTAAATGTTTGGTTACACAGTAGCCCAGTAGCTAGGGCTGCACGATTAATCGTTAGAAAATCGCGATCTCAATTCATACTTATGTGCGATCTCATTTCCAAATGACAACGATTTAAAAAAAAAAAAAAAAAGACGACGATTGTACCGCATTTTGATCCGGGACGTAATCTGCATGAAAACAAGCGCTCACTCTTCCTGCTCAACAAATGACAAGGGCGGAGCCTTATACCACGTGATACAGAAGCTGTGCCGTGTGATGCTAAAATTAGCAGGGAAAAAACAACGGAGAGCACGTCAGGGATGACGAGAAAGTGACAGGAGAAAATCCGTCCCGGTCAACCACCCAAACATCAATAACGGGAACCTTATACAGCGCTTCCCTATACCCGTCGAACTCCCGCAGGCACAAAGAAATTACGGAGGCTATCACTTATCACCTGACCAAAGATATGGCTCCCATCAACACTGTGCAAAACGAGGGATTTAGGAAAATGATCAACACCCTAGACAAACGCTACACAGTGCCGTCCCGCAACTATTTTTCTATTGTTGCACCACCTGCTCTATACACGCAGTGTCGAGCAACGGTGGAGACGGAATTTCAAGCAGTACAACATTTTGCGGCAACAACAAAACGAGAAATTTGTTGTTTTTATGTTCAGTCTCAACTGTTACGAAGTTGATGTGCAGTTAATAAGCGCAATAAATATTTATACTGGAAAAGAAAATCGTGAGAGAATCGTGATCTCAATTCTAAGCAAAAAAAATCGTGATTCTCATTTTATGCAAAATCGTGCAGCCCTACCAGTAGCCCACACTCACCAGTTACTTCATTGGCTACACCTTGCTAGTATTGGGTTGGGCCAACTTTTCCCTTCAGAACTGCCAGAATTATTCGTGGCATCGATTCATCAAAATGCTGGAAACATTTTTGCTTCATACTGACATGACAGCATTGCACAGCTGCTGCAGATTTGTCAGATGCACATCCACGCTCTATAGGAGTTAGATCCGGTTACTGTGGAGACCATTTGAGTACAGCTCAAGAAACAGTTTGAGATGATTTCAGCTTTGTGACACGGCATTTTAACCTGTTGGAAGCATCCATCAGAAGACTGGTACACTGCGGTCATAAAGGGAGGGACATGGTCAGAAACAGTACTGGGATAGGCTGTGATGTGCCCAAAGGGTACCAAGAAAATATCCCCTATACCATTACACCACTAGCAGCAGCTTGAATGGTTAACACAAGGCAGGATGGATGCATGTTTTTGTGTTGTTTGTAGTGAGCCCATGTGAATTGGATCCTAAGTTTCCTGTTCTTAGCTGTGGTCTTCTGCTGCTGTAGCGTCTCTGCTTTAAGATTTGCGTTCAAAGATCCTCTTCTGCATACCTTGGTTGCAATGAGTGTTTATTTGACAGCTCAAAGCAGTCTGCTCATTCTCCTCTGACCGCTGAAGGCCATTTTCACTCAGAACTGGCGCTCAGTGGATATTTGCTCTTTTTTTTGGAGGATTTTCTGTAAACCCTGCAGATGCACATGTGGGAAAATAAATCACATTTCCTGGCACCAATAGCTAACCCATATTGGAAGTCACTCAGATCACCTTTCTTCCCCATTCTGATGCTCAATCTGAGCTTAATCTGAATTAAAGATTTTATTTAATCACATAGGAATTGAATCTCCACTAAGACCCCCACCTTTATCTTGATTATTGTTGGATGACTTGCTGACAGCTGTCCATGTGACAGACATTGAAACACTGAAAGTCAGCGAGCTCACTGAAGACTCAGTTTGTAGGATTACATCTGTATCCGTGACTTTTTCTCTTGAGGCTAAGTATGCACATGTTCAAGTGTGTTGGCTGGTGCACATTTATCAGTGAGTCATTTTTATATTTTTTACCTGTCACAGCTGACTGAGCTCTGGAGCCTGTGTCACCAGTAGACTGCCCTCTAGTGGCATTTGGTGTGCAGTACATGATAATATAGAACAGTTTGTCTCTGTCACATTAGTAAAACCAGAGTGTCTGTATTTGTGAGGATCGGGATTTGTAATACTACATTTTAATGTTTTTTATTCATGCAGCTGATTTGGATTTATGGCCTAAAATGTTCAGCAAACATGCAGCTGATTTCTCTAATAATCGCACCTGCTCATAGATAAGCATTTAGCAGCTGAGGAGATTTGAATTTCCTTTAGGAATACTTGTGTAATAATGTAATAATTTGTCAGTGTTGTGTTTACAGCTTGTTTCCGCTGCCCCAAGTGGCTATAAATATAATAACGCAGGTTTAAAATGCATCAGTATAAAGTTTGGCCTCGCTTTCTATTTAACAGAAGGCAAACATTATTACCTGATATCTCCAAATCAGAATAAAAATCACGTTTTATCAGTAGCAAATACTCTGTATGTGCAGCAGTGAATTTTCTCAGGTCTTATTTTAATCTCACTTTACATTCACAGTTGGTTTCTGCCTCATAGAAATGTATTTGCCATCGCTTGCTTTGTGCTTTCATCATGTTTTAGACGTCCTTTTCTTCGTCCTTTCTACCACTTACAAACACTGCTGTCATGTCCCATTATTGTCTTCATTTGGTTTAAATTTAATTCAGATGTTTTCTTCATTTTATTATCCTCTAAGATATACCCTGGAAACCCTGGCTTCATTGGGTAAAAATAAGCCTCACATCTCATCTTTTTCCGTCTAAAACATAAGTTGTTTTTTTGTTCTCTCAACATTACAGGTCACTATTCACCCTGGAAGACCCCTAAGCAGGTAACATGCAACATCCTCAGAAATCCAGACTATCCACATTTCTGCTTTTTTATTTTCTTTAGATTACCACCAGTGGCTGCAGTGTGCATACGTATGTGCTAACTGGAAAAACTCTAAATTTAGCAGTGACTTGTCTGCTCTTTTGTCCGTCGTACTAACCCCCACTGGTGACTCACTATATGTCCGTGTCCCGCTTTTGATATTCAGCCCTTCTTTATCGTTATGAGATGGCAGAAAGTCCAAGTAGCCCACTCATAACATCACTAGACTTGTATCCTCCAAGTCAGGCGTAATTCATAGCCTGGCTGGGTGCCATCAGGGTAATTTACACTCAGGGCATTAGGACTATTATGCTACAGCTCTAGTGCTGCTATCCATCTGTGTTCAGTGCTTTGGCATGAGCCAGATATGTTTCATCCCCTTTTTAATCTTCATTTCATAACATTTGTCCATTTGGCAAAATGTTTCAAAAGCTTTTCTGCACATCTATACCCTGCTTTTCTTCCACGGTCATTTATCTTTCACCTTCTTTCTCTTTTTTTTTCACCCAGTAGAGCAAAAACCCGTCATGTGGCATCTCTGCAAACTTGCCTTTAGCTCCGAGTCCTGCCTCCACTGCTGTTATAAATACACTACTACACTGTCATTTGCTGTCCCTACAGGCCTCTAACAACTCTGTCCAAACACCCTCTCAGATCAGATTCATTTTGCTTTATCTGTGTCACCCTCATATTCCTTTCATGCCTTGGCATCTTCCCAGCACTGCTCTGACCAGTCCCTGACCCCAGCTAATGTTGTCCCCATTCCAGTTCCCAACTAACATCAGAGGAAACCTCAGTTGTGCAGCTTTTAAGATGCTTTGTCTGCTGAAATCCCCTCATTGTTCATCGTTTCTCCTTCCATCTCAACACAATCATCGTCTTTCATCTCTCTCAGAATAATTGTAATCCTAAACTCTGAGCTTTTGTAGTGCAGCAGTCAGCATACACAACCTCTCTCTTGTCTTGTTTGTTCACCTTTTTGGATGCCCCACCTGCGCCTGCCCCTCTCTTTTAGCTGCTAAAGCCCCCGACACTAGACTTTAGTACTCGTATAATTAGGTGTAATTTGTTAAAGGAATACTTCTGCAGCGGAGAATGAAATATGGAGGACTTTGGCTAATAAGGGAAGACAGGAAATCTCCTAATTGCCATATTGACCTATAGTCCTGCAAACACTCACCCCACAACTCCCAAGAGTTTTATTTGCAAATGAGCTTATTAAGATTTGCCAATCAAACTCAGCCGATACTGTAGGTAACGGAGAACAGTGCTTAATGTGGCAACACATGCAGGTGTTTTTCATTCAGCAATGCTGTCAGCCTGCAGTGCGCTCTATTCATGTGATCAAGTAGATCATCGCCATAGTGTGCTTGCTTCAGTGTCTTAATCTCAAATAAGAAGAGACAGAGTGAAAGAGAGATCAGGATGCAGAAGTCTACTCCCCGCCTTAACAAGGTCCCCAGTCTCAGCAGCCTGCCCTATGCAGACGTGCTTCACATCAATAGCAGACGCGACTGAAAACTGCAAAGAGCGGAGCTGCTTTTCATTCCTGACCAGAGCTTCCATGAAGTTGATATTTATTCTCGGTACATCTGGAACCAGATGACCTGCATTTCTCAGTATTAAAGTATGGCACTATGCAGCCAATCTCGCCGTCTCGCTTTCAAAAGGCCTGTTGTTCCCTCCAGATCTGTCGCTCACCCTTTTTTGACATGTCAACATGTCATCTTGGCTATCTGCTTAGTGTCATGCCATGACTCAGGCGGCCCCGCTTATCTGACACATCAAGGCTGACACTTTGACTGGTGATGTCAAAACTGCCTTTGTCACCTCCAAAGCTTGACAGCACATTTTCAGATGTCTTTCTGGATGAAAGTTATCCGATTTCTGATTATATACCACACTCTACCTTACAGATAGAGAATAACTTTTGCTCTGGCCCTTAGAATCGTCTATCATTTTTTTTAAATGTCCATCTAGATGTGCCAATCACATATGTCAGGTGCTTTCCTCCCTGCACACATCCCCATAAACACTGTGATCTGAATGCCAAATAGAAACAGCTGGCAGTATTTTGCTTATTTCTACTACTAACCTCACTAACATGCTTGAATTGACAGTTGGCGAAACACTGCCCCCTAACAGGAAATATTGAACCACATCAATTAGGTGCAGCAGGCCTGTCAAGCTTTGTTCTTTCCCAGATGTTAAAATATTTTAGCAGGGCTGCCTATTGTAGTCACATTTGGGGTATTTCTTTAGTTGTGTCATAGTTATCTCAGAAATACAAGGCAAAGGCTGACTTTGCAAAATGCTGCATTCCTGATGGTTTCAATCAAAGATGTAAAATTATAATTCTGAATACACATCATCATTAAAACAGTTTGGAAAAAACAGTAAACGGCGAGTTCAAGTGAGTCTGTAACTGACACACTTTGGTGCTTTTTTTAATGCCCAGGGCATCATCATCAGTTTCCTGAGTTGTCTTTTTGCCAAAGCTAAAAGCATCAAGTCTTTTCCAGTATGTTTTTTCTTTCACCACATGTTTTAATCTTAAAATCAGAAGGAGACAGATGTTACGGTTACATAAAAACATGTAAATTGACAGGCACCTTTTTGTGAGTCGAAAGTATAATTTTTTTTGTTAGAAATGAGTAGTTTTCCTTACTTTTCTCTGAAAATAGACATGCATTATTAAGTTGTAAATATGTCCGAGCAGGCAAAGCTTGACGGGTGTAGCAGCCATAAATGGGCGCGGCAGGGTTTAGTGAACTGTCACAGCTCCTTAAACGAAACCGTGCCTAGGAGTTTACGGTTCTTACTGTGATTTTGAGGATGAAATCAAGCATCAGGAGTGGGAGAGCAGGAAGGGAAATACTGACCGCTCATGCCGCTGTGCTTTGCAGGTGCTGGAGCAGTGGGAGTCCCAGCAGGGCCAGAGCAGCCCTGCTCAGACCAGCCTGTCGGCTCCTGTTATCCCCCACAGCGCCCCCTTCCCAACACACCATCTTCACAGGGCCTCGGTCCCTGAGTCTGCCTCCGAGGCCTTGGCCCTGGCAAAGCCAGACCCATATGACCTTTATGAGAAGTCCAGGGCTATCTTTGAGAGTAGGCGTAAGTACCAGCGTTGATACTGCAGGTGAAGTGCTGTGAAAACACACTCCTCTCTAGAAATCAAGCAGGCCAGCTTCTACGAGGGAAGGCAGAGGAGTGAAGAGCGATCACTCTTTCTCTCAATCACAGAAGTGATTCATTGTCACTTTTGTTGCTCCACAGGAATCTGAAAAAGTCTTCTGAAATTCGCTGACCTCTTTCTTCAGAGCTGAAGATCTATGTCTGAACTTTCCACACAATAACCACGAGTATAAAATAAAAATCAGAAGCTGTGTAGATAACTAGAAATACTGATCATTGTAAACTGAGAAGTGTCCCTGAATAATCAGACAGGTGCTTCTGCACAGTTATATTTCCATCCTGTGACTTGTAAAATTATAAAATTCTACATATTATTGCGATTGTGCATACATCATTCTTTTGCTCAATTGAGCATTTTAATCAGTAGAAAGTAGGACATGCTTTTTATGCATGTTTGTATTTGCAGAATAAGGATTTTAGTAACATCACAGATCTATATTATCATAGCACACAGGTACTAGAATTAGTTTTCTTAAATTCTGTAAAGAGACATTTACACTAAATATTATTGTGTTTCTTTCACATTATGCTCTTAATTTTGTCATTTAGATTCCTACTTGAAAGTAAAATGTGTTTCTGGGAAACATAGTGAAATACGGATTATGTTGAGTTGGCTTTTCCACTCTCACAGTGGTGTGTAAGCCAGTTTCTTCACTGATTCTCTTTAGAGGTTAACATCTGCCTTGCATATAACTGATAACAGGTCTCATGGATTCATGGCTTGACAGTATCTTTCCTCTGGTTTATTGGAGGATATTGCTATAGTAAAGTTACAGTAAAGTTTTTATTGTTAAGGCTGCTGTATATGAGGTACCTGCTATTCAAGAGGACACGGCTGTCAGAAAGTCTTCTCATCAAATCTTCCTGTTTCGCTCACTGTCGCTTCCTCCTCTTCTGTGGCGGATGCCGTGATCACTGCTGCCTTCCTCTCAGTAAAGGTCAGGGGTTGTGCCTGGTAATGCTCAGTAGGAAAAACACACAGACAGATTTTAGCAGTGCTCCATTTGACCGCCTCACTGGTGTACGTAAAGCTGGGTGTGACCTTTTATTTAGCATCACAACCTCAGGCCAGCCCAGACTCCGTCAGCTGTGGTTAAGTTCAGTCTTCTCTGACCCTTAATAAATTAATGTCAGCGATTACATAAACAGACTGAGGTATAGGATCAGGTATTTCAAACTCTTTAGCATACATTCTCAGCTTTATGAGCCTGTATTAAAAATGGTCACAGTAGGTTTTGTGGATTATTCAGTGTGACAGGGAAAAGCAGGTGTTCCTGTTTTGTTGTGTTTTCTTAAATATCATTTGACAGTTTCATACGCATTAAAGTCAAAGACACTTCAAAGACGGACATGTGAGATCCTGAGTGAATAAATCCCAAGCAGGCTGCATTGCTAGAAACCACACGAGATTTTGTGTGTGTGTGTTTGTATCTTTGAAGAAGATTGTTCGAAGATTGTTTAGACCAGTGCTCCCGACCTTTTTTCATCTGATTACATCTACTACTGCAGCCCTGTCAGACGGACTCTAAAAACCTGTTCACAACATTCTTGATCTTTAAATCTGTTAAACTGAGCTTATTTTAAACTGCATCTGAACACTTTTGGCATAATTTTCAATTGTAGATAGTTATCTGATCCAGATGTCCTTACCTGTTAGCGTGTTATTTTAGCCATACGTCACTACTGCTCAGTTTAATAGCTGGTGACCAATTTCACCACTTTCGAGTTTTGTGTGTACAGTTTCGACCTTTTCTTTATTTTTTCTGTTATATTGTTGGCTGCACATCCATGATGAGAATCTTCTGTTACACTATATCCTGAAGTTGCATGATTGTAGATTGTTGGAGAAATAGATCTGGTGACTGTGGGGTCCAATTGCTCAAGAAACCAATTTGAGATGATTTGAACTTGGAGGCATGCCTGGAAGCAGAAATCAGGAGATGGGTACATTATGGTCATAAAGGGATGAACATGGTCAGCAGCAGTACTCAGGTAGGCTGCCGGGTTTCACTAATGGTCAGTGGGTACAAAGGGACTGAAAAGGTACCAAGAAATTATCCTCCACATCATTACACCACCAGCAGCAGCAGTCTGAGTTTTACGCTAAGTTTTGACCCCAACGTCTGAATGCTGCAGCAGAAATCGGGACTGATCAGACCAGGCAGCATTTTTCCAATCTTCTATTGTCAAGTTTTGGTGAGCCCGTGTGAAATGTAGCCTCAGCGTCTGAAGCTACAAGTGGCACCAGGTACGGTCTTCTGCTGCTGTAACCCATCTGCTTAAAGGTTCACATGTTGTAGATTCTCCACGTCTACATGCCAACATGTATTGAGTGGCTGCCATGTGATTGGCTGATTAGATATTTGCAAAGTTATTCAAGTCCAGAGGAACAGGTGTACTCCTTATAAAGTGGCCAGCAAGTGCATTTCGATGTAAAGTTTTGTTAACAGCATTGTTTATTTGTTCATGCTATCTAGTCAGCCAACCTGTTCGACTTTTTCGGGTTTACTCCATTAATTAATTCAAGCTAACAGTGAGCTAATATTATAAACTACTACAGATATACTTGAACCTATTTCCTGAATTTGATGTTTTTGAGTGTAGAAATTGACTTTGTAATTTTGATTGTTCTTAAAATATAAAGAAAAAATATAGACATACTGAAGAAATCCACCACTTCTCTATAAACAGAACTGTATATTTGTGGTAATAGCTGCCTCGCTCTGCTCACCTGTAGTCCTGATTCTCTTTTTCTCATCATTCCTGTGGAGTCGCAGTAGAGCGCTCACTATGATTAAAACACTTACAACTGGAATCAATTTTTCATTCACAGCCACTTGTCTGTGGTTGAGTTCATTTCACTACTTTTGCACATCATGGCGTCGTGCAAAGCTCCTGATTGCAGATCAGTGCTTGCACCCCACCTCACGCTGTAAATAAGGGATGGGTATATTACACGCTGTAAGCACTTCCCGACTTTTATGGATGATGCTGAAATTCTGCAGTGACATAATGCTGAGGCAGGGCCTTTCTGCCTTGTTTCTAGCCTTTATGGGAGCGTCTGTGTTTACTGGTGTACTCTTTGGATGTGTATGAGCATTTTTTTGTGCATTTTGCATTGTTTACAGGGACATCCTGTCCTTTGTCTTCATCTTTTAATCTAGATCCTGGGCAGCCAAGGACTGTTTTTCCTCTGGACTCTTCAGGTAAACACATACTCCTTACAGCGACGCTGGAGCTCCGCACACTGTCAGGCCAGGACTTTAATTATTTTCCTCTTGTTTTGCCTCAGGAGGAGAGTACCAGGAAATCGAAGTCCACCTGCGCCGACAGAAGTCCGGGTTCGGTTTCCGAGTGCTGGGCGGGGATGAGGCGGGGCAGCCTGTGAGTCCGGAGACGCGTGAGAAGGCTCGTATGGCAGTGGGCGTGGAACCCTGTCATTTTCTCCTCTCTTAACCCACTACACACACTGTGAACACCTAACCTGACCTTTGCCCCCTGAGAGAGTGCTGGCTGTGGCTGCTTTGGTGTTTATTGCTGTTTTTACTGTAACACAACAATATTTTAGCCATGTAACTGAGTTATTAATGTGTCAGTATAACAACCACTTAACACCCACTTGCATGTGACCCACACAGTCTACACTCCGGAGTCTCGGGGCTTATGAGTCCGAAATCTTTCTGACAGCCTGCGTTTAAAAACAGATTCTCATCGGGGCGATCATCGAGAAGAGTCCAGCGGATCTAGATGGGCGCCTGCGGCCCGGCGATGAGCTGCTGTTTGTTGATGGAATCCCAGTGGTGGGGAAGCCACACAGATATGTCATTGACCTGATGCACGGGGCAGCACGTACCGGCCAGGTGAATCTGGTTATCAGGAGGAGGGTTCAGGCGGCAGGTGAGGAAACAGCAAAGTCATCAATCTGGGATTCCTTCTTTATAGATTGTTTTAATCCACTGTTTAACACAGCATAAATGTACTGCTCTGGATTATAAAAGCGTGCAGCGTGCCTCTCCTCTGTCTGTTCTCGTCCTCCTCTATTACCTCTCCTGGTCTCATTCATGTCCTGTAATGATTCAGGTTTAATCAGTCAGAAAACCGAACCACTAATCTCTGAGTAATTATGCTGAAGCCTCTCTGAAAAACACATTAGCACACCTTCGCTCTCACGCACACACATTTCTCGCTCCCTTTCCTTACTTGAGTTTCTTTACCGTGGAGACTGAGCTGGCGCTTCTTCCTCTGAACTACAGCCTGTCCTGTTCTCATTATTACGCCCTCCACCACACACATGCACATGTTCCTCTCACCAATCAAATTCTTCCCACTCTAGTCCGCCCTGTCTGTCAATTTCTTCTCCACCAAAGGCTGCTGTCTGACTCATGCCTGGCCTCTTGTGTGGCCCTTACTTCCATCCTAATTGTCTGACTCCCACTGGCACTTTACGAAGTGTCAGACTCTCTCTGCTCCGAGCTCACACTTTAGCCCGCACCCAGTAACCCACATTTTGCACAAATCATTGGCTTTTTTCACTATTTTCCTCCTCATGTGATAATAATTTGTGCACTCATTGGGTAAAGAAATACTAAATGTGGGCTCAAACCTTTTAATGATAACAAAGCTTGTCATAGCCTCACATTTACAGTTTAAATCCTGAACTGTTTAACTACAGAAGAGCGCAGCCCCGCTTACTAGTGAACTATGAAAACAACACTGGGTTCGATCAGTCAGTGTGCCAGAGTGTATGCTAGAGGTGCTACAAGCTACTTTAGCTGTGGTCAGATTGACATAAGGCAGCGTTTTAATGATGTGTTTTGAATTGCTGTCTTATGTTCGCTTCTTGATTCTTCACAGGGATGAGGTCTAGTTCCAGCTTAGGGGGAAGATGAAAAACACTTTGCTGGCAAAACTGTGTAGATTTTCCACATGCAAAATGATCTTTGGATTCTATGAAAGTAACTCTGTATCCTGCTGATATTTTTTTCTAGTTAGGAATCTTTAGTTTCTTTGAAGGGGACTTTTATGCTTTCACTTATTTTATGTCACTTGAACATTTCAAAACTGTGGATGATCATATTAAAGTTGGCCAAAGTTTCAAAAAAATACTAGTAAATTATTTGAGGGTTTATGTAGGATGTGACGGGAGGATCCTGTGAATCAAGCAAAGCTACTCTAGCATAGTAGAAAAGCAATATAGAGATGGACATTTCTGTATTGTACATGAGAAAATGTAACAGTGACACTACTTCAAAGTGTCACAACACTGCTTTACCACTGGATTGTGAGTAGAAGAATTAAGGAAGCAGGAAACAAAGCATTAAACTGTTCCAGGAGCTCCCTGGAATCCACCTGGGAATTTCTATGATCCTCCAACAGCATCTCATGGAAATATATGTAGAGATCGCTCATGCCTCCAGCCTTGTTGCTATGCGCACACCTGGTTACAAAACCTGTAAGGTGCACCAGCTGTTGTAACATCATTTTTGGGATGAGATGCCGTTCTCAAGAGCAGTAGTAGCGAGCATGAACTGCACTGATAGAAGGTAACAAGAGTTTAAAGGTACTTTAATTCATTTAAGAACTTAATATTGTATTATTCAGCGCACCACAATAATTTGACACCTGGAGTCACCTGCAAATAAAGGATTTCACAATCTTATTAAATGCAGCAAATTGTTAAGGATCAAATTACTGGAGAAAAAAATTGTTTTTGTTCTTACTGTGTAAGCTGCTAACTGCTACACTTTTCTGATGGTTTACTTAAAATAGCAATGTGAGGGCTAGAGGGTTACATCATCAAAAAAAATAAAAAATCCACACACGAAAAAAGCTGCCTTATTTGAATGCTGCGACACAGCAGGGTTGCCGTTGTAGAGAGGGTCCTGAAAAAAACTCCATCTCAGCTGGCTGCAACAGGAAAATGCTCATTGTGCACTTTTGTATTATGAAGCAATGATGTATTTTTGATATGTTTTAGCTTGTGGCCTTCATCTGGATCATTAATGTATACATTGTAAGTGTTAATAGGGTTTGTAAGTCCTTTCCTCTCCCATTAGGCTCCTTAAGGTCTCCGATGTCTTAAAATATCTTAAATAAGCATTTACATTTTTATAATTATAATGAGCTTTGAAAGTCATGTTTGAAATAAAGATATGACCACCTTTATTCTTCAGCACCTCCTGTAAGCCTTCTTGGAATTCCTTTAAGTAGACTTCAGGAATAGTTCTCCAGGCTTCTTGAAGGACATCCAAAGCTCTTCTTTGGATGTTGTCTTTACTTTGTTCTGTTCTCTGTCAAGATGATCCGACACTGCGTCCTCTTAGGTCTCCGTAGAGGTCTGTGCATGACTGATAGTTTCACCTGTGTTTTTTTTCTATCCAGGTATACTATTACTGCAGTGTGTTTGGGATCAGTATTATACTGAAAAATTAAATCGTTGCCAATTAGATGCTTTCCAGATGGTTTAAAGCTGACAATACTTTTCGTTGTTCGTAATTTCATCAATTTTGACAAAGATTTCCTAAAAGGTTTTTCTTCTTTGTTCAGGAGGTGACTTGCAGATCCTTTTCATCTGCTTTAGATAGTTTTTTTCTTTTGTCCTCCAATTGTGCAGTTCACTCAACCTTTAAGAATTCACTTCACACCAAGCTGAGATATGTCAGGTTTAGGGCTAACAGCTCTTTAAGAGTCACCTTGTTGGTGCAAACATACAATTTTATGCCTTTGACATTAGTCTGCACATTTGGGAAGGGTTCTCAAACTCAGCTACATACCTCTGTTCTGATTCCTCTCTGCGTCGCCCTACAGGCGAGTCTTGTCCAGAAAACGGCCGCAGCCCAGGTTCTGTCTCCACGCAGCACAGCTCCCCACGTAGTGACTTCACGTATGGCAACAGCACCAGCACACCCCAGGCTCCCAACGCTGGCATGGGCAACACCGGTGCTACTTCAGACGGGATCTCGAACACACAACCAAGCGATGTCATAATCAGCCGAAAGGAGAGCGAGGGCTTCGGTTTCGTCATCATCAGCTCGCTCAACCGGCCTGAGGCGGCCACAACTAACAGTGAGTCCAGTGATTATTAAAGAGTCAAGTAGGTGCTTAAGCATCATCAGTCATTCTCTGCTTAGCATAACAACTGCTTCGAGTGCTAAACATTGTGGCAAAGCTCATAGATGCTTGTCAATAATCAGGTAGTCTCTTTATAGTGTGAAGAAAACTTATTGGTTAGGGTAGGCAAGGTCGCGGCTTGGTAAAAAGTGAAGCCCCTCTCATTCTAGCTCCTCAATTATACATGCCCTCCCACAGCACGTCAGTCACACACATATCTGGCGCACTGCTCTGAGCATCAGTGCATCGCCCACACACACATGAAGAAAAACTGGATGCCTTACGTAAGCCTGAGGTGAATAGCAAAATGAGAGAGGCAGAGACACGTTCAGTCAGTCAGGCAGTGAGTGGTGTGTGAGCACAGACTAGCGTAATCCTCCAATCTGCTGCCGAGCGCGTCTTTACCCGCTGTTGCGTGTGTGAATGCTCCAACAGCTGTGCCCCACAAAATTGGCCGCATCATCGAGGGCAGCCCGGCAGACCGCTGCGGGAAGCTGAAGGTGGGAGACAGGATACTGGCGGTGAACAACCAGTCCATCGTCAACATGCCGCACGCTGACATCGTTAAGCTGATCAAAGATGCAGGCCTTAGTGTCACCCTGAGGATCATACCACAGGAAGGTGAGACATGGACACACACGCACACAAAACACCTGCTGACGGTGATTCATGACAGATATTGAATTAGCTTTGTTAAATGAAAGCTGCAAAGCCTTGTGTCACATTCACAAGCCAGTCATACTCTGTTTTTATGACACCTCTGCATGCAGATGCTTGGAACAGAAGTGCACGTCTCTAACAATAACACTAATACAGAACACACTCCGGCTGTGTCACTGAGAAATGTGTTCCCTTCTCCCATTTACCAAGTGATTCTTTTCATTTGTTGCTTTTGAGAAAGATTTCAATTCAACAAGAGACTCTTAACTACTCACAATAAACTTGAATCACAGCAACCAAGGCTGCCGAGAAAGGATTTTCTTTTTGCATCACTTCCCACTGATATTCCACTGACATTTGTATTCCCATTAGTTTGAAATACCTGTAGATTTTTGACCACTGTTAGTGAGCCCAATAAGGGATGCACATTACAATGAGGAGTAAGCGAGACTCACTGATGATCAAAACCGGAAAAAAACACACACTTTCACCAAATGATTACACAATAGACTTTGATAAAGCCGCAGTTGTGTTGCTAGATAGATTTAAACCCATTGTACTTCTCCACTGCTGGCCAATCACAGCAAGAAGCAGCTGAGGATATTGTGTAGCCATAAAAATTGCCAACCCTGGCAGTAGTTGTGTTTTATTTAAAATAGAAAATAAAGGTCTACATATCAATATTTTTTATTAAGAATTATTCAAATCAAGAACACTTTCACCACCACCCAGCTTTAATCGGCCACTTGATTTTTTTTTCAGGCCATTGTTTCATTTCTGTCATAGTAAATAAAGTGAAGACTCAAATATGCCCTTAGGCATGTGGTGAAAACCTAAACAGGAATCTCCTTTTCCGCTCAGATTTAGCAGTTGAAAAGAAATAAATAGCGCCGTTACTCCAGCAGATCAACTTTATCAGAGGACAATAGGTTTGCTGTGCTGCCCTCAAGTGGCCAAGACAATCAAGTTATAGTGACAAGACAGCCTTAGCTGATACCTTATGGTTTGATTTTCTTACATCACATTCTGTTTTTCAGAGGTGAGCAATCCTCCATCAGCCCCCAGCTCGGAGAAGCAGAGCCCCATGGCTCACCAGCACAGCCCTAAGGCCCAGCTAAACACTGCAGCCTCCCTGTCTAACCAAGCAGTGACAGAACCGAGCCCCTCTGCCAGCCAGCCCAACCCCATGCCCCACCAGAGCCCTGTGACTCAGCTTCCTGCCCCGACACCTCAGACCTACACCCACGAGAGCAGGTAAGAGTCGGTTTACAAGCAGCTGCCTTGATTTTTTTTTTTTATGACGCAGTGAAGCATTTTTTATAGACTAGCTCTTTATCTGCCACTGGGGTGAAACACCATTCCTCTGGGAATAAAGGTACCCTGAGCGAGTCAGATATCTCCTTTCTCTTTCTCTTCACCTTGCCCGATCCTCTCTCTTCTCCCCTTTCAGTTTCTTTTTCCAGCTTCATCTTTGTCTCTCTTATTGTCCCTTCTCTTTGTTCATCTCTCACGCTCGCTCACTATTTTGTTGTATAACATCACTTAACTCTTATGGAGTGCTAAATTATTTACATAAATTGCTTCTTTATCGAGATCTGTTGAATATTTTACCAAGAACTACAGGGGTCCCAAAATTTACAGCCTCATTTCCTTTCCCTCTGCTTTACACAGTATTCAGATATCTTTGCACTCATCAGCGTGAGAGAGAGTTTGTTTTTATTATAAACATTTTATGTGATGTTTAATTTCCTCACTTAAGTTGTGTTTAATGGTTGTTATTTCAAAACTAAAAACAAGCCATTTCTGTCAGCGCCGGATGACCCAGCAGTTTGTTAGAGATGGGGTTTCTTTTTTTGTTTGCTAAGCACGCTGAAAGATAACACGAGTAATCTTCCATGTCCAAAGGTGGTGATGACAGCTGTAGGAATCCCCCCTGGAAGTTCCTCCTTCATTCTCATTGGTCTGTTAGTTACAGGTCTGAGGTGAAGGCGAGGCAAGATGTTAAACCAGACATCCGACAGCCACCATTCACAGACTACCGACAGCCGCCGGTGGACTACCGGCACCCTCCCGTGGCAGACTACCGGCAGCCACCCACGTTGGATTACAGACACCCGCCTCTGCTGGACTATCGACAGCTAGCCACAGATGCTAGACAATTTGCCATCCCAGAGTACCGAATGCCACCAGTTCAAGTAAGGAAGGACTTTGCCTTGAGGATGAGAGTGACTCATCCTTCAACAGACTCTTTTCTGAAGGTCAAATCATACAGGATTGTCAATATGAACATTGATATTTGAAATCTAGGACATAATCATATCATATCAGTCCCCTACAGCTTTACGGAGCCTTTTTAGTATCTGTTAACTCTTTTTTTTTAAATTTTATCTCTGCTATCTGTGCACAAATCCAATTAAGAGCCAGACATGAGTTGGTGAAAACCTAAAACTGAGCACAGCGTTGGTTCAGGCAGGTCACAAAGTTGAGCTCAGCCTGCAATCCTGCATGATCAGCTGATGACAGCTGAGCTCAGTGCCAGCTTACAGGAGCTAATGGCTCAGCTGGTACCCCTGTACACATCCAACTGACAAATCTTAGGCCTGCCTACAGATGCAAGTCATTTTGCGGCACACTTACAACACAGCTCCTACTTTTCATGCTGCATATCGGTTCTCTGTGCTCTGTTATGTATGGACTGTCTTCCTGCTGCTGTTTGCACTAATACAAACTCCTCCATAGAAGGGAAACGGGCTCCCAGCACAGAGCTGTACCACCACTTATAAATTATTGCAGGTGTAAAGAAACCTTCCTTCTCCTTACTAAGCAGGTTAAAGGAGAGCGATAAATGGACTTAAAGTTGTATGGTGGTCGTAAATATGACAAAAAATTGCCAATATTTCACCAATGATATTTTGGATGTGTAAATAAGAAACTACTTCCTAACAAGTAAACTTAAAGTTTGAGCTGTATATCAACCTTGTGTTCACAGCTCAGCTGCCAGTGGCCAATAAATGTATAAATACTTCTAAATTTGGTTGATGATCAGGGACATGTGGGTATTTGCTGAGAGGAACATTTTAAAGTTACAAATTTAGGGTCTAAAATAATGTTTTAGGGCTCACATGGTGAAAAAGCTGTTACGTGGCACTGAATTGCCTCAAACATATTTTCATTGCACAGTCTCTTGTACAATAATGTAGTAAAATATATTTCCAGAGAGATTGTTTTTCTATTATATTCTAAGCTTATTTCTAGATATTTTGAGTTTTTGTATAAACCCTTTGTTTTTCTATTTAAAGCTGGTTTTGTCTGTCAAAGTAAATGCTGTGTTATTTCTCAAAACCTCATGTATTGAAGCTAAACTTTTGGACTTATTAGCACCTCGCCCATTGCTTTTGCTCCGTTCTCCTTCAAAAAAACTATTATTGGAGACAATTTTCTGCAGTCATAGTCTGTTTTGTGCTCGAGTACGACTGCATCTGATCATGCGTGATCTCTGCTTGTCTCAGCTTACACAGGACTTCGACTTCTTCACAGTGGAGCTGGAGAAGAGCGTGAAGGGCTTCGGTTTTAGCATCCGTGGAGGGCGGGAGTACAAAATGGACCTCTTTGTCCTACGACTCGCAGAGGATGGGCCGGCCATTCGCAACGGGAGGATGAGGGTAGGGTTTCATGACATCATTTCCTTTAAGAAAGCGATTACCCCATCGTTAAAAGTTAAGCTGTTTTCAATCTTTGCTGCATTACACGGTGTTGTCTGTAATTGTCTGATGTTATCAGCGCTGCAACTGCAACTTTTTTTTGTGCCAGCTAAGAAATAATCTGTCAAAATAACTTATGTATGAGATGGTTTGTCCTTCTGATGCTGATCGCAAGTTTGCCTCCTCCCAAATTCCCAAAACTTAACTTCTTCCTTTTGTTTAGCATCAGGTGATATTCAGCAGGTTAAAGACAGATTTAATCATTTAATGGGGCCATCATGATGTCATGTGTTTGATGGTCTCCACAGCTACACAGTTATCCTTTTAGCTAAAAAAACAAAGCAGCACACACATTTTCTGAATTACATATATATATGTAATAACAATAAATCCAGTGGAAATGAAAATAAAACCCTTCCACTTCCCCAGCAGCTTTTCTGTCTTTGACGTTTCCCTCAGTCCTGTTTTCTTTTTCTTGCATGTCCTCCGATTTTTACGTCTGCGGCTGTTAGCCTCAGTATGCACTACAGTGCTTATCTGTAATGAACCTGTCAAAGATAATGGTGTAAAATGCCCCTGAGGGAGATATTACTTTTCCTTTTCTGTGTTGTAATCGTTGTAGTCCAGTGGCTCCAGACGGACGTGGAAAAGGAAGCAGGAATACTTGTGGAGCTCTACTTAAAATCAGTAAACAAACTGCTGTGAAGTAGTGATAGTTTCTTTTTAAGTATTTAGTATTAAACAAAGAAAGTGAGAAAGAAAAAGTCAAACTGATTACCAGTAAAGTTTCTGGACATAAAAAAACGCCTATGACAGGTTTCATGTTGTACCAATTGTAGCAGTCTACTACAGTAAGTTACATTTTAAGTTGGAAAGAGCTGCATTCAGTTCTCATTAAACATGGAAGTAACTAACACATTAGTTTAGAGTGCTTTGTTGAAGCCTCAAGTTGAGCATTTTGAAGTAGATGTGGACGAGTGACGTGTGGATCTGACAAACAAAAAAAAAGGACAAGTTCACATGAATAAGTGAGAAGGTAGGCGCGCCCTACAGCAAACCCTGGTTTGATTGATTTTTTTGACTCTAACTGGAGCCACGCTTTGCACAATTAAATGTGTTTATTAAATACTCAAAACAAAAACAATGCCATGTTCAAAGTCATTTAAATTCCCTTTCTTGCCCATTCTGATGACCATTCAAGCAGGTTGCCTTGATCGTGTCTGCATACCTCAGTACACTGAGTCGGTGCCATGTGATTGGCTGATTCGATATTTCGGTTAAAACGCAGTTGAACAGGTGTACATAATAAACTGGTTAGTTTCAGTTGTTACCAAATAAAGCAAAATATAAAATGTACAAAACAGAAGTTTTACAAACACGTGGGCACCTATGCGGTCACCCTCTCGGGTTAATTTTGAACTGTAAAGTTTTATTTTGTGTCCTAATGACATGTAAAATAAGTAAATAAAGCCAATGCCCCAGGATTTTACTTAAGTAGACGCATGTATGCGCTTCATATTTGTCACCGTTGATTGATCAAACAGTGTAAGCCGTGTGATCCCTCCTCCAGCAATCCACGATCCACACCGCTGCATGTGGCGAGGAATCAATCTGCATTTAACTTAAGCAAATGCGAGACAGTAGTTAAAAAGCATGGCTGTCACTGTGGATTTGAGTAGCGCTTTAACATACTCAGGTGTGGAAACCAAAAAGCCCACATGCTCTGTGACTCCCTGCAGTCACTCTGACATTTTGAGTTTGAGCCAAGTAGTTTCTACTCAACAGGCTCTTAAAAAGGAGGAAAAAAACCCTCTTGCGAACAAAATAATCAGCAACAAGGAGCGCTTACAATTTCTAACAGGTTTGTTTTTTTTAGGTTAAATGTCACTGTAGATGCTGTTAAGAAAATTGTATGAAGTGATTGATTTTTACCGATAATCATTCAGCACATTTAATTACTTCTCCGAGCTTCGCTCCCAACTCCTGCTTTTTGAGCTCACGTGCTGTCCATTCAGCTTTCTTTCCCTCTTTATTAAAGATGAAAATGGAGATCACTCTCTGCTGCTGTTAGGGGCTGAGGATTAATGAGAACAGTCTTGGCTTCCACCTCTTCAGACCACTGTAATGACACGTAATGACTCCCCCTCTCTTGACTCTAGTCCACTCCTAACTTTAAAATTACCCTCCTACCATTACTGGGAGACTTCTCCATTTGTTAGTGTAATTGGCTCAGCATGTTTTGTCCTGTTCCTCATGATTTCTCCCATTAGTGAACCTCAGGGCCCTCACATGAAGGGCTTTGAAGTGTTTCATATTTGAGCCATCCTCACATACACCAAGGAGTGGTCACATAAAGAAGGGATAGGCCTGGGAATATTAACTTTAGGTTTTAGCTGAGCTGCTGCTGTTATGATTATTTTATACACTTAACAACCAGTGTATTATGTATTCCTCTTCAACTGCTCATTAACACCTCATTAACACAAATATCTAAACAACCAATCAGATAGCAGCAGCCCAATGCATGTAGTTATATAGACATGATCAAAACAAGTCTTGGTTCTAGCTCCTGCTGCTGCTGGTGGTGGTGGTGTAATGACCATAGTGTCCCCAGCAGTAACCAGATGACACACCATGTCACAAAGCTCAAATCATCTCAAACTGGTTTCTTGAATAGGAAACTGTACTCAAATGGCCTCCCCAGGCACCAGATCTCAAGCGACTATAGCACCTTTGGATGTAGTGGAACGGGAAAGTCTTAATAAGGATCAAAATCTGTGGAGAATGTTTCCAATACCTTGAAACAGCTCTGAAGGCAAAAGTTCAGAAATCCAATCCAGTACTATTAAGGCGTAACTAATAAAGGGGCCAGTGATTGTAAATCTGTATTGATCCTTATAAACTCACAAGGAAACATTTCATACAAATAGCAAGGGTCATCTAATCATTTAGATTTATCTGCTCCATTCTTACTGCTTTGTTTTGGATTGATTGAGGGCAGTTTGGTTTTCCCTTCAGTGGTTATTGAGCTTTATTGATACTCCGTCTAATCGATGCACACAGCTTCAGACTTGTTCCAGTGGTTGCTGTATTTGGCTGTTCTGAATACAGCCAGCAAAGTATTTATCGATCACAGAACAAAGCTGCCCTAAGTTCATGGCTGAAAAAATACTTCTTCTTTCTTTCAAACAGAAGCAGGTTGACAGTTTCTAGACTGCGTTTGATTTATTCAATTATATTATAGGTGTAGTTGTTACCTTTGTGAGGCCTATGTCTTCAAGCCTACCACTACATTGTTTGATGACTGTAACTAATTTAATGTTCTATGTAATTTTGTTACATTGGTACAATGCAAAATGTTTAATTTAATGGAATCTGATCAAATCAGATTTACTTCACTGATATACATTTAGTTTATACAAAGCACATTTTTCAATGACAAATCATTTCAATGAATGCCTTTGATTTTATATGTTTCAGTTGCATTTTACTCTAAATTACTGCTTCATGTTTATTGATGTTGAAGAGTCATTTCCGAGTGTATGTCATGAAGAAAAATTAAATGACTTGTAAAACATTGGAAGAAGACAAAAAAGGGCATGATCTGAAAGCAAGGATGGAAAATAAATGCTGTGTATGAATGTTCTGGTCTGTTGCACAGCAAAGATGATGCAAACAATTTAATAACAAGAGACCAAGCAACCCCAAAAGTAGAAAAATAGGGCTATATATCAGACTTGCTTTTTGGTGGCTTACAGTTACACACATGACACATCACTGATGTATCCCTAAATTGTCACTAATCAAATAAAGGCAAAAATGCCTAAAAGCACTATTTAAAAACCATCCATACGTTTAGTCTAAAGCAAATAAACCCCAGTCTACAATCCAGACAGATTTTGCTTAGCTTTGGTTTAGATTTAGCATGTGACCAAAAGCTGTAAGCATATTGTTATACCTAAAATGTCTTATTGATTTGACCTTGCAAGGAAAGTACAAACAGACTTCTCAGCTTCTTTCTTTGTTTTCTTTGCAAACCTCCTGACATGCAGGTTGGGGACCAGATCATTGAGATCAATGGAGAGAGCACTCGGGACATGACCCATGCTAGGGCTATCGAGCTCATCAAGTCTGGGGGCAGGCGGGTTCGTCTCCTCCTAAAGAGGGGTACAGGGCAGGTCCCAGAGTACGGTAAGGTTCTAGACTTTAAATTATTTGTCTCTCAGATCATTTCTTTCTTAACACGTAGTATTTTTTTCACTGTTAATCTAGCATCACATCGACTCTTAGTAATATTAATCTGACATGCATTTTTATTCATATTGTATCTTCTGCCTCTGTAGCCGTCATCCTTTTGTATTTAATCTCTTAGTTCTGTATTTCACTGTTGCTGTAAACTAATTGTCTCTTCTGTCTTAACTAACACTAGTTTATCTTCTGTCCATTTCAGTGATCTATCACTAATTGATTGGTCTAGGTTGTTACTTCCCCTTCTATAGGAATGGTATCTTCCAGTCTCTCCATGTGCATGAAAAGTGACAAGCATGGCTCCCCCTATTTCTTCCTAACGGGCCACTCTAAAGACACGGTTTGTGACCATACGAATGTTTCTTTCTCTTCACTTAACCCTGGCTTTCTGTGCTTTGGTATTGTGCGTTGTTTTCACATCAAAACTTGTTTTATAACTTTGAAAAGCCCCAAACTCTTGAAGATTTTTCTTTTCTTTTCTGTTTTTTTGCTCCAGGAGTAATCAACAAAAATCACACCAAGCTGCAGGAGGTTCTAAAATTAGTGAACATAACTCTGTTCCTGACTGAAAGATAAATCAGCCACCAACAGCTACCTATGGGCTCAAAAATAAAGCTATATGAGCGTGCATCCTGAGCCAGCCAGGGGAAATGAACGTGAAATATTACAGCAGATTATTTACCCAGTAAAGTTTCAGCGCAGCATGAATTGAGCCTGGAAGGGGACATTTATTTGTATGACACTGCGGGCAGTAAAACTCCAATGCGTCACTCACTCCTGTGGCTTCTGCGTCAGCATGATGCTCACTTATCTGTTAACCCCCCTCTCTGTGAGGCTTATTCATCAACAACTGGCCTTGGTGGTCACCCCTGTCGCTCCCCCATGTCTGCCCTTCTCTGTTAGTCCCCTTCCAGCCCAGGTTTTAATCTCTCTGTGTGGAGAGCTTTTTTTAATACTTGCCTTGAGCTACAATCTTGAAACATGCACACAAGGAGTCCCGGTGTGGTCAGCCAGACAACACGGCACCCTATCTGTAGATAGCTACTGTTATCCAAGTTCCCCTGCAGCCTAGAAGCGACATTTTTTAACCCACATGGCCTAATCTGCGTGGGTTTGATTCAGCATTTAATCATTCCTAGTTTACAAGCAATTTATTTGCATACTGGAAGGTTATTCAAATCACGCGCTGTGATTAATTTGCCTGTTTAAAGCATTAGCATACTAATGTTCAAAGGAGCGAGCTATTTTTGTTTCGGGTTGCTGTGAGATTTTTAAGGGTTATGCAAAATAAAGCACCAAAAATCAAGAGTATAAACTGTGTGATGTAGCTGTGAGTATGAGCACAAATGTTATTTTGTGTTCATCTGCGTGGCGTTGAGATATTTTGTGCGCCCTTTCTAAGGGTATGCGTTTATCAAATTTATCAAAACTTACACTTAAGCTTGCTACTTAGGTGGTCAAAGTTATTTGCTACTTTTAGTAAAGAAACATGAAAGCAAACTATGTAAAAACTGTTTCAGGGAGAAAAGACCAGAAAGTTAATAGCACTTAGTATCAGCATGTTTCTGTTCAAAACTTTTCTTCTGTTTTGCGTAGTAATTTTCTCCTAAAAGCTTTTTGTCAGAAACAGAAATCAGTTCAGATACAGTTTTTGTATGCTGAGTAATACGTCCTGTGTAACTGCTGTAAACCCTCACACTAACTGCTCGGCACTAAACTGTAGACCTCAGCATTATATTTTGCTTCCAAGGACCCAGATGTTTAAAGTGGTCTTGAGCAGTAGTTCTCCGCTTTCTAAAGGTCTTTTTTCATTCATTTTCATTCCCGTCCTTTCAGGGGAATGTTTTTTTTTGTTTGACTCATTCTAGCATTAAAAGGCATCTAACTCAAGGGATGAATCAGTGTTGTGTCTACACAGAACAGACTTTGTGAAGATCCAGTTTTAAATTGTAACTTTTGTTACTACCGGCCTGTCAGAAAAACATGATTTGTTGCAATTTCTTCAGCTAAATCTACCAAAACAAAAAGCCAAAATACCACAATTTGACAGGCATAAAACTGTAATACAAGGTTCAAACTTGGCATATTTCTGCGTGGTGTGCAGCGTATTCTTAAAAGATTTGAGGAAACTGGACAAGTCCAGGACAAAAGAATAAATGGCACGCTTAAAAAACTGTCTACAGTAGAAGTCTGTAAAATACATTGCAGGCTCTGTCATGTATTTTTAAGTTGGTATTTTTGTATGTATTTGGTATTTCCCCATTGCATTCCTCCCCTATTTATTTCACCCCAAAATCTTTTGTAAACACGAAAAATGTGTGGAAGTGTGAGTACTGTCACTGAAAGTGTTTTTAAATACATTTATTAATGAATTATAGTTTTTGTGAGTCAGAGAAGTGATCTTTGGCAGTATCTGACCTCTATCTGATTCTGCTCTTGCTAAACGGTTAAAAATAAGCTTTTCAGATGATTTTGATAAGCACAGATCTAGGTATTTATTTTGTAATGTGCTAAAGTGACTCCGCTGAAATTTAGGGAGATTAAGTGATCCGACATCATAACCAGCATACTGTAGGTAAAACACTGTGAAGCTCCAGTTTGCTCAGAAATGACCTCCTGCTCGTCCTGCATTCAAAATGCTCCAGAGCTTCTTATAATTGGGCCTCATGGCGCCGGTGTAGCAAGCCTAGCCTCTGCCCCCTGCCTAGACCACTGAAAATGACTGATGGCCCAGGGACTGAGGCTCATCGGTGCGGAAACAGAAGCTAACAGTCTGTGAGAGTGGAGAGTTGTGGAGGAATGCACCGCAGATTCAATGCGGAAGCTACACCGATACCGAGTTCCTCCAGCTTTAGAGAAAAAGAGAGAGGCACTCTGCCCCTATGGTTTTCATTCTCACTAAAGCACCACCCTATTGGACACATCATCCATTTCATTAAACCTGTTTTCGATTTTCCGCCAACATTTTAGGTTGGCCAAGGCCTTTAAGAGAGTTATGGGAGGCAGATGGATGTTGTCTAAAAGTAGAGTTGCCCTGTGACACGTCTGAAAGTAGGTTATCGTCCTGTTCTGATATTTACCTCAGTGCTTCCAGCTTGTAGAATAGGCATGATTGCTGTAATGATTGGAGTTTATTTTTTTTAATGTTTTTGGGTGAGTGGTGTTGTTATGTTGTTATTGACTGCATCCATATGCATTCCAGACAATGCCGCCCCATGGGATGGTCGCCCTTCAGCCTCCCCAAGCCTGTCGGAAATAGCCCCTCCTATCGAAAGCCTTTCCATGTCATCGCCTTCATCTCATCTAGCCCCAGCCCCCGACCTTCCTCATCTGCCACCTCAGGATGTCCATCGAGACCCGGTGGCACGAGACAGCAGGACGGAGCATTCGAAGAGCCCCCAGAAAGCCGAGCTGCTAAACCCAGACCCAATCGGCCACGCGAGGAGAGCGGCTGCGACCAGCGGGAGCAGCAGAGCTAAGAAGGAGGGTGGCAGGTCCACCCACAAGGGCCTCAGGATGCAGCCAACTCCTGATGGGGAAGGGGGCAAGGACGGGCAGAGCGGAGAGCCTAAACCTTCCAGAAGCAACAGAGGAAGGTCCAAGGAGAGAAATACTAGGGACAATAGAGAGTCCACTCACTCTCCTAGCAGCTCTAAGCTCCCACACATTAACGGGAACAGCAGGGAAGATGTAGAGCGCTGGAGTGGAGCAAAGCAGGGGGAGCTGGAGCAGAGCAAGCCAAGGCCCAGGGAACTAGAAAGGGGCCAGGGAGAGAGCTGGCCTAGCCTACCCAACAAGAGCACCAGCAGCAGCAGCAGCATCGCAGCGGGGAGGAAGGCCACAGTCTCTCCTGGACCTTGGAAGATCCCTGGATCAGACAAGCTGCCCAGCACCCTGCGCACAGGCACGTCCACTCTGAGCAGATAACCCCGCAGCTTCAGCAGAAAGCAGTGGCCACACTCATCTGAACTAAACCACCCCATCTGGATGAAAGTACCATTCTCACTCCCTCCTGTGCTCCTGCATCCCCTCATCGACCTGTTCTCCCATACAGTCAAAACCAAGAGGAGGGGGGCAGGGTGATCTGGACCACGTGTTTTTAAAGTTTTATTTATGGAACTGTATTTTAAATTATTTTGGAGAAACATATTTTACACCTACCACCTTAAGAACTGGAAAATCATCCAAGTTAACACACACACACAAAAGAAGAGCAAATAGAGTCTTTGTGTAGCGTGGTGGGAATCATTTGTGGAGTAAATGAATTTTGAAGACCTCTATTTTGCTGAACTGGGGGGGGGGGTGTGCAAACATGCAAATATAAACAACATAGCAGGAAGTAAATGTCGGATGGATTTTTTTATATATATCTACACAGTGGAGTCTATTTTATGAAAAGGAATGTTTAACGGATGTTTTTGAGGAGAGTGAATGGATCAAAGAGCGACCGCAGAAATGAAATCGACTCATCAGCAGAAACTTTGCCTTAACAGAGACTGTATTGGGCCTGAACCTGTCTTGAATAATCTATCAGATGATTATAGACATAGATATATTATAACGAATATGAATATGTGGGAACATTTTGTAAATAAGATCATCTTTAAGTGAACATATAGAAATTCTAGTCTACAAATAAATGAGCGAAGCAGCACGACATGCCCCGGATCTTTAGGTAGCTCCTTGCTCCTGCACACTCCTGTTCCGCCCTGCGATCACAGGTCTGGGTCTCAGCAAGCCTGCTGCGATCGACTGCACGGCCTGTTTGAATCACTCGGGCTTCAGTGGGAGTGTCTCTTCAATCTATTTTCCTTTCTTCTGTGCTTAACGATCAAAGCAATCTGCGACAGCGGTGTCCTGTCGGACACTGAGAGAAGGAGCTTGTGTGATACCAACGAAGGGGCAGAGTGCCTTAGACTGAGGACAAAAGGTTCAACCGCGAAAATACTGCAGAGGGTTCAACAGAGGCTGCTATACAACACCCACTCTACAGATATAAATATAAACTGCATTTCTTTAGTGTGACACGGTGAAATATATAATTTATTTCACAAGCTTATGTATGAAAATGAGTCCATTAGCGGAGGTATCCACGGTCCCTTTTTATTTGTGGTTCATCTCGGGTCATGATGCTTTTCATTACTGATTTCTTAATGAGGTCTGACACCAGTAATTTCCATGAAGAATTGCTTATATGAGATTGTGTAATCAAACGTCGCCACATGGCAGACAGAGCTTTGCACCCTAAACCAAACCAAATTAATAAAATCTGATATTAATTCAGTAGAGAATCAATCTCACCTTCTCAGAAGCTCGCTTGCGTAACAATCTGCATCTCGAAGGAAGGACTGAATGCTCATGTGAACGTGACACTTTGTCAGCTGCTGAATTAAATTTCTTTTAAGAGATTCTGTCTACACTGTGTGATATTGAGACATATATATCCATGCCAAAGCTCTTTTGAGGGTTCCTGTTTTTTTTTTTTAAGCATTCCTGCCCAAGAATCTGACTGACTTTGAAGGCAACGCTTGTATTTCTATACATCAAGCTCGTAACTAGCTAAGCCCTGCCGCCTTTGGTAACTGCCACAGTTCCTGTCAAGCTTTCTATTCTTGCACAATGTTTGATAAAACGGTGACGCTAAGACTTCAAACGGCGCGTTCTTGATTACAGGCAGAGGTACTTGAAAGCAGCTTGACATTTAATGTCACAGGAGGGAAAGATTTTTAGGATGAAGACTGTCAGGTGAAGTTGGACAAAATGTCTCATCTGTCTCAGATAGCATTGCCTGAGGTTGCTGGAACATAAACTACACAAAAATACAAAAGTTACGCTGATACTAATAAAGAGCGTTGGGGAAACTTAATCGAATTAGTAATTTTACAAAACAAACCTGTAAAAAGACAGAAGAGGTAACCTAGTAACCTTTGCAGCGTGCAATGCTGCTCCTTTATGTTTGCTGACTGTCTCGGTTTTCATATAAGGTGTAATGATGAGTAAGAAAATAAAATTTGATAAAAGTCCGTTCAATTTTTTTTTTTACACAGTATTAATATTACTAAAATGTTTCAAAAGAAAAAGCTACTGCACTGAGGTCAAATATGCATATGCTATATGTGTGTGTAAAAAGCTATTTGCTAGCCTGTTAGCCACAACAGCATTAAAGTCATAATACCAGTATGTCAGTGTTATGTTCAGATAGCTGCACACTCATAAAGTGGCCAGAAAAAAATGTACTGGAGTCTAAAAATAAGCAACGGTAGCTGGTATTCAGTAGATTACAGTAAAAAAAAGCTAAAAAAGTCCCCTCTTTCCTTTTGACAATAAAAACATCTTGGTTTATTTCCAGACTGCAATAAATTCCCATTTTAAATTGTGCATGCATAAAAGTGTCATCCACACTTTTGTAGTCTGGAGAGGTGTTCAGTGTGGGTCTTAAATGTGAGGCTAGTGCGCAGCCAAAGCCGTCACTTTTTATAACAATCAACAATTCAGTTTTATTTTTCATTTTAAGTTATAACTAAAGTAAGACTAACGTTAATCCTAATCTTGAGTTAATAAATTAATAAAATCTCAAGATACCTCCATCAAAATATTCAGAAAAGACCTTTGAATTAAAAGATCGGTAATACTAAATGAAACAGAAAAGCCCAACAAAATAACCAAAATCCCTGTGATAAACCCACAGACTGTGACAGAAAAATGGGTGGGACTATTTCATTGCCTTTAAGGAACATTTATTTGTAGTTTCTGTAGTGAAAAACCCTCATGTAATTGATTACATGAATCACTGCATCAAAACAAATGTTCAACTGCCAGCAAGCTATAATAATAAAAGAATGTTAAAAATACTAATTTAGTTACATGTAGTTCTCTGTTCCCCAACACTGTAAGTCACCCTGCAAAGGATTACAGATAAAGCATTAATTCCTTTTGCTATTGTTTTTATCTTTGAGGCTAAATAACTGCGCAGAGATATCACCCACCCTTAAACGTGCCAAACAGTAAGCACACCACACAGACACAGACATGAATCCAAAGCTTGACAGGGCTGCAGTGCATTCTTTGAGTCACTGAATGGCTGTTGAATGGGAGGAATCTAGCAAACGGTTAATTTTGAGTATTTTTCTCTGAATGAGAATCAAAGAGCCTAAGAAAAAAACAAAAAACCTCCTTTCCTTCTTCTGCTGAGGGACATACTGATAGTGTTTGAGTGAGCAAAGGGACACAAGTCATTATGTTTGCCGTTGTAATCCGTAATTACACACGCACTAAGCAGACTGACTTAAAAACACAATCCAACACAGAGGGTTTGAAATGGGAGGAATGAAGGAATCACCAGCCGGGAGCAAACAATTGAGCTTTTTCAGTCACTTGTAAAATGCCTCAGTTACACGCCGTCACATCACACCCATTTAGTTGGACTGCTCCTTTATTTTGTGACTTCAGATTTGAGCAGAAGCAGGGAAACGTGTGTCTTTTTTTGCTCTGCCTTTGCACAAATCACTGCTTTCCACATCTGAGCTGTCTCCATCGAGTCAAACTGTAAGTAGTTTTCTAGGGAAATTTAAAAAAGAAAAAAAAAACCTAGGGGTGTGTTAAAGTGTGTGTTTGAGAACAACAAAGACACGCTTTCGCACCACAATATAAACCCCGACACCCTGAGCGGCTCGGTATCACTGTGTAGTGTAATAGCAGTGTGTAGACCCTGAACAAATATCTCTATAAATATGACTCGGTGTACTATTGATGGTCACAAAGACTGTAAGTGGAGCAACTATTTTTATGAAATGCAACACTATGAATATATTAACTTTTGCAAAAATCTTGTTTACCTGTATGATATTCTGAAACGCTGTCAAAATAAACAAAACTCTTGACACAAGATGGGAAATTTCTTAGGATGTGCCGCTGTGTGAGTCCTTGTGGATGTATGGATGCTGTTTTTGTTTGCTCTGTTATGGCCACAGAGGTTTCCAAATGCAAGATTTGATTAATCAACAAATAAGTTTTATATGTAAAATATTTTTAAAAATTGCCCAAAAAGGAGAGGGGAGTCAAGCAGTTAAATAATGCATAAACCAAACCACTAAACAAAGGATAAAGTAGATATGAAGAGTATAAGAGATTCCGCTTTGCCTTAATTCTTAATGGCATGGATTCAACAAGGTGAAAGCATCACACAGTTGAATCTCCTGTTTCACCACATCCCAAAGGTGCCCTACCAGATTCACATCTGGTAACTATACAGGCAATTTGAGTACAATGAACTCATCACGTCATGTTCAAGAAACCATGCTCTGCACCATTACGTCAGTACTGCCAACCTGAACAGCTGATACAAGCCAAGATGTTTTCCCTGTTTTTGTGTTGTTTACCCAAAATTCTCATCCTTCATCCAAATGTACCGTCTGAAATTCAAACTTGGATCAGGAAAGATTTTTCCAATCTTGCCAATTGTAACTTGATTTCTTGTTCACCTGGTGTGATCTTCTGCTGTGGTATCCAATCTGCTTCGAGGCTCAATGTACCTTTGCTGTAATGAGTGGTTATGTGAGCTGAACAGGTCATCTTGACCACGTCTGCAGGACTAAATGAACTGATTTACTGCCATGTGACTGGTTGAATAGATGTTGTTAATGATCACCTGAATACACAGTGCTGAGCCCATCAGTTTACCAGAACACAAGTTCGCATGTGGAAATGTTCTTTAAAAAAAAAAAGAAGCTACATTTTCAGTGAAAAAGCTGCAGTTAGTGAATTTAAAGTAAACTATTTGAGTCTGCCCTGGTCTAAATCAGCTGACTAAGTGATTTATTACATCGAGTTCTAACTCAAACTGTAAATATAAAACAGCAGTTACTACCTTCACAGCTCTATCTGATACACATTAAAATTGTAAGTTTACAGTCTGCTATAAACCATGTATTCATTGTTTGTGTATCATTCATAAATTATTTAAGCAAACCGTTTTGTATTGATTTGCTCTATATTCTGCAGTCTGCCTCTGCTCAACTCTTGCCTATGAAGTGTCTCAGTTTGGCCACATGGAGGCGTCTGGTAACCAGATTGTAATCTAACAAAAAAACTACCGAAGGAAATAGTCTGGTGTTAATGATTTTAACTGTTCATGCTAATATTTTTGTTTTGTTTTTTAATTAGTGATTTACTTTCATATGCTGGAGAAAAAATGAAATAGAATCTGCTCCTTCTGTTCTCCGTGTGCACACTTGTCATGTCTTCACTAGAGGTCAGTGTAGGCCAAGCTTTCATTTTAAATGCTGCTTGGTTTCATAATTGTAATAACTTACATAAAGTTATTAGTCAGACATCTCCTCTTATAAAATGTTTAGAGGATTTCATCACCCAGTGGGATATTATAGTTTCATAAACGACTGTCTGTCACATCATGTACCACATTCTTGGCTCAGGACAGCATTTTATGGTTTCCTAAAAGCACTACACATCATCCAGGTGATATTTTGGTCTTAAAACATGCACATGCACAATATTTCACTCTCATAGCTTTGCACTTTGGTGTCCAAGGTATAATGATGTCACAAAAAAGTCATACTTTGGTTAATAGGGTGTCTCCAATGCATATATAGATGTTTGCATCTTGCAGGCAGGAAGAGTGTGAGATGATGCACCGCAGGGGCGGGACAATGAGCTCTCCTGCGGAGACAACGTTGGTCGGGTCTTCCTGCTGCCAGCTGGAGGCTGCTGGCTGGTGTGTGTATTCACCGCAGGAGCAAATCAATCCAGAGTCGTAGTCGTGTCTCTGCCGGGAAAACAACAAGCTTAGCACAGACCTTAACAGCCTGCTCAGCTCCATCTAAGGAGGACAGAGATGAAAGACTTCCTTTTAAATGCTTTTCAAACAGTACTTAAAGTGGACCTATTAAGCATTCATTCCAACTCCATATTATTATTTTCTAAGACTATTTTTCAATGATTTACAGTTCAGAAAAACTCTGCTGCCCTACAGTTCATCCTGTCTAAGAAGAGCTGCTTCAGAGTGAATTAATGACTGTTGTAAGGGTAAATAAACAAGCAAGACTTTACTGATGCTGGGCCTTCAATGAAATTCAGTGATTTTTGTTTTGTTTTTTTGTTAATAGTAAAAAAACAAACAAACATGGGATGTGGGGTATGAACATTTTTCAGCTTCCAAGGTGGGACATGCTGTTATAAGCCAGCTCTCTTCTAATTGGCTACCACACACAAACAAAAGGTCTGAACAGCAAGTAGGTGGAGCTTCAGAGCTTTGCGCTTCAGATTACCATATAAGGGCTATCCTC
Source organism: Haplochromis burtoni (assembly GCF_018398535.1). Lineage (NCBI taxonomy): Eukaryota > Metazoa > Chordata > Actinopteri > Cichliformes > Cichlidae > Haplochromis > Haplochromis burtoni. The sequence goes on along the minus strand of NW_024582410.1, from coordinate 972,792 downwards.
TCTCTCTGACATCATACAGAGCCAAGAGTAGAGAAAGCCATCTGAAGCTGGAGCTTTTGATTCAATAGGATTATGTCTCCATGCGCAGACCTCGTTATTTGAAATTTTGGCTCTGTTTAATGTGAGCTTCCACCTTTACAACAATGCATGTATAACAGAAAATAATAGAGCAAGAAGGTCCTCTATTCAAAAGCCTCCCGAGTCCTGGGTGCGTGCACGTTCGTCCTCTGTTTAGTCACTGAGATAATCTGTGATGCTAAACTTACCACAGATGTCAGGTAAAGTGTTTACAGTGCATAGACTAGAGCGCCATCCAAATGCATTTATCTATGATTGCATGAGCAAATGTGTTTTATAGTGCTTTGATTGGTTAGTAAGAAAAGAAAAGTGCCATTCAATTTCCTTTTAAAGGAAATCCCATCCATTTATACATGGTTAGGCTCAAATCACAGTAGAACACCTAAATTGTATAAGAAGATAATTTCATGAGTTGAAATTGTTCATTTAAAATGCATGCGTGCACACACACACACACACGTACACTAGTAACACTATGCCTCACAGACTTGGATCTCCACATGATGCCTTAATGGTATCTTTAAAACACACACTAATGCAGTTGCCAGCAAGCATGAGTCAGATATCTGCAGCAGTAGTATTTGATGGATGTCTCCGGTGTTCTCCAATCTTTCTGTAGCTTCTCATCAGTATTAAATATACTGCCGGTAAAATGACTGCAGCGCAATGATAAATCAAAATGACTTTGTCCCTCATTAGAAGTCAGGGTTTCAGGGTGTGGCTCTCAGATTGTTTCACTATAGCCCTGAGCGTCATAATTGATACTTAGCTGGGAGGTGTGTCAGTAATTGTTTTGGTACCTAAAAGCAGGTTATTCCTCATTTCACAGTATTCACACAGCTCTATGTGAGAGAAGCTGTGAAGCCTTCCAAAACAGAAAAGGTCTATTCCTTCCCTCCCTTAAGTGGACAGATTTTCAGAGAGTTGCAGGAAAAATAATGAAGTCATTTTAGAAACGGAAAAAAAGCTGGAAAGTTCTGTGTGTGCGTTATTTCATGCAATCCACCAGCACCATCTGTGAAATGTGTTTAAACCACAGCTTTATATATTGAACATCAGCAAAAATTGACTGCTGAGATCTAAACGATATGTTGCATAACCGGGATAATCTATAGAAAAGGGCTGGGGCAGAAGAAGGCTGTCGTGTTTTGTATCCCTGTTATCAAAAAGGAGAGACTGTCCTGTTACAGCCAGCTCAGCCGCCACATATCCTGCCAGCGTGTGAGAGCCACTTCGAGGTTTGTGGGTCAAAGCCCAGTTTGCAGCCATTCTCTTTATGAATCCTGACACAGTGGTTTTAAGTGGATTTGACTTCACATCGTGAGGGGACACATTAGGGACAAGGCTTCCACTGAATGGAGATTTCCACTCACAAGCGTACACATGTTCGTGCATACCATACATTCTCATGAGCCAGACCTATTCAGCGTCATAACACGAGTCACATCATCCTGCATTTACGCAAAGATGTAGGATAGGAAATGACAGTATCAGCTGGAGCTTTAAGTATCTTGCTGTGAGAGGTATTTCAGTATTGAGTGATTAGTGGGTTTGTTATGAGGGTTTTTTTAAAGGCTCAAAATTGCTTTTTGGTCAGAAGATCACATACACTCACAGTGGGTGTGAATATGATGGTAAGTTTGGAGTTTTTATTTGAACTGTTCTTTAACGAGTTTAAAAAATGAAAAAATTGACAAGTTTGAATTTATTTTGGTTTTTCTGTCCTCGACACATTGTCCAAAGTATACATACATGCTCAAATACATGTCCACACCCCCATTAATATTTGATGAAATCTCCATTACCAAGTTACACCTCAAACAGATGCTTTTGGTTGCCATCAACGAGGTTCTGGGATAGTTCTGGCTGGATATTTGACCGCTCTTCTTGGCAAAATAACTGGAGTTCATTTAGTCAGTTAGTTGGATTTCTGGCACTCACCTGAAACTTTTAAGCATAGTCCATAAATTTCCGGATTAAAATTTAGGACTGAGGTTGGGTATTTGAGAAGGTCATTCCAGAAGTTTCATGTTATCCACCTTTATCCATTCCAAAACCTGTTTTGGAATGTGTTGACATCATTCTCTGTGGACAGTGACGCTGGTGTTCCAGCAGTTTCCAGCTCATGGCATGCTTGATCTTTGCTAGTTCTTGCATTGTTCCCTACATCGTAACCAACTTTCTCTCATCTCAGGGTAATAGCTTGGTCTTCTTTCAGACCTTGGCAAAGTAGTGACGCATCCAAATAACTTGTACTGACATGCAAATGTTTGAACTTATGATCTTGGAATCTGCAGTATTTTAGAAATAGCTCCAACAGACCTTCCCAGCTTCTGTAAATCTACAGTTCCTTGTCTTAGATCTTTACTGAGTTGCTTGGACTTTCTCATTGTAAAAAGTCAGAGTCAATACATTATAGAACCTTCAACACCACTTATTAAAAGATTTAAGTGATTGTATCTATGCATTTGAATCTGTATGTATACCTTTGACCCTATGTGGACAAGAGGGAACAAAAAATAAATTCAAACTTGTGCACCCAGTTCTTGTTTTTTAAAGTTATTAAAGATGTATGCTGGACACACAATAGAATAATAGTTCAAATTATCAAAGATCCAAATTCGCCATCACATTCATCCCCATGATTTGTATATGTGAACTTCTGCTGACAACTGTAGTTAATAAAGTTTTTTTTTCCACATTTTGATTTTGTAGCGATTTACTAGTCGATGGGTGAATCCTCGCAATGATGTCTAGACAAAGCAACAACTGAAATAATCTGTTTCAAAGGTTATTTGGATAAAAAGCACAGAGTAGGAAGACAATGACATCAAACTAAACTTGACGGGAGTTGGGAAGGTCATGTTCAAATAAAATATCTCCTTCATATGATTAATGCCTCTCAGCATTACTGTCCTGTATCTTTGTCCCACATTTAGTCTGCTGGGATGTGGACACTCTGCTCACATGCCATAATTTCCTTGTCTGCTTTAAAACCCTGATAAGAGATATGACGCACAATCCAGTGTGTACCAAAAACACACAAGGAAGCTTAGATCTTTTAATATAATTCAGTTGTCTTTGGAGTCACTGAGAGAAGAGTGCTGAACAACCTGAGCTCAACATAAGTGATAAAATGTCAGGTATCAGGTAGGAAAATATTTTCTACCTACTGCAGTTAATATAAACATATAGGCTGCTGAGACCCAGAAGAACAAAAAAATAAATAAATAATTATATTTCCTGTTTTCTGTTTGATGTAATCAGAGGATCACTGATCACCCATTTGGTGGTTGTGGGCAGGGTTGTCCTATTTTCATGTTTCATACAAAAAACCCAATTTCAACACGATTTCAGTAAGGTTGAAATTGAATTGATAAAAACAGGATGTGTATAGTTTAATGCACTTTTAAGCATATACATACATATCATGAGTTCCATTAATTGACAGGATAAAACAGGAAATCAAACTCTTAGCTTTTATGTGTGGGATTGGTTGTGAATTAAATTGAAAACATTCTTATTTGTGATGGCTAAAAATGTCAGATGTAATGTAATTGCTGGGTCTTAGGGGGACATAATGATTCACCTCAGTGCACGGAGAAGACGCATATCCTCCTGGGAACCTAGAGAAAGGAATCTTTACATTGAACTTATTTTGTGATTTCCTTCCTCTTTGGCGCTGAAAGAGGCCACCCAAACACATGAGATATCAATGAAAAGTCCTGTATTTACTACATCAGGACTTAGTAAGGTGGCTCAAATAAATCAAAAGACATAGACCAAAAACAAATGTCCATTACAGAGGACAAAAATGCATAGGTCGGTTCTCAGGAGGATTTTGTATGCACAAAACGTTACACTTCTGTGCAGTTGGAGCCATCTATATTTATTATAAGTATTAACTGGTTTGTCTTTTTAGTATATATTCTTGCTATTACATTTTCTTGTGTTTTGCAAGCTACATTCCCCATTTCCCATAGTACTAATCTAGCCATGAAACCCGTCAAATCGTTCACAATTACTAATATCCTACTTTATTTTTGTGTCAGTCATGTATCAAAGTTTTTAATCTGATAACTCACTACACAGCTCTCACTTTCTTTTTTCAGCTACAGATGACTTGTGCATACCAAGCATGCTACATTAACTCCCCAGTTTTTTTTAATGAAATTTGGTGTGGCGCTGGCTCAGCGGCTCAGCACGCAGCAGGACCGGGGAGGGTCACGGGCTGTGTGACACGCCCTGCTCACTCAGACGCTCATATTGGTGTAGCGGTCTGTCTCTCTGCTCTAGTCTGCAGATAGACAAGCAGGCAGTCTGTCGACTTTGTAGAACCGGGCTTTTCTTACCCTGGAGGTATCCTGACGAGCCAGAGCCAGGGGCGGCCGGTGGGAGGAGGCAAAGAGACGGCAGCTGCTGCGCCGCACAGCCTCTTTGACAGCTTCAAGAGGAAGCATCCACCAGCACCGACCGATGTCTACGGTAGGGAGCGATTTTCTTCTTCCTTTCACTCATAAGCGACCGCCTTTTCACGGTGAGTGGTTGATAATGATTTAGGGACGCGGTGGTGTGTCGTGGCACGCCGCTGGCCGAGCATCTTATACCCGTTTTGTCGGATGTGGGGTCGGGACTGAGCATCAGCACGCCGGGGCAGAAAACGCTCAGAGGGTCCGTGTGAACAGCCAGCTGCTACATTTCGCTGTGTTTTCGCTTTTTGACCGTGATGTGTTTGAGTGTAGAGGTGGGGGTTGTGTAGGGAAAGAGAGAGCACACTGTTAGCACGAAGCTGTAGCCGCCTCCGAACGTCAGGGCGGCGGGTAGCGGGGCAGAGGGAGCCGCAGTCGGCGTGGAGCATCTGCGGAAAGCCGGCAGCCGATAGTGCCAATTAGACAGGAAGTGGGAATGCTGGGTTTCATATTAAAACAATAAAAAAAAAAACTATGGCTTTATAGCTAAACACATGTAGGATCCTGTTAAATAATTTCATTTTAATTGTTTATTTGTTGCTTTCTGCACATTTTATGACATTGTACTGAAGATGATCAGATTTGGCGCAAATATACCATCTGTTACAGGTAAACACTTCTGCCTAAATCTGCATATTAAGGTTAAAATTTATAGTCAGACCACACCAGCTGATTAGAAACTGAAAAGTGATGGTTTGAAGTTTGGCTTTGTACACTTTGAGTGGCTTCACACTGGCATAAATAGTTTAGATCGACTCTTGAGTTACACTGCTCATTTAAAATAAATAAATAAAAAAAATATATATATAAAAACATTTTTTTTAATTTATACTGTTATTAGCTTCAAATCCCCAAATATATAGCTATGTGTACAGCAGAAAGGAAATTGGTGCCTGAGTTTCTTAGATTTATAGTGTACATATGATTTATTTGCTCTACTTTTTGCGCATTAATGGTCTAATTTTTATTTTCCTTTAGCTTTTTTGTAGTACCTCACATTACTATCTGTCTATCTAATTAATTTGTGGTTACTTGGCTTCTTGATGCCAAGTAATGAGTCCTGAACTCTGAAATTTGACTTTCAGGCAAAAAATATCCAATAGTCTCTGTTTCCAGCTTGTCAGATGTTAAGATCCCTGTTAAATAAAAACATTTATAGTTCTGGAGTGTTTGATCATCACCTTGGCATGCCTTTCAGTCCCTTTCTTTGTTTGCTTATTTAACTTTAGTTATTTGGGTTTTGGCTTTTAAATTATTATATTATTTGGACTAAAACTCAATTTTTAAAATGTTATTTTAGTTTGCAGAAGTGTGCTTAATGTTAATTTAATAATTTTAGGTTATTTTCAGTTTACTATAATAATCTTGGGATTCATTTATTGATTAAAAACAAATAATGTTGGTACCCTACCATTTTTTTTCCTGTTACTTATTTTTACTTTGAAATCTTACACCGGAAGTAAGTGCTTGTGGAGCTCGGTGTCTTGACGCAGTTGAAGTGGAGAGCGTTTTCTTGATTTGAGATGATGTAAATTCCGTTAAATTGCTTTCTAACTGTGTGTTTGTGTGTGTGTGTGTGTGTGTGTGGTGCTTTGGGTACAGGTAAGAGACCCGGTGTCGGTCACGTGTTTGTGTGGTGTGCCATGTGGAAACGACCCACTTCAGTCCCCTTCTGTCTGCTCAGGGGTCTGACTGGGATCACTCTCCACCATGCGTCAGTCGGTGGTGACCAGCTTGTGTTCAGGGCCTTGCTTTCTTTTATTATTATTATTATTATTATTATTATTATTATTATTATTATTATTATTATTATTATTATTATTATCATTTTCCGATTTTTCTGGAGCCACTTGAGCGCACATCAGAGGCCCGTGAAACTAAATAAACTGAGTACAGATTCCCTTACAGATGTGATTTTTCTGCTTTCAGGCTGGAGTACATGAGGTTTGTGAATTTCACTGTCATCGCCATAGAGAGTTAAAGGGACAGTTCACCCTGCAATAAACAAAAAGTATAATTATATAAAAGATATTTGACCATTTGTCCCCAAACCTTTATTGATATCAGCCTTCTCTTAACTATTATTACACTAAATGGCACTCAGTGTGTGGTATTTGAAAACCTCTCTAACAGCGTCTCTTTCCAGAACTCATCACCAAGTTCGTCAGAAAAAACAGCAAAGCTTGTTGTTGCAGTTTCAAGTAGGAACAATTTTCTTTTTTAATAAACTACACCCAGTAAATATGTCACCCTATAGCTATTGACTAGAGGCTCAGTCTGACCAAGGTAAACATTAGTTCAGCTGTTAAGTCAGCCAGATGCAAGTTTCTGCTGGTTGGTGGAAGAAAATAGTTCCCACCTGAAAGTGCTCACAACCAGTTTTTTTTGTTTGTTTGTTTGTTTGTTTTCTTGGTAACTGTATCAGGATTTCCAGTGAAACACATCGCTGCTGAATTTCTCCAGTGCATCTGTTTTTGCACTTTGAGCACTTCATGAAAAATCTAATGAAGAGGTGGGCCATCTTTAGCTGTAGTCATTATGATTTTACGTTTTCCATTTACTCTTTTAAAGTTGGTTTTCAGCTTTTGTTGTGAATATAGTTTAGTTTCAGCAGGTTTCTAGAACAGTGGATTTGCTTGTTTTACTTTAGTTTTGATTAATTTCAGTGGTAGTTTGACAGCAAAGGTAGTTGACTTGTTTTAAACTTTCCCTTATTTCTTTAGATGTTACAACCTCACACTCAGACCAGTTGTACCACATATATTTGACTCTGCCACCATCTGAAAACAGACGCTCTCTGCAGGTATGCAGATGGTCAGTAGCTGCCCACAGGCTTCCCGTGTGCTAACACCTCTGAACCATAAATTCCCCATCGTGCGCTTGTTAAAGGAGCTTTATCTGTCCATCAGGCTGCTTACTGTGTGTGAGTCAGAGAAAGGCACATAAACAGCTAAAACGGTACTAAATCATGACATCTGCCTAGCTCTTTCTTTTAATACTTATTTTTATGTGACTCACTTGCCTCTCCCTCGCTGTTCAGTATCCACTCCCCACACAATACCAAGTCTTTCCATGACTGGTCAAACAAAAAGTTGAAGATGGGAGATAAAAATCAGATATATCTGATATAAACACCCTCCTGTTTGTCCTCGTCGATCATATGCAAAGCAGATTATAATACTGATTTCATGCATTATGAGAAAACCAGTTAAAATCATTCATTTTTGGGTTGAGGGGGGCTGTCCCCTCTCTGAGTCTTGCATCTCCTCATGGGAGCGTGTTTTATTTCGTATCTTATCATAACTTTCTGGCGTAAAGGACGACATGAGAAGCTTCTTGCACTGATTTCTAAATTGGGATCACAAAATGAGTTCTAATTATCTTCAAGGGATGGCCTATATTTGGCTCTCAGATAAGTGTTAGCTGAGTGTGCACACCGTGTCCAGGAGTGTGTGTGCGTTTAGACAGTGTTTATGACTGCAGAAAGGTAAGGCCCGCTGCCTTCCTGCATTTGCAGTCCAGTTTGAAATCACATGTATGTTTTCTTTCAGCACATACTTTAAAATGATCTTGATGCATTTTGTAACACAAAAAAAGAAAGTCCCTCATGTAGCTTCCGGATTGCTTCATGTGTTCTTGCAAACTTCTTTCTCAACAGTTGCTTTACACTTGCACTTCTTTTCTGCCCTCCTTTCTCAGGTATCTAATAAATCTTTAAATGCTCCGGAGATGTGTTTCTGCTCTTTCCAAAACACCTCCTCCGTGCATGTGCATACCACAGAGTAGTAGTATATGGCACACTAAGCCTACTTGCATGCTGGAAGATGATTCTTTTGCTTTCTCTGCAGTTTTAAGAGGGCTTTTGATATAAAGTTGTGGTCTGAGGTGAGGGGATTGCGCTTCCTCTTTGGCAGATAAGTGGGTCCCGCATGGCCCTAAATCTCTTTATATTGTTAGTGTCGTCAGTCAGCCTGGTGAGAGAGAGCCATATTGAACATTTGATCCTGCTTAACCATTGTAACCTGCAACATATCATGCATTCAGAGGTCTTCTGAAAAGGGGAACACAGCCTCAGAGAGGTCAGTTAATTGGTCGCGGAGCCATAAATGTCCACACAGTGAAACATTTTGTGCCAATCTATCACCTAGACTGTGAGACTCCTTGGGGTAAACAGGGAATTTAGCATTTGCTGGTGGCATTAAATAATACATTTTAAAAAAGAATTGTCACTTTGTGGCAGTTCATTCTAATTAGAACAAAAGGGACTGCCCTGAAATGAGTGTTTAAAAAGGCTAACAGGAAATAAAAGCTCATCCTGTTGGTGGGTGTGCCGTTTATCTCTGTCTATCTGCATTCATTCATATCCTCTGACCCATCTGACATCTTCATTTCATGGCAACAACAACAACAGCCGCAGCTTCATAAACACATAAGAGGCTTCATCTTTGTGATGATTTGAATATGTGGAAAACTACAGATTGCACTCCTTTGATTATTTGTGCCGCCTTTTCATCACAGCAGGGTTCAGAATCATGCAGTCATACCAGCTAAGCCAGTGTAAGAACTGGTGAGGAGCTAAAATGCTTTTGGCTATTAAATGATAAATGCTGCAAAGGAACACTAAAAGAAGCCAAAATCCACCCATCTCAAACTGTATCTCACAGGCCAGCAGCAGCCCTCGGCAATGTACTGCGCAGCCTGCGAATGAATGAAGAAAAACTATTTTGTGTTTAATTGAGTCAAAGTTCAGTTCACAATAAAGTACATCAATGCAGTATTGTAGGCATTAGTGTGTGTGTATATAGGGCAAACGGCATCAGGGAGTGCCGGCCATGTACTGCTACCAGTTAGAGAAACAGAAGAGCTCCAAGACGAGAGTAAAACACAAACTATGGGACAGTTCAGTCCCATAGTCCCATCCTGCCCACAGAAGAAGGGCATGAAAGCTAAAGGCTCTGCCTCCCATTCTACTTTCAGAAACTCAAGAAACCAAAAGTAAGCCTGCAGCCCGGGAGCAAAGTGCTCTGTTGGGGTCATTTGTATCTGCATGATGGGGAAATGAGGGCCAAGTCACACTGGGCTTCCTAGTACTGTGTGTCAGGTTAGGAGTAGGGCAGCAACAAATGAATATTTATGTATTCAACTAATCAGCCAATTTTTCTTTGATTAGTCAGTGATTATTTCAGTAACTCTTATCTCTGCTTCCTGTGATTGTATATTGGTTGTATATCATGTCTCAGATGGTGTCATGTTCAAAACCAATTAAACTGATATATATGGTCCAACCCATAGATTAACTACCTAATGTTAGGTTGAAGAGGTTTACCATTCAAAATAAACCTTAAGATTAATGTGAGGGGGGAAAAAACAAACTAGCTGTTGAGCTGTTCGCTCTGTTCTTCTTCATTAGTATTGACTGCAGTCTTGGCAGATGATAGAGGCAATTGTGCCCCCTAGCTTCCTTACATAAACACATTTGCGTGGTTTTAGAATATGACGCGTCAACAATGTGTTGATGACATCGACGAATCGTTGCAGCCCTGGTTAGGAGTGTAACCGCCTTTCCGCAGCTTGTCATGGTCTTTGGAGACCATGACAAGCTGCGGAAAGGCAGCAACTTCATGTTTATTAACCAAAGTACCGTTTTGGAGAATTACTTCATTTTGCAGGCGCATTACTTTTTTGCATAATGTCATCAAAACATCTGAATCCCTGGCAACAAACACCGAAAAGTTCCCTTTAAAGATGCCAAAAGACCAAATAGTCTAAAAGTAGCACACCCCTGTGACAGGCTTAATGAAGAAGAGGTGTCCCTGGTTTGCCCTTTGTCATAGGAATACCTGAACACGTCTGAATCAGTGTTTGGTGCTCTAAGGCTGTGGATGGTGAGGATAAATGTCATTTAATTACAGTAACGCGTTACACCCAACACTGGTCCTCAGATTAGCCTCGCACTGAAAAAGAGATGTAGGACCAAAAGGGTGGAATCCTTATGTTACTAATTCTCTGTATTTTATTTTAGGTGAACTTCCTGTATGACAGTAGTTTCTTTTATTGTGTAAATCGGGAAAAATCTTGAAAATATTAAGATTTCCATACATCTTCAAGTGTTTTCTATCAGTGTATTTTTCAGACCATATCAGGTTGAAAAATCAGATTTTACTAGTAAAGGTTTAAACATGCAATACCACCACTCCCCCCCCACCCCCCCTTTTTTTTTCTTTTTAAATTGAAGGTTTGAGCAGATGTTGTAAATTAGCATATGTCACCTTGCTACTCGCTCTCCATCTGTGGTTCCTGTGAGCCTCCATGCTGTTAATAACCAGAGGGGAATATCGAAGCGACGGTGTGACATTGATCCCCACAGGGACATGGGTGCTCTGATGACCGCTTGTCACTGGAGGGTGATATCCACTGGAGGATTTAGAGGCTTTTTCTGTCTGTGTTGATTAATGTTGTCAATGACCAACCACAGCACAGGGGAGTATTTCTGAGCATACGACCACTCTGAGGTTATGTCTGAATTAAATTCGGGAGATTTAAACCAGGAGCTCCCATTCGTACTCGCTTCAGAGTCATAACAAAGTCACAGCGGAGCATGCAAGCAGATTTCACATCAGGATTTCTTGTGTGTAGATGGACAGATAGATGTGTGTTGTGCATTACAAACAACTGTAGAACGTGCCAGAAAATGATTCTAGGTAGCACTTCTGGTTTGGTTGTAGTTATTAGGCAGTTCTTCACAGTGTATTGATGCCAATTAAATAGTGTAAATAAATGTAGGCGAGACCAGATTAGTCTTCACTTTAATCTTGTTTTATCAGTTGGCCTATATGAACATGTTTGGTGATGGCTTGCCTCTTTCAGACTCGAGGCTTTACTTGCTCAAAGTTCAAGTTTGTGTTGCAGTGTTACTTTCTCAGTTGCATTAAACCATTGTTGCGAGCGCGACAGCTTCTCCAGAAACACGATCCTACGAGTGAAGGGGGGGTTTCACAGTTTCACTGAATGCCGCTTCACACATGGCTACAAGCATGTTGTAGCCTCAGGGATGTAATTTGGGTTTCCTGCATGTCCTAACTAACTTTAATGTATGACCTGTGACTGTTTAAGAAGCGATTCATCGTTTGAGTAATTGAGCAAGAATTTAAAAAAACAACAACCCAAAAAACAAAGTCAGTCATGATCTGATAAGACTTCCTGAGAAAAGACAAACACCCAAACCACCGTACAATGTCTGAACATAATTTGAGTCTTTGGCCTGTGTTGCATAATAGGTTGGACATTATCTTAGTGGGTGTGTGTTCAAAACACAATTCAGCAAACACAAAGGCTTACAACAATCACCACATGCAATATATTCCCACACTCCAGGTTTCAAAGAAACTTGATGTAAGTAAGGTTGGATATCAAAGGGAACTGTGTCTTTACTTCCTTTAATATGACAGGGTTTCCTTTGAAACAGGCTGAATAAAGCGCTTCTAACCTCCGAACCAACAGGGTGAAGGTTTTGAAGAGTTGCTTAACTTCATAAGAAGGGAGGTACTTGGTCTTTTTCTTTTTGCGTTGCCTCCACAGCATCAAGCCATGAGATGTGTGTTATAATCATATTTTCTGGATTTAAACTCAGTTTTATTTTGAAGGGCTCCGACAGTATGTGAGTTATACTGAAAATATAATGTAATGTTTTCAGTCATTGTTGACATTTTAAACATTTTGAGTGGGGTTGTTTTTTTTTTTTTAGTTTTGTTTTTTTAATCAGACGGTAATATCTATGATAGGATTTGTAGACTCCTTTGTTCATTGTTGTGCACATGGTTTGAAAAGCATTGGGTGTCTATTGATGTTATCTTCCAATCAGACCCGTAGCTCTGGTTTTATATCATTCTAAACAGTTTTTTTAGTTTAGTTTTTGCTTTGAACTGTTTGTTTGATGGGGGCTTCTTGAAGCTGTTAGCCTTGATTCATTTAGCAGTTAGTGCTAATAAAAGAGGTTTAATCTGTTTCTATTGCAAATCTAGAGAAAATGAATTTATTATATAAATCTGCAGTATTTAAGAAATGCCTAAATTGCATTGATCCGTTCATCCAGTTTGTTGCATGATAATCTTCCGAGCCTAAATGTGTCTTCCACGTGCCCTACGAAGATGGTAAAATTAGACTTTTTTTATGAACTTCTAGTGTTTAAAGTTGCTGTTGTGCTTACTTGTTAAATAGAACTTCAACAATGCTATACCCCAAATGGTTTCCTCATTTTAATCTTAAACTCTTACATTGTCTTGGTTTGTATTGCCTGTCAAACAAGTACATCCTCATTCACCTCCCAAGTCTAGCAAGATTTTCCACTGAATGATGTAACAGCTGGCTGATTGACTGGACTGACAGACTGCTCATGCTGAGGCATTCAGTTTGTTTGGTTGCTTGAGTGTCTTAAACTTACTACCCTAAGTCATAAAGTACAACTCCTGGATTTTGTCTTTTTATGGGAGTAAATGGAATAAGCCTTTGGGGCTCATTTGGACTGATGTTTGTCTGGGACCCCATTAGGGCCATTTGTGGCAGGGTGGCCCAACCCAGCTGTCTGCATCTGGGATGTTTTGGATAAATGCCCAGCCCTTTATACAAGGACTCATGGCTAGCCGCCAAAGCGACTATCTCAGCACTGCCTTAGTTTTAAATATCGAACAGATCTCACTCACCCAGTGATTAGTCAAAGTTGTTGTCATGCATCCTCATTCTACAGCAGAGCTGATGACGAAGGCTGCCACTCCCTGAGCTGTGAAGTTAAGCGTTGTAACAACACACATTGAAAACAGCTCAGTGTTTAACAAAGCCTTTTAGCAAATTATTTTTGACCTTTGCGAATGTATTTACCAGCACATTAAAACCATTATATCAAGAAATGACTAGTTGAACAGCTTTGTTAATCCAGTAGTTTGTCATTCATCCAGCAAGCTAAGATACGCCTTGATTACTGTGGCTACATCAGCCACAGCTCTCAGTTAAAAAGGAGTTTCTATTAAAAATGGTGGTAGAGCTGAAGTAAATCCAGAAATTTTAGCCTATTATTTGTGAGAATTCTCGACTGTATTCGGAACATACAGTATGAGAAGGAGGATAAACAAGACTGACATCGACCGGGAAACTTCCAACTCAGTGCAAAGAAAAGGACGGATGGCGTAGATGATCAATTTACCTTGGAAGTCTTATGTCAGAGCTGGGAGTGAGAGCACTACTGAATTGAGTCCATTCCGATAGTAAAATTTGAAAACCAGGGACAACCAGGACTTATTTGACTCCAACTTGGTAAGAATCAATTAATGCATCTCTAAGCAAGCTTTCTGTTTGTTTGGGGTTTTTTTTGCTCTTTTTGCTTTTAGCTTAAAAACGCCTCTGAAATCTATTTAAAAGACTCATTTAGGTAGTCACACAACAGTAGTATAGGTTGCAAGTTTTACTAATGTTTACATACACTGCCACCCACTTGTCTGACTTGAGAGGGTGTTCCAGATGAATTGGAGTTGTAACATCTGTTTAGTAAGAGATGAAATATTAATGTATTTCTTACAATTTTGTTTTTGGGTGTTGCAAAGACCCATCTCCAGATAAAGCCTGAGGCACGCGGTCGCAACATGTGATTTAAAAGTCAAAGCTTGATGGATCTGTTGGAATGCTGACTTGTTTAAGTAAGGATTTAACGAGGGTTCAAACGCTGCCTTCTATTACAGGTACTGGAGGCAGTAAAAGTTGACACGATTATGGCCCTAAATCAGCCCTGTTAGCTGTTTTCTGTTTATACGAGAATGTCTGATCCAGTGGAATCGAGATTTGAGGTTGTGACGTAATAATTTTGTATCAGCTTCATGGTGTGGTGTCATTTTATCCGGCAATGTTTTTCAGCACTTAAGTAAAAAGTGATGCTAAAACCTAGTTGAGGTGTTTTTGTTGTTGTATAATCTGTGAACTGATGCTTGAAGAGGAGTTAAAAAGGAAACTGAAGCCAACAGAATCAGCAGCATGGGAAGTATTTATACAGGTTTTCCAGAATTTTCTTGGCACTCTCAGAGCAGAGGCTTATGCCGACCTTTTGGATAATGCGCTGATGTGTGTCAGAATATCACTGAAAATGCACTTTTTACGTTCTCATCTCAACTTTTTCCCATCAAAACTGGACGGTGTCAGCAATGAGCATGGCGGATAAACTTAATCAAGATATAAAACTGTTGGAAAACAGATATTAGGCCAAATTTAATAAGAGCATGATGAGCGACTACTGTTGATTCACCCAAAGAGAAACAGATGTGCAGTATAAGGGTGAAAGCAACCTCAAACATTACTAGAGCGCTCATCTTGTTCCATTTTGAGCTAAATTGGCAAAAATGTGCTTCTCTCATATCGTCTTCTGGTTTGGTTTATGAATAAACACATCAGACGTTGTGTTGCTATATTGACGTGTCAAAATATCAGTGATGTATTAGGAATCAAGGATGGTTTTTTTTAGATACACAAGTAAATAACATGAATTTTTATGAATGTTACCTCCAGACCAAATTGAATTATAAAGCACATTTAATCTTAAGGCCAACCCATTTTTAGCTGAAGAGAATCTGTCTGAAGTGCGCCACAGTTACCCCTTCATTTTTGGAACATGTGTTATTCTGGCAGGAAGGTAGAGCTCTAAGTGGGCCCTCAGAGACCACGTTCATGCTCCAATCCCAGTAAGAGAGCAGCCTTTCTTCTAATCTTTCTGCCAACAGACGGCCAAAGCCGATTGCATGCTTTCTTTCCCTGAAATCAACACACACTCCAGCGGCAGCAGTAACAATAACCATGTTCTCCTGGCCCAAAGATATTTGCTTTCCATTCATAGAAGTTGACACCAAACACTACGTGTGTTTGTGTGTATGTGCCCTATTATCAAATTTGTCACACCTTTCAGATATTATTACAACCGTGCCGGAATGATCAGAGTGATTGTGACACAAGGAACACCCTCTCTGAAATCAATCGCCAAAGATAAAGATTATAACTGTATAGTGGAGAGATCTCGTTGCATTAATGTAACCTAATCTGTCCAGCAGCAGATGAAATAATCTGTGGGTTTTCATACCTCTCATGTTCACAACCATCTGCTTTAATCTGCATATAGGAACGATGGATGGGTGGGTGGAGGTTTTTAGAAGGATGCATAAATGGATGAGGTACTTGGAGAGCTCTTCTGTCATTAATTACAAACCTAGCTGGCATTGACAGAAGGTGATGCTGTAGTGTGTTAAGGACTACATTACTCTGTGTTCACTGTAATCTATCTTTGCTCTGGATAGCTCATTAAATCACTTGGTCACAGATACCTGTTTCCATGCAAGGGAGCTTTGTGTCATTGGTTAAAAGAACGAACCAATCATTAGCCATTGTTGACTACATGACACCATTAAAGCTTCAGTTTGAGACTAATAATATCCACCATAGGGTAATTGTTCTTGTGGCTTGGTCATGTCTTGATGCATGCTCGATCATCCAGGTTAGGAAATCCCAGAAAGTTGATTTTGTTCATCTGGACGTCGCGTATTGAGTGGATGTATAGCATTAACTTTCCTGGACTGTTTGGTCTTGTTTGATGTGAAGAAAACATTTTGCAACACGGGCTTTTGTTGGCGTATTAAACCTTTTCACTACTGCTATCTACAGTAGGAGGCGTGTTGTCAGGCAGTAGACCAAATTTGGCAAAAATCTAAAAGAACTTGGTGAAAGCATTTGGGTTGGACCAACCTCTGACTGAGCCACCAACCTTTTGCATGGATAACTGATGGCAGCTTTAAATCCTGCAAGCCTCTTTCCACATTAGAAATAACAAGCCTGCGGGATAAGCAACAGAGCGGCTATGGCCTGTGCCACTGGTCTGTTTATGCAATTAGGTTTTTGAGACCGCCTCACCCATCATCACAACATGTCTAGATACTGTATTTAAGCTTGACTGGCTATGGAAAGTGAGACTTTGGTCAGCCATTTTTGCTAATGGCTCCCTCAAATAGATCATAAAACACTGGCAGGCTCTCTGCAGCCTGAGTTTGCATGGGTGTTTTTTACATTAGCTGAAAGAACTGGATACTCGTACTGCCAGCAGCTTGCTCAGTGAAATCAAAGAAATGTATGGGTGTGTCCTAAATCACTCATTACATAATGAACATGATGTAGTGAGAAGTAAATTGAAATTTTTGTACACTCAAGTGATGGATCGTGCTTTTTGCCCTACCGCTAAAATGCATGATGACACAATGGAGGAACTGAATCAAATTCTTGATGCAAAGTCTGAATTTAAATTCAACAAAAGAGGAGTGACAACTGATTAGAGTTGGAGGACCAGGAAGGTGAATAAAAATGTCTTGAACTTGCATTCAAGACATCAAGACAAAGGGGTACAAAGGCACTGTTTTGTCTTCCCTGTTTTGATAATAACCCAGTTTTCAGCTGGTCTGGTTGACGGATTGAAGACTGATCCCTGGTTGGGAATCAGTGATTTATGGCTCTGTGCAGTCCATGAATCCATTTACATCCCTGTATTTGCATTAAGGGAAAAATCAGCATGATAAACAATTATTCTAATTTTAATTTCAAAGTATAACATTGCAGTTTTGGTATTATAGTGAGTGAGTTGGTGTTGATGGTTCAGGGAGAGGTCTGTTCTCCCCGTGGCCCTCAAACAATGGGACAGGTGATCGGTTTCCTCTCAGTGCATGAAAGCTGAGTTTCTAGGAATCAGAGTAATTGTGGCTTCCATGAAACTCCAGTAGTTTTTCCTTGTCACCTTTTCCACTTTAATCCAGCGATGCTATTTCAGAATAAACATACAATGACACTTTTTTTTTTTTCCTCCACTGTAACTGTTTACCATATGGAAAGTTGAATTCAAATGAACATGTGACATGTGAAGCTTGTGGCAGCATGCATATCTTTTTCAGTCTTGAGGGAAGCTGTTTAAAAAGGTGTGGATGACTGAGCCATCTGATGTAAACTCACTGTGTTGCAAATTTTGTTTTAACTATATATTTAAGGATACAAGTTGTGTAGGTCATTTTTCTTTCTTCCAATGCATTGCTTTGATTTATTTCTTAGTGTAACCATTTTCTGATGCCAGGTTTAGTCTTACAGAATTATTTATTATTATTTTTAATTAGTTAAATTTGGTTTGGTACACAGGTATAACTTGCATATGCTTCACACACACCACTGCAACTGTCCTCAAGAAAAGCTGGAGGGCAGTTTGTTCCCAAGAGTCGGTGAGAGTTGAAATCATACACAGATTACAGAAAATGAAAAGTTGTCATCAAACTCTGCTGATTCCAGCCAATAATTGGAGGACAGTGTTTATTACTTGAAAGTGGTGCATGGGTTTCATACCATGTTGAACACACAATACAAGTTCCTGACCTCTTGGCCTGAGAGCTGCACTGCGGGTGCGATTGGCAGCCTGGGTCTAAGCCAGGCGTAAACGGACACCACAGCTCACGGAGGCTCTGTCACTCAGAGACAGCTGGTGTAATTACAGAATCCCTCTGTCATCGCATACAATGTCGACAACGCACTGACGCAAGCATATACACGTGCACACAGAAACATTAGCTCACACACCAGCGCTCCCACGGCCAGATATCTAACGGAGAGCGCTGACCTTTGTGTTGACACTTGCTCATAGTTTAGTGAAAAGGTTGAATTAAAGAGGTCCTGCTTAAATCCTTGAAGCCCACGGCCAATATAATTAATTCTAATTAGATTAGCATTTAGCTGCCTTAGGAAAAAAAAATGGAGTGGGAGAGAAGACCTGCCGTTTTTATGCGATAATGCAGTCTTGGATAAGGGCCCTTTTAAAAAGTGCTGCGCAATTATGTGGGTTTGTGTAAGGGACAAAGTTACTGCCTCATACACCAGAGCGGGGGAGTTGAGCTGCAGTATGCTGAAAAAGTCTTTAATACTGTAGTGTATAACTTGTCACATTTATAGTGGGTTTATCTGATGTAACATACATTAAGCCACTGCTGGAGCACACTCGTATTCATCATGTAGGCACCATGTCCTTTATGCTGTAGTCATGCTCAAATGGCTAATGCTAGTAGCTCTGTCTTGAAGAACTTGACACTTGATTAGCCATATGTAAGATAAGCAGCCAGACAAAATACTGTAACAATGAAATATTCTGATCTTTATTTATGATTTCTTTCTTAAGGATATTATTGATTTCTGTGCCCTCTATATTGATGGTTATTTACACTTTTATTTATCTTATGTAGTATCTCAAGAAAACATCAGAACCACATTTTATTACGAAAAGAACAAACATATTATTTGGGTGATGTTTTATTACTGTGTAGTTTCCTCTTCTTTTAACGAGATCCATCAATGTCTATATTATGCAATGTAACAAACAATTTCACGGTTACAGCTATGTCAGTCTTAGCTAATGTTGTATAAAGGAGTTAATGGTAATGCTATTAGCAAGGCGCTAATAGCCTGTATTTGTATTTAATAGCGTCACTATTAGCTCCTTGCCATAGCATATGCTTGGCTAACTATTAGCTGTATTTATGCCTAACAATTTAACTGTTACTCATGTTTTATACAGTTTTTATTATAAGTTTAACTAGTTGCTGTAATTAAACTCTTATGTTTATTGACAGTTCTGTTTATCTATACTATTGGATCATAACTTAAAACTATGAGCTATACATTTTACAAGTGAGTAATGCTAATCCATTAGCTTTAGTTAACTTTTAAGCTCAAACCTATTCAAGTCCACTTAGTACTTTAGCTTGACTATTACAATAGATCTCTCCACATTCTACACTGTTCTGCTACATATGTTTCTCCAATAGCGTGTATAAAGTATGATTATAAGCTTGTAATATTAGTGAGATTTTTATCTGAGGCTTGTAAATTTAGCTTACTTCACTTATCACTGTAAATTGCAGGCATAATAGCAGTAACTAAAAGACTAAAGGGCTTGCCCAGTAGTCACTATTAACATGCTTTTCTCAAGTGTTACTTTTAGCAGCTAATGTATTTTATTTAATCTTGTGGTCAGGTCATTACCCCACCCTCATCTAGTCTCTCTGGGACAGGGAAAAGAGACTCATTTCCTCTCTTCCGATTGTCATTGAGACAAGAACCAGAAACTGCCTTAAACAGCACGGTGAGCCTAACAAAACCAAATTTAGAAATGTGGACTTGTGGGTTAGGAGCTGGGATGACCACTATTGCTTCTGTTAATTCAAGCCTTTGATGGTGATTCCTCTGTCTCTAAATGCAGGATGTATTGACTTTTGTGGTTCTTTTGGATGGTGAATAAAGGTGCATCTCCTGGAGTCCATGTTGGCACAGCACTGTGAAACTGCAGCCAGTAGTGGTTGTATACTTAACGGAGCTTTTCAGGATTCTTTTTGTCACTGCCATCACTGTGCGATAGTGAAAGGGCCTGACTGTTCCTTTGTGCTGCTTGGCACTGACTAATGCTGCTTTAATTATTGGCTGCATTTTGCATCATTTTGCTGTTTCTATTTTTCCCACACTCACTCCCCTCCTCCCGCTGCCAGCTTTTGTCCGGCTATAATGGCTTTAGCCAGTGTGCAGCTGTGCAGCTCGATTTTTGCCTGCGTCTCCAGCTGCATTTAGCTGACCCAGTAATGGAAGGGTTGTGTGGGGAAAGGCCGGAGGCAGAAGGACTGCAGAGCTGTGGCTTAAAACAAGCTTCCTCAGACAAACGGCGTGGATTTCCTGTGGAGAGTGGCTTTTGAGGAATAATACAAAAAATGCCCTCAGTGTGAAGAAAAGGAGACATGAAATAAGGCCGGAGTGCAGCAGCATTAGCTGCAGACAACAGTAAACCTCTGCTGCTGAGCTGTATGCCTTGAGCGTCACCCAGCTCTGTTTCTAAAGTGACCCCCGAGTGACTTTGGATGTGATGTGGTACTTTGTCAAGATGGCATCATAACCTGAGAAGCTTGTCCCTTAAGCTTTCAGGACTTGTCCTTGCTGCCCAGCACTTCTCCTTTCAAGTCATAATATAGACTCTAAAAGAAGATGCAGTCTTATTCACCAATGACAACACAACAAGGTCACTGATGACAGACCTTATATCTGCTTGTCCTTCATAATCTGTGTGATTGACAAGGACAGGCTGAGGGATTTAAAAGTAAAGTTTAATTCAGTATGACAAAAATAAACCAAGAGAACATGCTGGGTGCCTGAGGAAAAAGAACTATCTATAGACCCTTCATCCATGTTGAGATCCTGAATCTCTAGTGTTACCCAGAAATTTAGGTGATTAAAAAGTTCAGACTGTGCTTATTTATTTCATGTTTTAAATTTTGAGGTTATGCACTTGAAGGTCAGCTCATTGGACATCTGTTGTATTGAAGTCTCATACTGACTGCATGTCAAACCTGGAGACGGTATAAAAGTTGTAGCCACCGTGATCTCAGTCATTGGGTTTGGCTGCATTTTGGTTGGTGCAACATGATTTTGCACCAGTCTTTGAACATGCTTTTTAACGCTGCAAAATCTGAGATTTTAACATGAGATTCTATGGAGGTTGACTTGGGCAAACCTCCAACCCCTTCCAGTGTGTCAGAAATGTGACCCTTCACCTTGAAAGGTGAGCAAACAGGGCTGGTGGTGGGACAAATTGGATGGAGTCGTAATCACCAGTGATCGACATGAAGGTTTGTAGTCCATGATGAAATCCTAGATGGACGCATGCAATTGGCCAGAATGGTGCTCCTACAAATGGTAAATGGCCTGTATTTATATAGCGCTTTACTAGTCCCTAAGGACCCCAAAGCGCTTTACATATCCAGTCATCCACCCATTCACACACACATTCACACACTGGTGATGGCAAGCTACATTGTAGCCACAGCCACCCTGGGGCGCACTGACAGAGGCGAGGCTGCCGGACACTGGCGCCACCGGGCCCTCTGACCACCACCAGTAGGCAACGGGTGAAGTGTCTTGCCCAAGGACACAACGACCGAGACTGTCCGAGCCGGGGCTCGAACCGGCAACCTCCCGATTACAAGGCGAACTCCCAACTCTTGAGCCACGATCGCCCCAAAGTAAACTAAACTTAGTAGGGATGCTGGAAGGGGGCCTGAAGTACACGAAGAGATCATCTTGAAGGCGATAGATGCAAAATTTAAATTGTAAATGTTTTTTTTTTTTTCTTTCAAAATGAGCTGTCCCGTCCCTGAACTTCATGATCTCACCATATGAGTTCTTGTTAACGTGAGGCGGTGCCTAACTATTTTTTATATATTTTTGTGTGTGTGTGTGTGTGTGTGTGTGTGTGTGTGTGTGTGTGTCATTTTAAGAAGCAAGTTTAATTGCTACTAGTTATGTCAATGAACCAAAATTCAATTTATAAACTTTCAGCAAATACTTGGGATGTATGTATTCTATACTTCTTGTAGTCATCTTGTAAATGCATAATTCTGAACTAAAGGCCTGTAAGGAGAATAATGGACAGTTTCGCCCCACTTTCCATGTTGGCTTGTAGAGGGTGGACACCTTCAGCTTAACTGACAGGCATTGAGAGAAGCAGGAGGTGGAGTTGTGTAACCTTGTGAGTTTCACAAGCATTCAGTCTCATGAATTTGATTCATGCATGGCCGTTCCAACACTCTTCCAGCTGCGGGAACATTTCCATTGTCAGGCGTTAATCTGTAGTGACTTTCAGCCCATGTGCTCTTGTCCTCTTGTCCACAGGGAATCTATGTGAAGAACAAGGCTGAAATGTCTGGGGCCTCAGCAGAGGACCTTGACTGTGACCTCTTCTTGTTGTCATCTGTGTGTACAGAGTGGTAGATCTGGAGATACTGCCTTGTCTGAAAGTTGAAGATGGGGAATATCGAATTAAAATAATGGGACAAAATTGGGATTAAACATAGATGTCAGTAGGAGCCCCGGCGTTTCAGTTTCTGGAACACATTTTTTGTTTTTCAAGTGCAGACATGTAGAAACCCAAACTGAATGCACACACCCATCTTTTTTCCTCGTGTTTGTGTGGAAAGGGAATCTGATTTTTAAAATTGCATGCACAGACGGCAGAATGGAGGGAAAGCAAGTAAATACAAGATTGTTTTTGTTATCTGGGCCACGTTTGGCTCAGGAGGATTTGGTTTTTGTCTTTGGGCAGACATGCTGGGAATCTGCAGCACAGGAGAGAGGATGAACGAAGCAAAGAGAAGGAGCTTAGCTTCATCTTGTGTACAATCACAGCTCTGCTGTATCACTGAAGGTGCTGATCAAGCATCAGTCTTGGCTAAATGTTGTGCCTATTGTTGCCAAGTGAAAATTTTACAAGTCAAGTCCTGCATTTTTATTGGCTGCTGCCAAAAAGTTGGATGAGACTGGGCGCGCTGCCACCCTCCCTCTGTGACTGGTTGGTGTGGGGTGGGGATGGGGGGGTGACACCAACCAGAGACAGGTAGCTGTCATCTAGTCTTTAAGAGGCGTGTGATTTACCAATGCTTAGTTGGCGTGGTTGCACACAAATGCTGGCAGTGTGCTGGTGAGCTTTTAGCCCACACATCAACACAGTGCTTTGATCAGATGGACTCATGGCACAACCTCCCTCACTGAGTCACAAACGCAGCTTATCTGCGGCCATGTGACTTCTCAGGTTGCATTCAGTTATAGTCGTCTATTGTCTACAGGAAATAAGGGCAAAGTCCAACAGAGTCAGTGTTAGTGTTACAACACAGGTGTCAAATAAAACTAAAAACTGCCATAAAACCCAGTTATGTGATTTATTGCATGTGGAATACGCATAATGTCAGATGGTTAAAGATGAGCTTTAGCATTAAATTTTTTTATTTTTTTTTTATAGCTTTAAACCAAACTTGTTTGCTGGGATTGAAGGTTGCAGCTCACTTTGTCATTACTGAAATCATACCATTCACTTCAATATACCAGCAGTCTTGTATATTGTATATGTGAGTCTTTTCAGCCTCCAAGGTCCTGGCGTAATGTAATTTCTCATGCACTTGCTCACTTCAAGTGCATCGCCTGCTTTAGTTTTTTGTTCTGCATCATCATAACTAAAATTATACATTTGTTAGTTGAGGCCCAACGTTTTTGTCTTCACCTTGAAGCAAACCCAGGCAAACAATGGTCAACCATAGTGATTGTTGAGTCTGTGTTTCCACAGGCCCCGCTAGTTTAGAGACTTATTCCTCATGAAGAACACAAGACAAAACAGAACATCTTCAACCGGTCAATTCCTGTATTGGTTCACCATACACAACACAGGTGAAGCCACAAAAGGGCAGGAAGTTTACCAAACAACAAACAGAATCTTCACAAGGGATGTGTCTGTGATAAAACACTACAGCCTCCCCCACAACCTCGAGAGGCTGGGGAGGGGGACAAAGAAATGCCTTTGATCCTATAGTTTGAACCAAGACTTTACAAATTTAAGAAACACAATGACAACATTCAACATTTTGACTTAACTGTGATGTATGTGAACGCCTGTGTTTATATTCAGACACCGATTGTCACTAACGCCTTCCCTGTTTTAGGTTTGGTTTTCCGAGATCAAAGCGGTGACATATAAATAACTGCAGCTGGGAATAATAGTCTAATTTTGATTCTAGCAATCCTCACTGTAATTGGTTTACAATCATAAAAAGCTATTTATATTATGCGATATATTTGCATGTCCTCAGTTACGTATTATATATCCAAATCTGAACACAGCAGAGCAGTAGAGTAACATGAAAGCATTCTTCCCTACTTTGTTTCTAAACTAAGTTTGGTTTTAATTTGGATGCATGGATAAAAGGAGTTTTGGGAATTTTTAGCAGACAGTTTGAATGTTTAGTTTGAAGTGCTTCAGCAGAAGGCAGCTGAAATTTGTTTTAGGTTCTTGAAGATGCTTTTCCTGTCATCCAAAAGGCTGCTTCAGTTCCAACTGTTGAAGGAGACTCAGATATTTAACCTCTAATAGGGTTGTCACCTTGTAGATGGTCCTGAGAGTCTCTGACCAACTCTCCCGTGTCATGGGAGTCATTAAGCACATGAGTCAAGGTATAAGTGGAGGTTGAATCACCTGGGAATAGATCTCTAGACTGCATCATAGCCTCTGTTCACTGATAGTCCCTTCAAGACAGATACAGAGTCCAAACTGATATTTTCTTTTCTTTTTTTTTCTCTATCAAACTGAATTTGAGTGAGTTGAACCTTAGTAGAATAATTTAAACTTTGATGTTTGTTTTTTAAACTAGTTTGCTTCTAAAATGGCTCATCTGTTAATCAAATATTAAGCTGCTTTTTCATGTCAGTGGTATTCAAAGAGTCCATCTATGACCAAATTATATTGTTTACTATATTTTGTACAGGTAAAAATAATTTCTGATTTGTTGCTTTTTGCATTTATGAATAAATTATAAAGGTTATTGTGGTTAGCGGTGATCAGTTGCTGCTTAAAATCTTGCTGAACCCTTGCTGGTGGACCTGACACACTCGTACCCATTGGTACCCACGCTCACACATGCAGCTGATGTCACACTGCCCCGAGCATCACCCTCCCTCCCCCTCATGGTATAAATATTCATAAAGTTTGCAGACTAGTTACATGCGTCTTCTCTGAAGGTCAAAACAGAGACGTGCCACCACTGATGCATATTTTTCAATTTATTGAAATGCTTGTTTTCATTTCCAGATACATGAGACTAAATCTGTCAAAGCCTGGACATTCATGCGAAACTGTGCACTTGTTGCATTAGTGCGATTCACAGTTCATATTTAGCTTCTTGCTGCATGCTTCATTGCTTAAACTGACACCAGCTTTAGAGACACTGATACAGTATTTAAAGTTTGAGGTTGCCTATCCTCATTCTTATCCTCCCGCTCGCTCTGCAGGACTTGTGTGAAGGCCGGGACCTCGACGGGTTAGGAGAGCAAGCAACAGACGCACAAACCAGACTGACAGACATCTGCGGTGGCGCAACGGGTAGCAGCATGGCGTCCGTAGTGGAATACTACGCTGACAAGAATGTGCTGATCACAGGAGCCACGGGCTTCATGGGAAAAGTGCTGGTGGAGAAGCTGCTGAGGTCCTGCCCTGAGGTCAAAGCCCTTTACATCCTGGTCAGACCCAAGGCTGGGCAGTCCATGCAGCAGAGGGTCAGCGACATGATGAAGTGCAAGGTACGAGCTACAAGTGCATAATGTTCTGACCGAATGGGCACATATGATCTGATCTTTTACCACACATAGTATAGTAGAACTTTGGAAAGCTTTGCCACGGTTCACTGTATGTATGTTTGACAAGTTCAGTAAATGACATGCTTAAAAGGTGTAGGATGAGAACTAAACAAAAGGCTAAATCAATTTTATTTATGTATTTATTTTAATAAAGTACGAATGAAAATGCATGCGCACACTGTTGTTTTGTTTTTTGTGGAGATGTTTGGCAACTCTGTTGCTCTTGGAGAACCCGGCACATTTCTTCAGTGGATTTATTCTCTCTTAATGTCGTCTGTCTCTTCATATCATCTCAAATTGAATCCATGATGTAGAGATTAGGGCCCTATCGGCGGCCAAACCATCTGTTGTGGGACTTCTTGTTCTTCCTGTGACTAAAGATAGGGGGGGAAAAAAACCCCATTAAATTCAAATGTTTTTATTAAGCACCAATTTTAAGCCGTAGTTGTCTCCGGGCAGTTTAAGGTAAAGATTATAGAGAAAAACCTTATGATCCACTGATCTGTTATGAGCAGAAACACCTTGTATTGCTGATATTTCAATACACTGGACATATTTTTTTTTTGAACCCATGCATTTCTTTGAAGGCTTTAAAGGCTTTAAAACGAATGAAATTGATGAGGAAAGGCAGCAGTCACTTTTAAAAAGTTCTTCTGTGAAGCCATTAATTAAACCATGTGGCATTTAGTGTATATGCACATTTGACACCGCTTATTCATATTGCCAGCTGTAAGCATGTTTGCAGAGCGATAGAAATTTGCCTTTGAATTATAACACCAGCTTGTGTTGCCATGGCGAAATAAGCTTAACGACATGAGAAATCCAGCCCCTGGTCTCCAGAGTCCAGTAGTTCATCTGTGAGCTTCAGAAGAGGCACCGAGAGAATATATGGGGTCCGATCAAAAATACCAAAACGCTAATGAAATGGACGTTATTTAATTGGAAGTACAGACGGCTTAAAGGGGAAACAAGAGAATAGTTAATCTATAAGAGGATCTGGAGGTTTGGTATTACTGAGATAGGTTGGAGTCTTGTTTATCCTCTGGTTTAAAAAAACATTTTTATTCTTATGATCATGCTCTCTTCCAGGATAACAAGGATGGGATGCTATTTGGTATAGTGTAATTTCTCTCCAATAGAGTTTGGGGATAAATACAATATTCAGGGTCTTTCCTACATAAGGAAAGATATTGTCTTGCTCTAAAGGAACAGCACATGAGTTGTTTACTCAAATATGAAATGCATTTTCTCTTCCTCCAATTCTTATCCCTGATATTCCTGCATTTGCTCTCACAGCTATGGCCAGAGGTTCTATTGCTAACACAAAGAGAATTGGTGACAGAGGGCAGCCCTGCCTGGTTGATCGCTGTAAATTAAAGGGTTTGATACGTTGTTATTATTAGTTAAAACTTGTGCTGTTGGATGTGTATACAATATGGATCCATTTCAGGAATGTTTCACCTAGTCTATATCTGGGGAGCACTTGTAAGAGATAATTCCATTCTGTTCTATCGAAGGCTTTGCACGCATCTAGTGATAGCAGCGCAGTGTCCTCCCTATTGTTTTTCTCATAAAGTACATTGAGGACACGTCTTATATTATGATAGCCTTGTCTCGTTTTAACAAAACCTTGTTGATCGTCTGTTATCAAATTAGGCACACATTTATCTAGTCTCCTAGAGAGTGCTTTACACACAATCTTCGTATCACATCCCATAAGACTAATTCCCCTATAAGAGGAGCATTCAGTCGGAGGCTTATTTGGCTTCAATAAAAGGGTTATTGTAGCTAATCTCAGTGAGTCTGGGAGTATTTCCGGACTTGTATGACTCCTCATACATGTTAAGAAGTGGCTGCATTAATTTATTTTTAAATGTTTTATAGAATTCCATTGGACGTCCATCAGGGCCAGGCGTTTTACCGCTATTCAGGTCGTCTATGGCTTCTGACAGGTCTTTTATTGTTAAAGGACTATCAAGGGCTGTTTTATCCTCTTCTGAGAGGGTTTGAAATTTTAACTGATCAAGAAATGCATCTTGTGTTTCTCTGTTTCCCGTATATTCAGATTGGTATAAAGATTGATAAAACTCTCTG
The DNA here is from genome assembly GCF_018398535.1 of Haplochromis burtoni. NCBI lineage: Eukaryota > Metazoa > Chordata > Actinopteri > Cichliformes > Cichlidae > Haplochromis > Haplochromis burtoni. The sequence continues at coordinate 944,893 of NW_024582410.1, read as the reverse complement.
AAATTTTCATTTATTTTTAAAGGGTCTGTTGTTATAATACCCGATTTGGACTTTATGTGGGTGATGGCCTTTTCTGCTTGCATCTTTTTTATCCTCCAGGCCAATAATTTTCCTGCCTTCTCTCCTTGGTCATAAAATAATTGTTTGGTCCACATTAAACTTTTTGCCACTTTCTCTGCTGTTAATTTATCATACCTGGCTCTTAGAATAGTCAGATTGTTTAGTTTAGTGGGATCATTGCTCTGGTAAAATTCTGTTTCATTAGATTTAATTTGCCTTTCTAATGATTTTAATTCTTGGTTATATTGCTTACTCTTGTTGCTACTGTAGCTTATAATTTCCCCTCTTATGTAAGCTTTAAATGCTTCCCACCTAATACTAGCTGTGGTTTCATCTTTATTTATTTGAAAATATTGATCAATGCAAGTTTCTATAAATTTGACAAATGATGGGTCCTTTAACAAAAATGTTTGCATCCTCCATCGCTTTACACCTTGATCAACTTCGCCCAATCTAACTGATAGACATACTGCTGCGTGATCACTAATCACAATACTGTTATACCAACAGTTCTCAACACAAGGTAGTAACTCTGTAGAGATAAGAAAGTAGTCTATCTGCGAATGACTTCGATAAGAACTAGAATAACATGAAAATTCCCTGTTATTTGGATTCCTTGTTCTCCAGACCTCATTTAATCTCAAATCTTTCATATAGTTAAAAAGTATTTTTCTAGTCTGGGTATGAGTAGTGTCAGCTTGAGACGACCTATCCAGGTTAGGGTCCAGGGCGCAATTAAAGTCCCCTCCTATGATATAAAGGCCCTCAAAGGTTGATATTGTGAGAAATAGATTTTCATAGAAGGATGTGTTATCCTCGTTGGGGCCATAGATATTTATCAGGTTTATTTCTAACATGGAGATACGGCCCTGCACAATTGCATATCTCCCGTTTGGATCTGTAATCACCCTCGTAGTTTGAAATGGGATTGACTTATGTATAAGAGTAATGACTCCTCTGGCATGTCTAGTAAAAGAAGAGAAATATACCTGACCCTGCCATCTTTTGGTTAATAAATGTATCTCTGATGCAGTAAGATGAGACTCCTGTAGGAAAATAATTCTAGAGTTAAAATGTTTTAGTCGGTTTAATACTTGTTTCAGTTTAGCTAACTTCCGTATCCCCCTAACGTTCCAGGTCGTAATGTTAACGTTCAAAATGTTTTCTTTAATTGTCCTCTCCATAAAATATTGTCAGACTGTTTACTTAAATAAACAAAGTAAAGGAAAAATTGAAGAAGCAGGTTTGCACATACATTCACACACTCACACATACCAGATAAAGAACTTGTAAACAATTTCTGATTGAACATTTTCATTTCCTTGTTGGAAATGTCTCCCCCCTCCCTTGAACAAATTATTTGGAGGGCGTTAATCCACATCACTGAGGAGTAACTAGTCAACGCGACCTCTCCAAAACCCCATAAATCAGACAGTGTATACTAACCATATGATACAGATTTTTTTCCCCCAGTAATAAAGTAAAGTTTACCCTTGGTAGGAAAAAACAAAAAAAGACTTAGTTGAGGTTCAGCTGTTAATATACAACCCAAAAACGATTGCGATCAAACTTAGAACGAATATGCGCTTAAAAACGCTCAGTTATGTTAACATAAGTTCAATTGAATTTTATTTATATAGCACCAAATCACAACAAAAGTCGCCTCAAGGCGCTTCATAGATACAGAGAAAAACCCAACAATCATATGACCCCCTATGAGCAAGCACTTTGGCGACAGTGGGAAGGAAAAACTCCCTTTTAACAGGAAGAAACCTCCGGCAGAACCAGGCTCAGGGAGGGGCGGGGCCATCTGCTGCGACCGGTTGGGGTGAGAGAAGGAAGACAGGATAAAAGACATGCTGTGGAAGAGAGACAGAGGTTAATAACAGATATGATTCAATGCAGAGAGGTCTGTTAATACATAGTGAGTGAGAAAGGTGACTGGAAAGGAAAAACTCAATGCATCATGGGAATCCCCCGGCAGCCTACGTCTATTGCAGCATAACTAAGGGAGGATTCAGGGTCACCTGGTCCAGCCACTATAGTAGCATGATGTTAATAAAGTCGAAGAGTGATTGTTGCCCCTCTGCTCCCTCTTTTATGCCGAAGATAGCGCAGGTTCTTTCGTCGTCCGCGGTTTTCCAAATCATCTGTTTTGGCTTCAAGAAGTGCGATTCGTTTGATAGCCGAGTTCAGTGACGTTTCTGTTTTCTCAAGTGTGCTTTCAACTTCGGCAATGCGGGCTTCGGCCTCTTCGATATGAGCCCCCTGGTTCAATATGTCTTGCTTTACCTCCGAGACTTTACCCTCCAGTGCAGTCACTGCGCTCGCCATCCCAGTCAGTCTTATATCGATGCTGTCCAACTTGGCTCCAAAATCCGACCGGAGTGATTTGAGTTCATCCGGGGGTCCACTTCATTATTCACCCCTGTGTATCTGGTGTGCTTTGAGAAGTAGGAGACTATGAGTGCACTGGATGTTTAATAAAGTCGGGAGGCTTTGGGGCAAAGGATGTCCTAAGGACAAAAAGATCAGAGAGAAAAGCTGCGGGTTGAGAGGAAATGGGCGAAGGAGACAACAGCAGAGGGAAGAAAGGAGAGAGGTGAGGATGAGCTCCGAATATGTGGCGTCAGCTGTATCAGCAGCAAAGCATGACTCAACAAAAACCTCCAAACTGTTTTCGACTTAATGAGGACCAAAGGATTGACGCTGGCTGTGCGTCGATGTGCTCGCTCGCAGGCAATGCGTGCTCTGGCCTCTGCTCTCTGTGTACCATCAGCCTCAAACTGTCAGTACACCTAAGAAAACCTCCTCTGTATCACTCCTCCTTCCTGTGATAGCATCTATTTTTACTGCTCTCATTGAACCTTGCTGCTGCATTCATTATTCTCACAGCTGCTGTGATGGCAGTGGAGCAGCAGTTGGAGAATGCGTACCTTAACGTAGCACAACACTTTTTTTGGGGGGGGGGGGGGGGGGTGTATTAGTTTTTTTTTGGTTTTTTTGGTTTTATTTCTCCCTCCTCTTGTCAAGGTGACTGCGATGCCTCCGCTTCAGAGACTGCCTCTCACCATGTAATTAGTTTACTCTGACACAACAGCGCTGTAAAAGTGCCAGTTATAACACCCTGTAATTTAGGCTCCGCAGAAATGGCGAGAGTGGGCGACAAGGAGAGGAGTTTCACATGCACGGCCCTCCTCTGCTGTGGCTTTCAGGGGAGAAAAGTAATCGTTGACGATCAAACGGTTTATTTGTCGACGATTCAGCAACAGAGCTGCATAATTTGTATACTTAGGGTTATGTTAACTTGGTTTAATGCTGCAAGTCTAGAAAGCCTAAACCTGTAAGAAGTCTAAGGGTTTTGGATTAAAGAGCACTTTTAAGTTATACATTATACATACAAGTTACTAAATGAACAATGATTATGCACTAAATAAATCAAATAAAACAAAGTAAATAACACGGTGTTTGTGTAATAAAAGCCAGGGTACTCAACGCAAACAATGGGGAAACTGTAGGAGCGCTAAGCACTGACAGAGTCCATCAGATCTTTCACATAGTTCTTCAAAATACATACAAAAAGTCCATTTTTAGGGTTGCACGTGTCTTAGCTATTGTTTTGAAGCCACTACATTAAACTAACTCAAGCGTTCTAAATTTGGCCTCTGTGAAAGTAAAATCGTTTGAGATGGCATCAGACAGCTTCTGGGTTTCAAAAGTAAGGCCATTGTTCTTAGAGCCCATCGGGGGCAGTATCTGTGGCCTTACTGAAGTCTGTCGGAAAATGACCCGTGGTCCTGGCTCTCTTGCTCTCTTCGGGTCATATTAAAGAAAAAATTAAACCCATTTTGTACATTTTGCTTATTTCAAGTTTCTTTGGGCAGGATTATTAGGACGTGCGCTGTTAATTGTTTTGCAGTCGCAGATCCATGCCTCTCTTGTTGGCAAGATGGCAACAGCAGAAACATTCAGCTCGAGGCTTCACAAACCAATCACACTTCATCTGACATATATACACTGCTTCTGGTTAGTTACTGTGGGTTTGCTCAGACCCCTAAAGGTCATTTACTCCAGTTTACTGCAGAAGAAGTCGCTTCAGCAGTTGGGAGCAGTCTGACTCAGTCAGTTACCAATTATGGTTATCAATCATTGCCTGCCTTTTTATGGCATCAGTAAGCCATTTTAATTCAAAATTACCAAGGGAAAAAGGAATTTGAACATTTATAACAACTACATAAATGACAGAAGCCATCTTTAAGGAAATTTATCTAATTTAGACTTTGGCTTTTTTTTTTTCTCCCCACATCTGTGTTTTGGGAAGCTGTCTAGTTGTCCACCTTTTGTATACATGTTTTTTTTTCTTTAATGAAATCTGTCAGTCATCATAATGTGACAGTTTGATTCTTTACTGCTGCCAAATTAGCTGAATGGAAGTTTCCAAGACAATTTCAGCCTAATGAGGATTCATTAAACTGGATTAGTGAAGCCTTGTATGAAGAACAAGTCCTGGAGGAGTCACTGGGAAACCCCACAAAGCCGCACTAGCAGATTTGTCACACAGCAGCACCATGCAGGCAAATAAAAAAAAAATCAATAAAAGGAAATATAATGTTGTAAATTGTTTGTGTACAATCAGATTTTTTTCTTTTATTATTTTTAACACATCTCCCACTTGTGTTTGCAGTATTTCCCCTGCCATCAGGTTTTTCATTGGTTTTGGCATCCGTCTATTAGTGTCTGCTATCAGGTCACTGCTTGATGCTCTGCCAACCGCAGGCTCGCTCATGCTCAGTCTGCATTCAGAAGTGATGTCATTAAGTTTCCATGACCAAGCTTCAACTACTAATTGGTATTCATGCAAGTCCTCGGGTCAGTATTATTCTGTTCAGATTCGGGATAATTCATGAAGGCGAACCGCTTCGTCTCTCAAGTAGCCTCTCTTCTCCTCCTTCAAACCAGGCCAGTATCTTTTCTTACCACCTGTTGCTAGGTAACGGCCAAGAGATCTGTCCCATTGTGTTTTTCAAAGGATGCAATCAGATGAGCTGCCCCGAGCAGGAAAAGGACAAACCGATAGGAATCTCATTGTTTCTGTGCTTCTCCGCTGCTCCGACTCTGACATTTAAGCTCTGTTTCTGTCTGTTTCTGTCTGCGCTGAGGCTTCTTTGATTCACTGAAAACATTTGGATGACTGCAGCTCTTTCTGCGGTACCGGGTGCCGAATGGCATGTCAGGCACTTGATAAGTAGGCCTTTGGGTACAAAAAAAGCCTCTCTCGTGCTCTGTGGCATGCTTTTCCCACCCACTAGCAGGCTGTTGAAGCCTAGTCATAGTGTTTGAGGCTTTACAGCACACTGCAGAACCAGCTCTGTAACTGTGAAGGATGTGCTGGGCTGTCAGCTGAAGAGGTGGAAAGTGGAATGCTTGCGGTAGGAACTGGGGTCTTCTGGAATTTAGCCGACAAGGCAGGATCCTGTAACCGGGGGGGGCTCTGTAGTCATGCTGGAGAGGCTGTTCACTGATCAGTGTGGCAGCTGGAGCACAGATGGCTCTAAATGATCATAAACGTTCTGCCTGCATTAGGTTCATCTGGAGGCACTTCAGGAAAGAGTTGGAATGTTTAGAGACGTTGCAATTACTGCAGGCTGACTTGCGTCATTGTGGAGCTGCCCAGACTTGAACATAAAGAGAGTTATTAGTATGAATGTAGTGCATCACTGCTTGATGTATGATAAGATGCCTGAAATACCTCCGCTTAAGACACGTCATGGAAATGGTTGCACCCGAGTATGCGTGGAGCGAAAAAAGTATTCGAGTATTAGCACGTGCTTACGGATATGATCCATTATAGATACCAGCATAAAGATTATCATTGTCTGTGATGCCAAAGTACTGAGCTCTGTGAAACACAAGTAACAAAAGTGTGACACTATTTCGTTTTTTACAAATTAAATGTCAATGTGAAAACAGCCCTGATTTGTCCTCATGATTATGGATGGGGTCCTCTCCCTTCTCTGTGGTTTTCAGTCGTTTACCCATTATTACACTCTGATCTAATATAACTGCATTGTTGTATTGATTTCCTCTTGTTTGTATCCACAGCCAGGTGATCTTTCCAGCAGTATAAATATTCAAGTTTCATTGATTGCTGCTGTCCCTGACGGGCAACTCTGGGCTTCACTTGTGGAGCTGGGCATGAAATTCGTGCCAGCTGCCAGCATCTGAAGCATCTATCTATCGTTCCCCGGGGAAACGTCAGCCTGTTCTTATCCTGTTTCCCAATGTTAATTCCTGATTTAGTGCTTATTAGCTAAATCCTTCACTTAATGTGTGCCAGTGTGCATTGCAGTGTGTTTAAGGTGTGTTGAGGTGTGTATGTTTAAACAGCAATCTAAGGATGAAGGTGCGTGCAGTGACTTGGCATTTGCTGCTTTGACTCCTGAAAAGAGATGACTATTTAGAGCACATGATATGGCAGCTAGTCTGGCCTTCAGCATGCCATTTGTTCCTCTGTGGTTGTTTGTCGTGCAATAACATGAATTAGGCAAACAGAATGAGGTGACCTAAAGCTCTAACACTCCTCCCTCGAGAGAGAATGAAAAGGATTGCATGTAGTTAGTCCACAAATTAAGTCAAGTTTATGAAACAGACCAGCATAATAAAGGTTGCTGGTGAAGCCATTTGGGAAGAGGGGGTGTTCTTCCGGAGCTTGTTTCAGCCCTGCTCAGTGTTCCACAGATGTATGTGGAGGGAGACTACCTGAAACGCCGTGTTTTTGTGAGGCTGAAAGTGGTGAGAACTGCAGTCCCTGGAGGTGCCACATGTGGCTGCTTCCAGACGTCTTCAGTTTCCTGTTCCTATGTCAGCTGATTGTTGGCTTAAGGCTTAAAGTTAGTGGGTGTATTCTCTCAGGTGTCCCAACACCGGCTGCACCATTAGTCCCTGAACCATACCTCAAGTCTCTGTTTGTAGTGTTGATGTCTTTTTGGAGTATTTTTACTAGAATTAATTAGTTAAAATGTTAATGTCCAGTAAGTTTGTGCTTCAGTTTTGATGAATGAAATTCAGGTATTTTATTAGGCTCTTATACAGCTGGTATCTGTGTCTGTTAGCCAACTTTTATGTCTGTCTGAGATAAGGCTGTGCGATATGACCAAAATCTCATATCCCGATTTAAGACATCTATCGTCCGATAACGATATAAATCACAAAAACTTTAAATTTTCTGAAAATTCTGTCAATCTCGGGCAGCTCGACTTGCATGAAGTGTTTCCAGCTGGGCGTCGTGTACCTGGAGTCGAATGTTTTAACAGATGCATGAAACGATACATTTTTAGACATAAGTTGTAACGGTCACTGTTTTCTTTGAGTATTTATTACACGGCGTGCTGCGGGGAGAAGCCTGTTCTAACGTTTGAGTCTAAGGTTTATTTTTTTAGCACCTGACGGCTCTTTTTTTTACTTCTCATCCGTAAATACTCTGCATCTTTCACGTGATTCAGTTTATTTTGAAAAGTCTCAACAGAATCTTGAGCTTTATTCTGAAAGGTTTATGTGGAAAATAAACAATCGGACACGCGATGGTTTTATCGTTATTGTTGCTAAGGACAACGCATAAAAACAGGCGCTTGTCCGTCCATAGTGTGCTTATAATAAATATAAGAGAAAGAGAGAACTTTAAGAAATTAATAGAGCCACTACAGTGACCATCAAAATGATGAAAAAATATTGCCGTAAACAGTTTATTTTGCGACACCACGAAACAAACGATAGCGTAAAATGAAACGATAGAAGTTTTTATATCGTCATCCGATATATATTGTTATATCAAACAGCCCTAGTCTGAGAATGTGTTTTATGTTCTGTATCTCATCCTTGAAAGAAAAATAACCCTGAAGTATTTAAAGAATCAAATCATGAATCAAGGCTTTTTAATATTGTATGAACAGCTGGAGGCAAGTGAAGTCAACAAATGGGGCTTAACTAAAGGACGAAAACACATGGTTTCAGATTTGGTCGGGTCGAGATGAATGCAATCCTGTTTCCTGTCATTAAAGGGGCAGAGAGGGTCACACCCTGCGGCGGTTTTGTCCTTGGAAACACCCTCAGATCAGTGTGAAAGAACCTAGTTTCTGACGTGTTGCCTTAAAGATGATATTTTAATAGTAGACGGAAATAATATACACAGTTGTTGGCGATCTACATTCTTCAAAAAGAATGTCTTCAAACGAAATATTTAACGTCACTTTATTGTTTGTAAGAGATTCGGCCCACTTTTCTTTCAGAACTGCCTTTTCATAGTCATGTCACAGATTCAACAAGGTGCTGGAAGTCTTCCTCAGATTCTGGTCCATGTTGACATGATAGCATCACACAGCTGCAGAAGATTTGTGTTCGATTTGTGGTCTCCCATTACACCATCACATCCCAAAGGTGATCTACAGGATTGAGATCTGCTGGCTGTCGAGGCCATTTGAGAGCCGTGAACTAATGGTAATGTTCAGGATTTGAGCTTTGGCATGATGGTGATGCCCAGTGGTCCCCAGGTAGTGGGTAAAGCAAGCTGACGGGAGTGGTGCTTGGGTTATTTATCACTGTGGTTATCTGTTCTCCTTTGTTTCCCATTCTGATGCTTCAGCAGGTCGACTTGACCGTGTCTGCATGCCTAAATGCACTGAGTTTCTGCCATATGATTGGCTGATTAGATATTTGCATTAATGAGTCGCTGAGCAGGTGCACCTAATAAATCATTACTATGACTATTGACTCAAATCAGACATCATTTGTCTAATCCAGTGCATCTCATGTGGTTAATGATCACATTCTTTCTGCATAAAAGCAGAGTGCAAATGGCTGCGAATGCAATGAGATTTGTTTTGAGCTAATGTCACTCTGACCTTTTACTGCCTGAGCAAAACTATAAAAGGTCCAGAGAGGCCTTGTAGATTGGTGGCACCAGACTGCTGTAAATCCGGTACTCAAACAATGATGGGCTTTCCTGTGGCAAGCACAAAGAGTTAACGCTGAGGAGGGGAGTGCTGGAATTAATTATCAAGTGAACTTGGCATTTATAAATGGTAAGAGAGCACAGCTAATTATCTGCAGCATTTAATATGGGCAGAAAAGCAAGCAGCGCACACAATCTTGCTTATGTCTCTCCTTTTGCTCTTGGAGGGTAATAAAATTCCCCTTCGCTCAGCAGGAGGTCATTGTCTTAAAGACTGGAAGCCAGCGGCCTCCCGAACGCCAAGCCCAGAAACTCTGCGTCTGCTGTCACCGCAGACTTGATTACTGCCCTCGTATTGATCGCTTCAGTTGAGTGTACGACGTAAGCACAGGCATGAGAAAACCCTCCATTTTCATTACTTTGCTTTAGTGAGCTGTTCCCCACAAATCGTGATCAGTTGGATGAGATGGCTGAATAGAGAGTGGGTATTGTCTCTCTTAAGCAAGTCGTGAAATATAAAGCCTTGTAAAGGCGGCATTTGCTGCCAGGTAAACCAGAACTCTCACTCTTGCATTTACCTTTTTCCACCTATTTTCATCAACTATTTTTTGGTATCTTGGTGCCAGGTACCCAGAAAAAGCTAATCGTTATTAAGGCGGTATTTCTGAAACGGCAGGTATTGTTTTGGGGGGTTTCTGTTTTGTTTTGTTTTTAACTGTGAGGAGGAGTGTGCTGAAATGTGTTGTGACACAGGATTGTAAAATGTATGTTTTATATCACGGGAGACGATTGGAAATGAACCCATTTTTTTTCCTTAATATGCTGAGAGCTTCAGGAGGGTTAGACACATCTGTCCTCCTTCACAGCTTCCCATGAGAGTCCTTGCATTTCTGATTTCTCCCCAGGCTCAGCGCTTCATCCTTACCGCGGGTGTTGTCACTGAGGCAGACGGGAGAGAGGGAACCTCACTGGTATCTGGAAATATAATGATGGTTATTCAGCATCCTTCACCCTATCTAGAACCTTTTGTTGACAGCCCAGGAGGAGATTTGGTTTGTGCGAGTATCCTATTATTTGACTAATTTAGTCAGTGCATGCCAGGAAATGGAGGCCGGCACTGGAGGTACAGATACATTAATTGCTTCTTTCTAACACGTTGTGGTAGAGCTTCCCCGGCTAATATAAACTACCCGGTATGGTCGTCTCAGGTAGTCGGCGGGGAAAGGTGCTACAGATGAACAGATTAAAAGAGAAGGGTTCCATGAATGTGAGTCTTGGCTCGAGGTCCAGAAACTGAATTTGTTTACTTATTAAAGATGGAGAGGCATTAGGCAGTAGCTGTGTACCCCTGTCTTTATCAGCTTTCAAACACACACATTCTTTTCCATTAATCTGATGACCTCTGAGTAACCTACATGTGCAGGTTTCAAAGCAGTCAAGCTAATATCAAAATATCTGCTCTATGCTTCCCATTCGTTGTCCATACAACCAGCTGTGCAGTGCATTTCAAACTTTCTTGCCGATATAAAGTTGAGGCTAAGCCAGCCGTCCGTTATTTTGCACTTTTGTGAGGATCAGAAATGAAGTTTTACTTTACAAATAAACTTCTGACGAGATCCAACTAAAGAAAAAAAAAAAAAGTCAATTTAATTTTAAAAAGAAAATTATCTTATGAAACTTTTATTTTGTATCAGACAGCAGCAGGATGCATCCACAGGGGACTGTTGCATGCTGCAGGGCTGAAAAGACTGATGAAGCCAGCAAGGTTATGCAACCCTGTGTCTGACGGAAGCATTGAAAACATTCAGGGTATTGCATGCATTTGTTGTGGAAGCCGTGCTGGAAAACGTGTTGGGGAACAAAGACAACAGGCGGTGACAGGATGTATTGTCACCTAGGTGACCAAACAGGATGTTTTTATATGTACTGTCACTCATTCAAAGTGCAGAAGAGCTGCATGTGAACAAAACTGAGGTGCCGGCTTTAGAAAAATTACAGAAATTACACTCCTAGGTCTGATAAGAAAGACAAAGAGGAAGAAAGAAATGTGGGACTTTGTTTAAAAACATTATGACTCTTCTGGTTTGCTGCCGGGGCCACCAGCCTCTCAGGAGGTCACGCTGGACCTGAAGCGTGCAAAGCATACCCATCATTAGCTCTGCTTTGTGCTGTGTCCCATTGTTACCTGACATTTTGGCAGCATAACAGTCTGAGACATCGCCAATAATCTCACAGCTTTTGTGTGTCGTCTTTTTGCTCATTTTGTGCAGCTCTCTTTGAACTTTTTTGGTCCTGGAGAATCGAGGAAATGGTCTGTGTGAAGGGTCCAGTAAAAAATAAACGCAAGAAGAGCGGAGTTAAAGGGCAGTTAGCGAGAAGTGAGGCTGTTCAAATGGCATCTCGGGTTGATGGGCTGAAAGGAAAGTGCCATTAGTGTTGGGTTTCTGTGAAAGTCCACACAGTGGCTGCTTGAAGCACTCTTGATGAAGGATTTATTGCCCTTTGGGTCTACAAAATGACACTCGATTGCACTGGAAGTACAGGTGATGACCACATTCAGACCTGTGCGTTAAACCAAAGGAGTTACTTTATACTTCTGAAACTGCTGCTTGTTCAAGGCCATGACTTTGTTTCAGGATGCAGCACTGAAACACTTGGCTGTGGTGATGTTTCACCCTCCAACACCCACCCCCACCCTCACAGCATCCTCCAAACTGGTGGGCTATTGTCTTCCTGTACAAGGCGGTTTGCTCACTAACACCCGTGAGTTGGAGAAGGGTGCAGTGGTAAATACGTGCAGTGGAAGGCTGGCACAGGCCACTTATCGCCCAGAGAGCTTTTTACAAAGCAGGGCCTCAATCCCACAATGCCATTCTCTGCCTGCGCCTGTAACAAAGAGCTCTCTGAAGCTAACATTGTACGCCCTCTTTCACCCTTTTGACCCTGATGCTCTCTCTCCGTTCTGGCTTTTTCTGTAGTTTAACTTTGGGTTACAAGTGCTTCAGTGATCTGCACGTGCCATGATTTGGTGAGCTGTAGTCAGAGTGCACGACAAAATGTAATATTTATTCATTTAATCCTTTTTAAATGTGCATACTGATTGTGTAGTGCATGGAGACTGCATTTCTGTGTGTAGCAGAGAGTACAGTTTCACACAACCAGATAAGAGAGAAGTGAGCAGCTGGGAGAGAAAGAAGAAGCTTCTTGCTCAGAGCTGCTTGTGTACCTGCTCACCTACTACGAGTTCAAATGTAGAGGAGGCTTTCTTTGTTCCTGGCAGCTCGTTTCTCGTTTTGCCAAAGAAAATCTGAGCTATGTTTTGCAGGCGGACTTTGCCAGTAAGTTGATAAACGTATGCTGTTGAGTAAATGCTGTATTTCCCTATTTTTATTTTATTACGTGTGCTGGTAGGGTGAAGTCAGGACGGGGCTGTCGCAACAAAGTGGCACTTGTCTCTTAAGAGATCATCCAGAACATCACAGGAAGCTCTACTGCAAATCATAAACTATGGGAAGGATGAGAACTGTTACACATAAAAGCTGCACTCACTTTCTCTTAAAATAAACTTAGTTTTCAAAGAACAGTAGTATTTTAAGTATAAATATTGGAGATGCGCCGATATCTGCGATAACTGTTAACCAGGAAATACTTGCCTTCTTCTTCAGTAGATCATCTGCCTCCATCTCATCTTATCCCCAGTGTCCTCTCTGTGACACTCGCCCCCTGCATGTCATTTTTCACTACATCCATGAATCTTCTCTGTTGTCTTCCTCTTTTCCTCCTTCCTGGCAGTTCCACATTCAACATCCAATATGTCCACTCTTCTGGAGAATGAGGCGTTCCCAAGATAGCAGTATTAATAATCTCTCCTGTATATCCTGGAACTTCCCCCAGGGTCCCTACATTCCTTAAAGCCCTCACCTAGGAGGTGTCCAATGAGGCATCCTAGTGAGATGCCCAGATTCCCACCTCAACTGGCTCCTTCTAATGTGGAGAAATGGCAGCTTTACTATCATTATATAGCTTGTTATATATTGTTTAAAGTTGGCAAGCAGTAACCTCATCAGTTTAGTTTTTCTGCACTGTCTGTGTTATATCAAGAATATCAGCTTACATACTGTTATGTTCGTCATGCTCTGCACCGTTTGTGGTGCGGATGGAGGAAATTGCTCACCCTTTTTCAGTTGCTGGGTTGCTAACGTGGTTTTAGCCTGAAGAAATGTTGCAAATCTCATTAAGCCACAGTTGCACTGTCAAATTTTGCGTGTGCTTGGGCGGCATTTGTGAAAACACTTGTTGGAGTTTTAACACTTCTTTCTTTAAGTGTCAGAGCTGTGAATACGTTGTCCTACCGCCGGAGCTCTTTTAGCTGATGACAGCTACCCTTGAGCCTCATCACATGCGAGTAGAGCAGAGCATAAGCACTTGGGGAAAGTTCAGTTTTTGTTATATTTGTGTTCAAGGTAAAACCAAAAAAGGCGGCTCCTTGAATCATGCAGCACAGAAAGGACAGTTTTTGCAGTGCTGATATTTTTTGGAGAAAGCTGCACACAGAATCTTTTCCTCTGCTCCTGCTCCCTGCAGACTCCGTTACTACCAGCTGTTGGCCTCGAGCAGAGGGAGATAACGCTGTTACTTTTCATTACATAATAATAACGGCTCTACATGAGCATGGAGGAAAATCCCTTACACCCCCCCAACCCCACCCCTTTCTCTCAGATGTTATGACAGTGCATACTGTACATGCGGGCTCGTTCCTAATATGGGCAGTATGGTGTACAGTATTGGGAGCGAGTAGGGTGCCATTAAAAAGCAAGGGATTGATGAGGATACAGAGCATGACTGTAAAGAGCTGTTTAAGTCAACTTCTGTCCTCTAAGCGAGAGATCTCTGCTTTTAGGACAGCTGACACACACAGGGCGGCACTTTCATAACAGAGCGCACGCGTTTTGATGCCAATCCCTTCACTTCCCCTCTCACTCCCCTTCTTTTCTCCTTCTCATCCTTTAATATCTGTCTGTGAAAGGCCTTTTGAACACAGCTGCTCTGTGCAGCAAGGCAAAGCCAAATTTCCTGGTAGGAGCTGCACAGATAAATGCATGACATCTGACTCCGCTGCCTTTGGGAAGCATCTCCTGACTCAAACATTGGCTTGACATGCTCAGCTCTCTGCAGGATGTCGGGCAGCGAACGGCGTGTGATACACGAGCCGGTAAATCTAGACGAGACTTCACATAATCCCCGCCTCCATGTTGGAATATTTTCTCCGGCACTAAGTCGGCGAACGGCAGCGTAAACAGGTGGAATAACACGAGTAGGGTTTGCGTTTCAGCATGAATGTACAGTAGAGCGCGGCGAACAGCGGCACAAATGGCCCTGTCAGATACAGGTCAGAGGTTTACAGCCCTGATAGTGTTTTTGTATAAAACAGGGAGTGAATTCCTTTCTTTAGAGAGGAGATTACTTTTGCAAGCTGACTCACTGACCCGTGTTTACTTTGAGACATTTATCAAGAAACACTCCACAGTGTGACTCATGGCACAGATGGATAAATCTCATTGGTCGATGGCAGGCACGCTACTTTTTTTTTTTTCTCTCTCTCTCTCTGCTCTCACATCTGTAGCCTACCTGGCTTAACACCTAGTCCCATCTTCTTTTAGTTGAAGCTATTCATTAGTGAAAAACGCCACCTTTAATTAAGACTTCATAGTCAATTCACAGAGCTCATTTATCGATTAACTGTCATGATTATAATGGGAAATAATGCTGCTTTGAAACTCAATTGGACGCATCTTTCCTTTTGTTTTAGTAGCTTTCAATAAGGTAGAGCAGCAAAATGAGAGTTACTAGGTCCACCCTGTTAAAACAGATGCACTCTAATACAACATTACTACTCATGAGGTGAGTTTACTTTTCAGTCTGTTTGCTTTCCTTTCTATGTGCCGTTTCCACATTTTGAGTTAAGTTGCGATTCTAAACAGTCCAGTCTGACCGGTCTTATCTCGTCCACGTTGACTATCGCTGCTTTGGTGAAATGAAAATGTACAGGTCATTTGCATCAGAACAATCTCCTCACCTGAAGCGATTATGCAAAGTACATTTGCGTTCCTTGCCATGGTGTTTTAGTGTTTGAGTCGACTGTAATAGTTCTTCTCTCCCTGACAGCTATAAGCAAAGTTTATTTATACAGCTCACTTCGTACACAGCATCAATGCAATGCCAATGTCCACATCTTACGAGAAAGCACAGCCTTCTTCAAGTTTAAGAAAAATGTATATGGCATTTAAATGTTCGATTATTTGAACGCTGCTGATGAATTAGCTAAGACATAAAAGTCTTTCCTTTAGTGATTTCTGTTTTGTCTGGCAGCTTTTCGACCGTGTGAGGGAGGAAAACCCCGATTTCCACCAGAAGATCATCCCAATCAGCAGCGAGCTGACGCAGCCGGGCCTGGCCATCAGCCCAGAGGATGTGGAGAAGCTCACCACCTGCATCAACATCGTCTTCCACTGCGCCGCCACCATCCGCTTCGATGAGCCGCTCAAGTGAGGACCACGTGCATTTCATCCATTTTTTTTTTTTTTTTTTTAATTTTCCAACACAATGAACACACAGACTCCTGCTGCTTTGTTTCATTATTACACCTCATTACAATCCTGTTCCACTTTATGCAAGGTGTCTTTATTGCTGAGTAAATGTTGCTTGTAGCAGGAACTTGCTGTTGTGAGGGTGCACTCCAGAGGATGTGCAATTCAATGAGCATGACGGTAATGTTTCATTGACGTGACGCAAAGAGGAAGTGGAGCAGGATGAGGGTGTGGAGAAATCAACCGTTTCTACGAGTTTGTAAAACCACCTATAAGAAAATAGATGGTTCCTATTTTACTCAGGGAGTGTTGGTAGGATGCGATTCAGTCAGTGTTGAGTCGGTATTAAGATAGCCGGTCAGTCTGGATTGATTGTGATGTCTTCAGAGGCTCCAACGTCCCAGTGAGGACGTCTCGCTCGTTACTGGTCTATGAGGAGCTTTGCTGAATGTAGAGTTGTTGAATTCTGATGTGAGCACTGTGATGACCTCGTTATGTTGTGCTCCTTTAGATAATGTGTTGATGTTCTCCTCCGACTAGTCATACCTGTAACTTCCTGACATAAGCAACAACGATCCGTCCTATAATGTTCGAATCCTGTTTACCAAAAGACCCGACAATAATACAGAGAAAACCCCAACAATGAGACGACCCAGTATGAGCAAGCACTTGGCAAAAGTTGGAAGGAAAAACTTCCTTTTAACAGGAAGAAACATCTGAAAGAATCAGGCTCAGGAAGCAGCGGCCATCTGTCGTGACTGGTTATAGGGTGATGGGAGGAAGACCGGACAAAAGACTCACTGTGTCTGAGAGCCAGAGATTAATAATATCTAATGATTAAATCCAGAGTCCTGTATAAACACAGAGGGAGTGAAGAAGAAACAGTCCATTATGGGAAGCCCCCGGCAGCCTAGGCCGGTGAGGTCTGGTCTGAGGTCAGTTGGTCATAGCTGGGAGGCGGCAGGGAAGCCATTTGTATAGACTGTGCCTGAGCCTGCAAGCTTGTGTAAAAATATACAAACATGGTGTGCATCTTTCTTTGTCTTGCTGTACAAATGCCCAGCCTGGACTGCACTGGATCCTTCATGTAAAAAATTATCTGCAGAGTGAAACGGATGAGCCGAGAAACCGGAAAGAGAAGAATGATTGGCATTCCTGCTTATAGCTTGTGTCTGGACACTTTCAGTTGCACTGCATTTTTGGGATTTTGTAAGTCTGATTACACACATGTTGACCCCACGTGATGATCCCGGTATTCATAGATTAGATCTTCAGTTTTAGCTTCTTTTAAGCAGGGAAATTCCTCCCAAGATAAGCGAGTGAGGCCGCCCCTTCAGTGTGTTTGCAGCCTCCGTGTGCATGGATGAGTGGAGGTAGATCATTTGTCTGACGTGGTGTAGTGCTGCTCTTTAAAAGCTCCCTGAAGATGGGTGTTCAGAGGCGGGCCAGTTTGAGTGACAGCTCAGTTAGGACTGCTGCACTGCACTGAGCTGCACACCGATTCATATCGATCTCTTAGTGCTTTAGTGTCTCTCTGTGTCCTGATGTGACTTCTCTGTCTCTGTATCTTTCTCTCTCTCAGTGGCCTTTATCTTCTCTCTTCTTTTATTTCTTCATATGACTTCACTGGGTTTTTTTACTCACGCCTCCCCTTTTTGTCATCTCAGAGTCATTACTCTTGTCTGGTGACCGGCAGCCTTGTAAGCAGTGCAGAGGCCATAAATCAGAAGAGTCTGCTTAAGGCTCGAGAGTCAGTCCAGGGCTTTTCAGCCCGACACCTCAGCTGGTCTTCATCCTGTGCAAGTCTTTATCCACACTTAAAGGATCATTGCTGGTTTTAACTTGAAACTTATTTCTATTTATCATAAGATTGATCAAACTAAGGTAATCTGTGAGTAAAGAGGGATTTTCACCCTATAATGTTCTGCGCAGTGGGTTAAAATTTCTAGAAATCATGACCTGGTTACCAGGAACTGTGCAGAAACAAGTGCCCCTCTACCCTTGGGTAGAGGTTCTTCTTCGTAATGAGCTGTGACAGGATGTAAACATTCATGGTATCCTCCCCTCGGCTGAACTACAATGTCAGGTAGCTGCTTGCTTGCTTCCTTTTTAAATGAACTTGCAAGAAAGCCATAAGAAGAAAATATATGTTTGATTTTTGGGGTGAAGTGGCCTTTTTAAAGAAGAAAGCAGCACTGAGTGTTAATATTAGAGCTGCTAGTGATTTAATATTCATTCATCGATCTGTCACTTTATCAATACACAGTTCTGTGCTTCAGAGAAGTACTACAGTAGTAATAATAATACTTGGGGCAGTCTAAGCATTAAGCAGATATTAAACGACTCTTGAAATTTAGGAAAATTATCCGATAAACAAATTCTACAAAAACCCTTAAAGTGATTTTATTCTAAGATTATTACTTTGAAGTCTTATAACCTCGGTGGCTTCATATGAGTAAAAATCAGCAGCTGGGAGTTTCTTGTGTTTGCTAACTCGAGCTTTTCTCTAAAGGACCGTGACCGTTACAGAGAACTCTCTGAAACAGATAACATCCAGTGAGCTTTGTGAAAGCTTTGTTGATGACAGAGGAGACTGGTCAGACTGCTTCAAGCGGATAGGAAGGAAATAGTAACTCGAATAACCACCAAATATGCAGAATAGCATCTCGGAACACAAAACGCATTGAACCCTGCTGCTACAGCAGCAGAAGACCATACAGTGTGCCACTCCTGTCAGCTAAGGACAGGAAACTGGGTCTACAATTCACACTGGCCTACGAAAACTGGGACAATAGAAGAAGCGTCTGAGCAGCAACATTCAGGTGTTAGGATAAGAATTTGTTGTAAACAACATGAGAGCATGAATCATTCGGCACTTTGGACCCATAGCACCAGTTATTCACTCTTCAAACACCACAGCCTGCCTGAGTATTGTCGCTGACCATGTCCATCGCTTTATGACCACATTGGACCATCTTCAGTGTCTTGAACGCTGTACTCAAAGGGCCTCCACAGTCAGCAGATCTCAATAGCTAGTAGTTTCTGATGAGTGCCTATACTGGTCTGTAGTTGTTGCATCTGAGTCATAACTGCAAAGACAGATGGGTGATGAGTCAGGAGCAGGAAGGGGCGCAGTGGTGCCTCCATCTTCCCTCTGCAGTCCCGCTGGCGTGACGCCCTGCATATGGTCCCAGAAGATGGAGGGGCGATGACACGCCCCCACAGCACTCAAAAGCTCACCGGGTGATCGCCACCGCAGTCTTCATCGTCCTGCCGCTGCCAACAGCCTGACCGCACCTGATTCGTGCCACTGGACCGTTCGCCCACAGCTTTCTGCCTCTCGGTTCTCCCGTGATCGACACCCACGCTGAGCCGGAGAATCATGCAGTGTCTGTTGAAACTGACCACAGCGTTTCTCGTCTTTGCTCTAGGCAAAATGGACTCTGTATGTTGTTGTGGTTCTGCTGCAGAGCTGACGCACATCCACAGCTGAGGGCTGAGGTTTATAAAGTGAAATGTGTTGTGTGGGTGGCCTACAGGAGGATTATCAATCACATGTGGGTTGAGTTGTTTTTGTTTCTTCTTCTTCTGGCAGTTAGGATTTTGTTGTTGTCATCTCTTTAAGAAAACATTTTTAAAACGATAAAGGCCAGCACCTTGATTATTCTTGCATAAGTTTGAGTCGGATACACGTGCTTCCTTTCACCAGAGATGGAGTCTTTTTATAGAGGTGACGCAAGACAGGTGAGGACGCCAATTATAGATTTCATTGGCAGAATGAAGATGATGGCAGCGATAAACATGAGGCGTGAGAAGTCAGGGTAAGAGTGGTGATGAATGAGATGTGCCATGGTGTCATGAGTGGCTGGCTGCTTATGTGGAGGCCTACACAGGTGAGCCAGTATTCTCCTGACAAGCCTCACTGCCTCCTGCAGGAGGGAACCCTGCAGGGAGAGCAGAAAGAGGAGGCTGTAACAGCTTTAGACAGTATAGAGTCAGAGGATTGCTAATTACAACACTTGTCTCATCATTATAAGACCAGTATCTATTAGACTTGTATAAATAAATGGCCAGCTAGGCCCTACTTATGTTTATTTTCTACTTTATCAATGGTTTAAATTGGGAGGGGGAATTTAATCTCTTAAACTATCATGTAATTAATAACTTCATTAATCTATTTGTTCTCATTTTGTGGTCCTTGGGATTTTTCTGTCTTCAGAGAAACACTTTTTTTAAAAAATGTTTCTGCTTTTGGACTCTTGAGGTGAAATGCTGCTGCCTCATTTATAAGGTTATAGTCTCTGTGTTTAAGAAGAGAAAGTCAACAAAAGAAGGAGCAACGGGTTATCACTTTGCCAGATTTTGCAGTTGTAAAGCGGCGTGCATTAGGGCTGTGCGATATGACCAAAATCTCATATCCCGATATAAGAATTCTGTCGTCCGATAACGATATAAATCACAAAAATGTAACATTTTCTGTAAATTCTGTGAATCTCGGGCAGCTCGACTTGCGGGAAGCGTTTCCAGCTGCGAGTCATGTAGCTGGAGTCCAGTGTTTTAACAGATGCATGAAACTATATTTTTAGACATAAGTTGTAACGGCCACAGTTTTCTATTACACAGCGTGCTGCAGGGAAAAGCCTGTTCTAAAGTTTGAGTCTTAGGTTTATTTTTTAGCACCTGATGGCTCTTTTTTACTTCTCATCCTAATCTGCTCTTTCACGTAATTCAGTTTACTTTGAAAAGTCTCAACAGGATCTTGAGCTTTATTGTGAAAGGTTTATGTGGAACATAAACAAGCGGACAGGCGATGGTGTTACCGTCGTTGTTGCTAACTACAACATAAAAACAGGTGCTTGTCCATCGGTAGTGTGGTTATATTAAATATAAGAGAAAGAGAGAACTTTAAGAAATTAATATAGCCACTACAGTGACCATCAAAACGATGAAAAAAAATATTGCCACACAGAGTTTATTTTGCGACACCATGAAACAAATGATAGCGTAAAATGAAACGATAGAAGTTTTTATATTGTCATCCGATATATATCGTTATATCGAACAGCCCTAGCGTGCATTGTTTAGGACCGTTCTCTGCATCGATTCAGAGCCGCAGTAGATGCTGTAATGCTCAGTCTTGGCTTTATGACTGGTACTACAAGATGAAAAGAGCGAAAATGATGAGGCTAATACATTTTTTTTTCCCCCTCCTTCTCATTTAGTCTTGTTCTCTCTCCCTCTCCTCTGTTTGATTTCATGCCTCTCTATCCCGCCATGTCACTCTGCTCCGGCTTGAATTTTTTTGCAAATTCCTGCTCCTTTGCAAATTCATATTTGAATGGTACACTCAGTCATCAGCAAACAAACGCTTATACATGCAAATACAAAGATAGTAGTAGTCTAGCAAACACGAACACACACACACACACACACCGACTTTCCCTGCACACACTGAACCTGAGCACGCACACACAAACTTTTCCCTCCCACACAGACTCATTTGCACGACCTTTCCTCCCACATCTACATACACACACTCCCAGAGACGTGCAGTCTTTTTAACACCGTATGAATCTCTCTCTCCTCTCCCGCAGACACGCCCTGCAGCTCAACGTGATCGCCACACAGCAGCTCCTCAGCCTGGCCCAGCAGATGCATCACCTCGAGGCCTTCATTCACATCTCCACCGCCTATGCAAACTGCAATCGCAAGCACATTGATGAGGTCATCTACCCGCCGCCCGTCGAGCCCAAGAAACTCATAGACTCCCTTGAGTGAGTGGATGATGTTTTTGTTCACCAGTGTCACAGAAATACTTCCACTTGGGGTTAATTCATGTGATGTGGAAATTAATCCCAAAGAAAAAGAGAAGTTGCATATTTGTGCAACAGCTGCAACCAAGGGAGAGACCGCGACAGGGCCTCCCAAACAAGGGATTGTAACAAGGTTCGCTCAAAAGATCAATAAATAGTGAGTGGATAAACGATTGCATCACCCAGAAAAGGATGCTCACTTGGCGAGTGTGTCAGAATCAAGCCCAGTAATTACGAGGAACGAACAAACAATGCAGTCATTCACAACACATCCAGCTGGGCCTAAACCACCCTGGGCACGATACCAACACAGATCTCATCCATTCACTTACATTCAGCAGTGAACCTGGACTGGGATAAAAGCAGGAATGTGGAGACACGAATTTCATGATTATCTGCCTGTTTTCACACCTGTGCACACATTTGGCCAACTGGCTGTCGAAAAAAGCGCTTTATTGTCAGATTGCGCCATGGAAGTTATTGCAAAAGTTGGGCAACATGCACACCTTTCCGTGTGAAAGGAGGTTTTCTTTGCTTTTAAACTGTTCATATTCATAATGTAGTCCAGGACTAACACCTCCACGTGCATTTGGAGAGCAGTAACAAAGACTCTCCCTACATATCAAAGGTCACAGTAATTTCAATTTGATTCATATAGCAACAAAGGACAACTACAGTTACCTCAAGGTGTTTTATTTGATACAGAGAAAACCCCAACAATCAGGTGACCCCTTATGAGCAAGCATGTGGCAAAAGTGGGAATAAAAAACTCCCCTTTAACAGGAAGAAACTTCCAGCAGAACCAGGCTCACGGAGGGGTGGTCATCTGCCGTGACTGGTTGGGCATGAGGGGAGGAAGACGGGACAAAAGAGACACTGTGGGGGAGGGGGGGAGGCAGAGATGCATAACTAATGATAAAAGACAGCAGATATTACACTAATGTCTGAAACGGCATGAAAAGGAAGTGCTAGGGTTGAGATGGGTCGATAGCGGCTTGCAGGGTGACTAAAGCAGCTTAAATGCCACGTCCTACATAGATTTGTCATCAGCTCAAGTGTAAGGACCAGAGGTTTGGTTTAACTTTGAGAACATTGCCTAATGGAGTGTTTCCGTTTCATTTTATTTCATGCATTTATTTGGCAGTGCTTATAGGTGAAGTCGCCTTAAACTGTTAGCAGTCGGACGTACCGCCCACGGGACATTGGATGGTTTAGGGGACTAATAGGACTGCTAAGGGGTTAACTCCTTTTCCCATAAAGACAACATGACGACCTTTACAGCATTCACAGGGTAAAGAGTTAAAATGCTGGTCTAAATGTGGTAAGCGTACATGACCTGGGGACTGTAAATTGCTTTTTCATAAACCTGTACCTTCTAATGTTCTTCTGCAAAACAAACCTGCTACCTATGTTTTTAAAAATTGTTTTTATCATAATAAATCTCAGACTGCACCAAAATAAGTGCTCAATTATGTTGTAAATGGGTGCTTAGTGCTGAAGCTTTATGTCTCTGGCTTCAGGTGGATGGACGATGGCATCGTGCGGGACATAACGCCACGGCTCATCGGCGACAGGCCCAACACGTACACCTACACCAAAGCCCTGGCTGAGTACGTGGTGCAGCAGGAGCAAGACAAGCTCAACATTGGCATCATCAGACCCTCCATAGTGGGAGCCAGTTGGCAAGAGCCCTTTCCTGTGAGTTCACTGAATACTTTGCTCTCTTTAGAAATAAGCTACTTTTGCATAATTACACTTATATATGTTCTTTTTTTAAGTATTGACAAAGTTCCATGACCTTTTCTAGTTTTAATCTTGCTGAGAGAGAACTGACACGCCCACTATGGCTCACGTCTTTGTGAAAGAATTTCACGAGCCTATATGTCAAAGACATATAGGACATAGTTTTTGTAAAGACGTGTACAAAAACGATGGATGGTAGCGACTGATGTCAGTCATTGGGTTGTGAACACCTACATTTTAATCACATAAAAAAAATTGAAATAAAACAAAGCAACAAATTAATTGTCTGATAGCTTAATCTCTACAGTTTGATCTTGTGACATCAACATTTCAGTTCTCACCCAATCATTGACACCTACACATGGTCCTTTTCTCTCGACACTGTTCCTCAAAGTCTTATGAGTTAATTGCTCCGTAACATATATTCCACTCTTTATTTTCAGCCATTTCTCTTGCGATGGTTGTACGATCCTTATTTGACGTGATTTGCCGAGTTAGTAGGGCCACCTTCATGCTTATGCTTACTTTGATTAATAAAAACAGGCTTAAAGGATTGTGTACCAGATGTCGTCATTGGTCATTTTTCATAAAGGAACCATAGTGTTTTAAAATGAACACAAACAAGAGTCAAAACTAGAAATTCAGACCATTTTTTTTTTCTGCTTGCATCTTTTCTATACAGTCTGTGATGCATGTCGTGATTAAGAGCTGTAGTGCTTGGATCCTCGCAGAGTGCAAGTCGTTTGCTTTCCTATTTCATCGCTGGCTCATTTTCTGCTCAGAACGTGCCCCCTTTTTTGACTTGGTTGTTTCTTTGTAGGTGCATGTTGGACACCCATGAATGACGCGGACTAGTTTTTCTAGAATCCCTCCCCTCATTATGTGTCCTCCTGACACAAATTGAAATAAGATATTGATCAACCTAATCCTGCCCGGGTCAGTGCTGCTCTCCTGTGGCTTTTATCTTAAGTGGCCCTGGATTAAAGCAAATTGGCTAGTGTCGGTGCTAAAGACCGGCGTTTTCCACCCGAGTCACCTTTCATCAAGCCAAACAGCTGCTGGGATGGGAGAGTTTGGGCGGACGTCAAGGACAGAAGGGCAAATCGGAGGCTGTGGACTGAAGGCTGCTTCGCTAAGGACCCAAACATGAAAGCTGAAGAGTGCATTATTGCTGTCAGTCTCTGGTGGATTTCTTTATATGAAAACTTGCACCAGACTAATCAGCGTGAGCGAGATTGCTTCTCAGTAAATATTTAATTTAAATTATGTGATTTTGCATGGAAAGAGTTAAACTTTAAACTTGCCAATAATTATTCATTTTTTATAAGATATTTACTTATTCTCTCATTTCATTTTATTTTTTTATATATATTTTTTGCTGAGTGACTCCTCGTTAAAGCTATAAATATATCACTCAAGGCTGATGACTGCAGAAAAAGCCTTAGACTCGTGATGATGACATAAATGTATCGATTATTCAAAGAGATGTTCAGCAGAAATCTAACAGCCGATTCAGATTCTTCTTAATTAAAAAACATGAGTTCATCTGAAGGACTAGCTCTGAAGAGATGATGCAGCATGAAAAGAAAACAAATACCAGACCAACACAGGAAAGTCCTTGTTTATGTGGAGCCAGGAAATGTAGGTCTTGTGTTTGTGCAGTGGGACTGTTGGTAGCTTCTGGCTCTGCCTGCAGTTTTAAACTCGGCCTGGCAGCAACTCTTCAAAAGACCTTACTCACACTTGGCCCTGCAATCGCCTTGGCAGCCCGTGCCAGCAGGCGCTGTGAGGCGGGTGGGGGATGGGCAGTGCGTGTTTGTGTCGATGTGTTGTGTACATTTATAACCCCAGTATGCGCCTGTCATTCTGGGAGTCTGTGCTTTTAGAAATGTCCCATTTAACCCAACACGCTGTGCAAAATAAAAGCTGCATCTCCGTCTTCAGCTTGGCGTGAAGCCGACAGCCGATCGCCACGCTAAAAACACCCCTGGCCCCAGTGGCCTGCTCTTCTTCTGTGCACCTTATCTGCACCAGAACATATTATTAGAGCGAGGATAAGGCTTAGCTCTGAATCCACAGCCCCGCACATTAGAGACTGTTGCAGTCTATTACCAGTGATTTCATCCATTTTTAATGGTTTCTAATTGAAGCCGACAATCCCCCGCTTCTCTGTTCTCCCACCGCAGGAAGTAACATAACCCCGAACAGCTGCTTTAGCGCACAGAAACACAACCACACGTGTGCTGCTGTTGGAATTAATCAATTAATGTTGATTCAGTCTCATTGCTGTTTTTCTTTTCTTCTCCGTTTCATGCCTCAGGGTTGGATCGACAACTTCAACGGGCCAAGCGGCGTCTTTATAGCTGTAAGTAAGACATGTTACCCTTGAATCTCAAAGCTCTTGGTTGCAGTGGCAAGATTTGGAGTTTTAAGATGATGTCATCCTGTGATAAGGCGGGAAAGGGTATCCTGCGCACCATGAGGGCCAACAACGATGCGGTGGCAGATCTGATCCCTGTGGATGTGGTCATCAGCCTCACTCTGGCTGCTGGCTGGTACACTGCTGTACACAGGTGAGTAAACAAACCCCAAAACTCAGTCCCTAAACTTAAAATATCCTACATTTGCCATAATGCATACGTTGAGGGCTTTCCATTAAAAACTTGTAGTTTCCAAGCGCACTTTAGGTATAGGGACAACGGCCAACTTGTGGGGATTTCTGCTGTAACCTGCAGATGTTTGGGCTCAATACAAAAGGCAAAACAAGCAAATAAACTTAAAGTTATGATCATATGACAATAGCTGCTTGCCTGCTCAGGCAAGTTTGGCCAGTCAAAGCAGAAGCTAGAAAGCTTCAGAAACCCAATCTCTTGTCCCTTTTCTAGATATTCTGCATATTTTTATGTCCGAATATGTCGTACGTCTGTATATAGAGTAAATCTCCCAGGTTACTCTGTTTTACTTGGCCTCGGTAAACTGTGACATGGACAGAAGACATCTGTTATGAGTGGGGGTAATACTCTATGAACACCAAATATAGTTCAGGCACAAGCACCTGGATAGATGCTTTAACAGTGACTCTAAAAATAGAGTTGCATACATTCTTTGTGCAGCTATTTCCACCAGCAGCCCAACACAAACCTGTTGTCGCGGTCTTCCTGTGTGTCTTGTTAGTGAGCGTCAGAGTAACGGTAATACTTCAGTACTTTTATAACAGCCTGAGGTGATAAAAGAAGCTTTAAGTGTAAATCTAAACCTGGCCCTGATGTGAAGAGAACAATTGCACTGAGAACTTGTCACAAAAAATCCAGAATGGTCTGGGAAAATCAGTTAAATGCCAGATTTTCAAATATTTTTCTGTTGATTCTTACCAAATTTATTTTGGCACTAACAAGAAGACACTAGTAAACTCAAGTGTGTCATTTCCACGCCGTGCCAGATGTTTTTCCCAGGGAGTGTCTGACTCATTGCTTCGCTGCAGTCTTACCAAAACTCAGAGGGTCAGATTTTCCATACGGGAAACAGAGTGCAGAGAAAATATGCGGCATCCACACCCATTTCAGACTGCTAAGAGAGGCTGATGAAAACACTTAACCTCTCAAATTTTGTAATGTACAGGCATTTGTAATGTTGTGCAATACCAGGCTTATGTACTTATTTTATGTGCTGACTCCTGCACTGTAAGGGTTAAAAACACTGGTGAATAACAGTTTTAAATATAAGATCAGCCTTTTATATCAGCACAGTTTCACCACACAAACAGATAAGCAGGAATTATACACCAAATGCCTTCTACAGACATCATTATGACCTTCATCTTCCACACTTTGCAGACCTAAAACGGCCCTGGTGTACAACTGCACGACCGGCGGCATCAACCCTTTTCACTGGGGAGAGATCGGTAGGTACTCTCTTTGCTGTGCGGTAACACAAACCTGTCACTGCAGGCGGATATTTATAGAGCTGTTTTTGTCTGCCTGCCAGCATCCCGCAACACTGTCGTCTGTGTTCGCTTTCCTCGTCATAAATCAATACTCGGGTGTTGTGACATAATGTGTCTGTGATGTAGTTGTGATGTTTGTGGTGGAGGCTTCAAGAGGAGGGAGTCTGCCACCTGCTGGCAAGAAGCAGAAAATTAAGTTTTTGATGGATTTGGTGGCGAGTGAATGATGCAGGCTAATCTTAAAGCTTGTTTGCAATATGTTTGAAAAGTAAACACATTTAGTGTCTGAAGGCGGATTAAAGTGTTTTATTTTATACTTTCTAGTTGATTTTTGTTAACGATTATTTTAACAGTCTATGTCTCAAAATGAATTAACAGAATTTAGGAAAAAGATTATCTAAATGACTGCATCTGCTTGGATTCCATGTGAAGAGTAAAAAAAACTCACATCGTTGCCCTCTGGGTGTGGATATCCGGCCGGCAGGATGTCGAGTGACCCTCAGATTAACAAGCACGCTCTCTTCACCAAGGAAATCGTGACCAGATGGCTCGTGGCGGGATTAGGTCTGATCACTGCGACTCATCGCGTTATGAAAGAGGAAGTGTGGACTCTGCACTCTCACTGGGCCAGAAGAGAGCTAGAAATGAAGCCAATTTAAAACAAGAGGATCAGAAGAGCCCCAGTAACACTGGACATCCCCTCAGAGAAAACAGTTTTTTTTGTTTGTTTGTTTTTTTTAGATAAATATGACATTAAGAAAAGAAGTACTCCAGTGCAGCTCAGTTTTTTGTTTTTTTTTTTAAATATTTATATCACAAGTGTCCCAGGTTTCTGAGAGCAGCTCAGTGTTTGCCACGGTGCTTCCAACCAGGCTGCAGGGAGCCAGGCCACAGCTGGCTGTCACCTCGGATCTGGTCATCTCGGTCCCTGGAACCACTACATTATTGTTGTCATGGAAACAAACCTTACAAGGCCTCATTTGCATGCCATGTGATGTAATGTCTGTGGTCACATGGCTGCTTCCTGCCGCTGGCCGCCGCTGGATGCTGAGAGGAGGAAGAGGAGCAGCCACCCACGCTGCCCAGTGGGGAAATCATTGAATGGTCACTTTCTGCCTGATATCCTCCAGAGGAAACAGGGTCATGCCATGATTAAGGCCAGCTGAGTTTCTGGAAGTCTTGATCCTTGTATTAAAACCCTGTCCTCACAGGACCTTTTATTTTCTTTGTTTACCTCTGAAAAGCACGCTTCCATTTGAAACATAGAGCTCGAATATGGAGGACCAAGACTGCCAGAAATTAAAAACAAAGTGTAAAAGCAGTCAGAAAGTAAACTAATAATTCATGAAACAAATGTACAAATTAATTATTAAAATGGGAGGGATGAATGAATAGAGTTAAGAACCCTTTTCCTGGCAATTCTTTAATGAGAAGGCTCATTAAAGTAAAGGATGCTGGAGAAGTGCATGCAACTGTAAACTGGAAATAAACCCTCTCCTACTTAAACCTCAGTCTGACCTGAAACTGAATTAAAATACACAGTCCAAAAGTTTCCTGCTGTCTTTTTTGTTTTGTTTTCTGAGTTTTACAGTTTACGATGCTGGTTACAGGCATTGATTAACACAATTTGCAAAATACCAAACAAAAGAGAAACACTGAACAATCGGGAGCGACCAGTTGCCAGATTATTGATTTTAAAATTTGAGAATTAAATTCGCTTATGTATATTAGTGTATTGGACCCACTTATCCCAGCACGACAAAAACCAACTTACTCTGTTATTCACATTATGCTGTTAACTCCTCCATCCTATAAATCTCTAGTGTTATTTCCCACCACAATGATAAAGTTGGTACATCTTGTAATAGCCATTTCTTTGTTATACATTTTTTTACTTGCAACTAGCAAGTAAAAAAAATTATCATAGTTTTCCATCCAAATTCCCTCCATCTTCGTGAGGAAGTGGATTCCACGTTCCCATATTTGAGTCCTCCTTCTCCCATAATATCTTCACATATTCAGTTGAGTGAGAAAGCTTATTTGTAAGAAATGTATACAAAAAGGAAGTGTTTTTTATTGACGTTGCCATTATATGCCTTTTTAAGCATAGCTATCAAATCTACATTAGTGTTCGACGCCACTCTGATTGTTGTCTTTATATAATGTCTTATTTGCAAGTATCAATAAAAATCCTGCTTTTCCAGATTGTATTTTTGTTTCAATGTATCAAAACTTATTAAGTTCCCATCTTTAATCAGACTATCAAATGTAGGTAATCCTTTAGCAGACCAACTTTTAAAACGTGAGTCCAATTTATTTGGGACAAAATCAGAGTCATACGCATGCATTTAAATAAAGCCAAGTCCTGTTCCAATTTAAATTCCCTCACAACATTTCTCCATACATTAAGTGTACATTTCACCCAAGGGTTGTAGACCTTGTCTATATATTTTTGAATGTTTAAGTCCATCAGGACAGCTTGTATTGGAAAAGAAAACATGCTCTCCTCAATATTTTTCCAATGTGCTTTATAGCTTATATCACACCAGTTAATCAGTCTTCAACTGAGCAGCCCGAAAATAGTTTTTTGTTTTTAGTGACGGCAGCCCCATCCTCCTGTCTTTTTTTGTAATTGTAAAGTTTTAAAAACAAACCCTTGGTCTCTTCCTTCCCCATATAATTTTGTCCCGTTCGTTAAATTGGCTTTGATCAATTTGTATTGGTAGTGTTTGGAATAAATATAGTAATCTCGGCAGAATATTCATTTTGATTCAATTCGTGAGAATAAAGTTAGAAAGGGAATCATGTCCCATCGTTTGATATCATCTACTATTCTCTTTTGCAGGGAACCAAAATTCTCCTCAAATAATTTAGTTAAGTCTTTAGGTATGACAACTCTATTGAGCAACCAAGTGAGCTGGGGGGGCTATAGTTATAGTTAAGTATTTGAGTTTTGGTCATATTAATTTTATACCCAGAAAGTTTCCCAAATTTTTGGCATAGATTCATCAGTCCAGGTAGGGAGCTTGTGGGCTGTTCTAGGTATATTAATATGTCATCTGCATAGCAAGCAAGCTTATGTTCCTGTTCTTTAATGTTTGTTCCCTTGATGTCTTTGTTTTGTCTGATTGTGCCAGAGGTTCTAAGTATAATGGGAATAAAAGTTCTTGCAGTAGGGTTAGTATATAATGCCTTCACCGTATCAATAATTCTATTATGTAAGCCAAATTTGGTCAAGACTTTGTAAAGAAAGTCCCAATTTACAGAGTCAAAAGCTTTTTCCGCATCGATATTCATAAGCATGGCTTTACTTTTAGATGTTTGTATCTGATTTATTACGTGAAGAGTTCTGCGTATATCGTCCTGTGTCTGCTTTTTTTCTGAAAAGAGGCGAATGCTATGATCTTCCCTCTTAGCTTTTAATGCATCCCATAGTATTGGAGGTGACACTTCTCCGTTATTATTTATTTCAAGGTAATCTTTGAGTTCTTTCATTACTTCTTAAATGTTACATCTTTAAGCAAAGATGAGTTCAAGTTTCAAGTTGATGTTTTGGGGTATACGTTTAAATCAATTGTCAGATACAGTGGTTCATGGTCACTTATGTCTATTGTACCCATCTCACATGATTGGATTTTATCCCTATCTTTTCCAAACGTCATGTAAAGGGAATGTGGAGCTGAGTAATGAGAATAATCTCTCCATGTAGGGAAACGATTTCTCCATACGTCTTACGTCCTACCTCTTCAAAAAGCGCAGAGACTCTTTTATACAAAGTACTTGATTCCGGCATTCTTCTATTAGAGCTATCTAAATCCGGCCGCAGGCGAATATTCAGATCGCCGCCACAAATCAAGGGGCCTTGAGTTTCTGTCACCATTATATTAATAATTTTTTTTTAAAGAAACTCGGGTCACTTCCTGGTGGTGCATAAACATTCATTAATGTAACCAGTTTCCTGCTGTTTTTGTTTCCTGCTCAGAGGTGAATACGGCACTGAGACTAATCCTCCTCAATTATCTCGATTTGCAGAGCACCACGTGATGTCCTCTTTTAAGAGAAACCCCTTGGAGCAGGCTTTCCGAAGACCCAACGCCAACATCACCTCCAACTACCTGATAAACCAGTACTGGATCCTGGTCAGCCACAAGTTCCCCGCTTTCATCTACGACCTCTTCCTGCGCCTCTCCGGGCAGAAGCCGCAGTAAGACCAGCTTCCTTCTAATCCCACTTTTAGCCTAAAGAGAAATCAATTTGTGCCTGTTGTAATCTGCACCTCCTCCGTCTTTGTAGGATGATGCGCATCTTCAATCGCCTGCACAAGGCCATCCGCCTGCTGGAGTATTTCAGCAGCCAGGACTGGGAGTGGAACTCTGAGAACATGAGCATGCTGATGGGCCAGCTAACCCCTGAGGACAGGAAGGTAGGGTTAACCATGTACGTGGTGCAAATTTTGGACCAATAATACACCTTTTAGGGTCACATAAAGATGCAGGTGTTGAATAATAATATTCAGAACTTACCTCACCATCTAGTTATTTTATTGGTTTAAACTTTTTGGTCTTCATAATTTTATTTTACTTTATTACTTTTGCAGCGGATGGGGAAGTTGTCTTAATGGGTTTTTAACTTGCATGCTTGTTTTTAATTATGCTTGGATTAATATTAATGTTTTACTTTATTAGTTTTATACCTTGAAAGAAGCATACTGTAAAAATAAAGTTTAGTTTGTGAAACTGAGGGGGAAAAAACAGTCGGGGCTTAATCGAAATTTCAAGTTATTATCTCACAAATTGAACTTCTCATTACCTAAACATTTTGAGATAATAACCCAAAACTTTGACTTTATGGATTGATTAAAAAAAAACAAAAAAAAACCTAGTTGCAGAAAGAAGCTTCCATAAAAATTCTCCTTTTTGCAGCCGCACATGGAGCCTAAATTTTATAGATAACACTGACTCCAAAAATGAATCCATGACCTTCTCAGTACATAATGGTATTTCTACTTGTAAATAAGTAAATGAGCTGAGCACATCATGCACAACTGCAACAGAGCTCAAGACAGAAAACACTTGTGAACATGCACTTTTAGTCACAAAAATAGCAGCTTTTTTATTTTCAGTTTCTATTTTCAGCATTTTCAACTTCTGCCATCTTATTTGCAGACATTTAACTTTGATGTGCGCCAGCTGAACTGGCCCGAGTACATTGAGAACTACTGCATCGGCACCAAGAAGTATGTCCTGAACGAAGACATGTCTGACATTCCTGCTGCCAGGCAGCACCTGAGAAAGTAAGTCAACAAGCCTTTAAAAGTACAGGATTCAAGTATGTGTTTCCCCACCAGTTATCATTCTATTTTTGGAAGAATTTCACTGTGATAATTAATTAGGAAAACATATGCACAAGCTTCCTTGTTTATCATCTCATTTACATCTTTAAGCTTTTTAAGAACTTGTATGTTAAGTCTTTAATCTGCTTCCCTCTTGTCTTCTTCCAGACTGAGAAACATTCGCTACACCTTCAACACCCTGCTGATCGTTTTCATCTGGAGGGTGTTTATCGCCCGCTCCCAGATGGCCAGAAACATCTGGTACTTTGTGGTCAGCCTCTGTTTCAAGTTCCTCTCCTACTTCCGTGCATCCAGCACCTTAACCATTTGAGTCTTCCTCACCGCCTCAAGCCAGAGTCAGCAGCCCTCGCCTTTAGCTGTCAGCAGGAGGAAAACATCCACTGTGGACACTCTAAATCCTTCTTAATGTGGACAAGCGGGGCTCTGCACACGTGGGGGTGGCAGTTATGTGAAGAAGAGGGGAAAAATGAGGTCTACTAGCCATGAATTAAGCATTCAGTTTGGATATCTGTCATCGGTTTGTGCACTCTTCAATCTCCAACCCCGTCCAAAAAGAAAAGTGTTGTCATTCATTTTGTACCTACTGTTTTCGTCTCAAAGTGGCCAATTATATATGCAACAATAAGCCTTTCGTGTGATTTCCATTTTCTTTTCCACCCTCTTAAATCTCAATACATCGCCTTGCCTTGTAAGTACTTTTTTTTCATACTTGAATAATACTGGCACTGCATCATTGGAGGAAAATTTCTATGAGATCATTGTAGTTCATGGGTTTTTTCTTTTTTTTTTTCAGTTTTGTTTTTCGGTTTTGTTTTTTTACTGTGGGGATCTCCAGTTCTTGTCTTTAATACACGGGTGATTCCGATATCTGTATGTCTTTGCAATGAGTGCATCTACTGCCTTTTTAACATCCCCAAAAAAACTCACCGGTGGTTTTCCATCTTAATACCCATCTGAAGTATATTAAGAATAGTATTAAAGCTAAACTCAAGCTGAGTCACCTATGGCTACAAATACAGATGCCACCTTTCCTGTTGTTACAGTTATCACTTATTTATGACCACAGATGTTGATGTCCGTGCGTCTTGTTTGAATGCTCATCCACTTTTTTGCCTGTTTGTACAGCAGTTTGTACTGAAACTAAGTTTACTACTTTTACATCTTTATACCTGCGCCAAAGGCTAGTCCGACTATATGTGGTAGACCTTGGCTGTGTAGAATTTATAAATAAGAGTAAATCAGAGTGAACTTTATTTGTATAGCCCAGTATATACTGCACATTGTTTCCCAACAGTTTCTAAGCAAACTTTGTAAGAAGACAACTCCCCAAAAGGTTAGCACGTTAGGGAAAGATATTTCACAGGCAAAGCAGGAGCGAGTGATTCAGTTAAAATGGTTCAATGCCTCATAGTATAGAAGATGAGAGTTGAAGACCATTGCAGCTACCTGCAGCAAAGGAGCCTGAATTCATGCCCTTGTTGCAAGTGCACAACACAGTGGAGGTTAAAAAGGAAAAAAAGTGGGTCTATTACTGAGCCCTGAGGGATGCTTCACCTTATAAAGTGAAGTTGGAGAGGGCAGTTTGGTGTAGTAGGAAGTCAGAGTGGTAAACATGAGTTATATTTGAGCAGTGGTACCCATTCAACTTATCCAGAGATGT
This sequence comes from Haplochromis burtoni, assembly GCF_018398535.1. Lineage (NCBI taxonomy): Eukaryota > Metazoa > Chordata > Actinopteri > Cichliformes > Cichlidae > Haplochromis > Haplochromis burtoni. Next base: position 910,787 of record NW_024582410.1, on the reverse strand, counting down.
TTTCAGTGCTCCTGAGATATTAATTATGATTTAGTGATCAGAGTAAAGTGTCATCTGCATATGAGTGAAAAGTCATGCCCCGATTTCAAGTAATTCTTCCTAAAACACTAAATACAAAGCCATAAGAGATGCCTCACCTCACAGAATGGAGAAATGGACTGCTACGACAAACTGATCCATTTAATAATGCATATTTAAAATGATCCAATGGAAGATGAAAGAAAATAAGTGGGCCTTGTACTGAGCCCTGAGGAATGCCACGCCTTACAGCGTGGGGTTGGAGAGGGCAGTTTAATTGCATAGAAAGTCAGGTCACCTGAAATCCTGAGGAGACCTCACCAGCCTTGTCACAGTGGTAAACATGAGTGAAATTTGAGTTGGCAGTACCCATTAGGTACCACTAAAAATATAAACTGTCTGGATGAAATTATTGCCTGCTGCACAACAGAGTGCACTTTTATTTACCAAACCAAACAATTTTGGGGAAATGGGTCAAATTGTTCAGAAGACAATGTCCGATTTTGAGGTTCCTATAAATACAGTTGTTATATCTCGAGCCCTGGTTTTTCAAACACTGCTGGAAAATTGTTTAAAAAAAGATTTTTACCACTGTGATTTTAACATTATGTTAGTGCATAAGAGACACACACTACAACTTCAGTAGATCCAAAGAAAATGGAAAGAAGTAGTTGCTGGGATGTCCAACAGCTTGCAGTTTAAAAAAAAAAAAAAAAAAAAAAAAAAGGCTCACACCTGTGCAGATTAAGGCTCTTTTCTCTTCTGATTTCTGGACGCAGACTAAGATATCTAAAGACTCGTGAGGTACTTTTAAATCCCATACAGTGTGAATATGAGGCTTCTGCAGAATAATTCATTTAAAAGTACTGGTTAAATTACAATCTAAGCTGGCATTGTATCCCCTATGCCAGAGTACTTCAGCTTCATCGTCTTAAAGGGGCAGGGCACTGAGCAATCAGAGTTGCAGCTGCATCTGCAGCTGCATCTGCATATATGTGTGAAAGTTCATGACCCAGTTTCAAATGATTCTTCCTAAATTGAGTAAAAACTAGATAACTGGACCAAGACAGAGCCATGAGATATGAGTCCAGATTTAAAAAGTCCCAAGTAAAGGGCTGGGAACACGTTAAAACTCTACTGGCATTACATCCTTTCTGCATATTTGGAATATCTGTAAATAGATGCTTGCATATTATTCTTATAGATTACCAAAAACTTTTATTTGACTGTTGATTTATTTTGGTTGAGTGTCTTCACAGAGCTTCCCACAGAGTCTACCAAAAGTGTGACCGGCTGGTATGATTTTTACTGAAAGAATGAGACAGCTGTGTACAGTATTGTATATGTTGCAAGGCATTACTCTTGACAGAATTAAAAATACTTAACAATGATGAGTCTTTATGGGAGAAAAAGGGACAAAACTAAATGTTTATGCAAAGCCCATGTCTGGTGAAATCATGATAACCGTCCTCTTAATTTTAGACCCGAAACGTCGTACAAGGCCTGCACGATGAAGCAGTTGCATCAGATTGTTCTCAAAGAGCTACAGGGCTATATTAATGATGTTGTCAGTATGGAGTTTTGCTCTTCTGTGTGTCTGTCTTGTCTTCTTTCTTCTTTTCTTTTTTTTCTTTCTTTCAAACGCAGAGCACTGTTGGTACCATAAACCCCAGACTGGAGCTACTGTTACTTTATGTAACAAACGGCATCACTTAACCAATGACTTCATGTTTCTTCTGGTGTCATTTGCAAAACGTCCGACCGCCTGTATTCCCTGCTCTGACAACACTTTCAAGTCTGCTTGGCAAAACTGAAATAAACTCGAAGAGTAAAGGTGCACATGTGCTGCAGTCTTTCATGCTCGCCTTCCAGCTCACTCGTTCATGGTTACAGAGGAGAAAATGAAAATCGAAAGATATTTTTCCTGGAACCACTTCAGTTCTGACCAAGCCAGCTGGCTGATGATCAGTTAATCAAGCAGGTTTGATTAGCAGCTCCTGGAAGCAGTAAGGGTCTATTTAGTGACACACTGGCTCAATTTTTGTTAAATAAAGACTCATGTCATGTGGTAGACCTGCTAAAGACATTCTTGACTTATTGAAATAAGTCAAATAAAATAAGTCATCCGTATAGAGGATGGCTTAATAGGCAACATGACACTTGCTCAGTCATCCTTCTCGAACCTGACTGCCATCATTTCATGGTTTACCTGTTTAAAAACCATCTGCATGTTATTTCATTTAGGAATCAACTTTTATTTGTTTTGGGCTTCTTTTTTTACACTTTAATGCTGTGAAACAAACCAGCGGTGCTAATGACCTCCTGGGAATTTAAACTTTAACATAACTGTCAGCATCACCGTTATCAAATGTGACCAGAGTCACAGGGTACACATTCTCCTACAGTGCAATAGTTAGTGCTAACTCTACTATTTTTTTTTTTTTTGGTCATTTGGAAGAAAAACATTTTGTGATATACAGTACGGTAATGCTGGCAATGAAAAACCTTTATAAACTCTAATAAATAAACAAATATCTGAAAATCCGAACTCAAGTTTCTGATGAGAAAGCAGCAACTGTGATCATTATTTGTCTGGTCACCCGTGCAGGCCGAGGAATCGGCGGCTACTACCGAGGGGGATTGTCAGCCAGCAGAGGAGTATGGTGGTGGTTCAGATTATTCATCTGGTGCAGCTGTGCGTCCTGGTTTAGCACCTCTCCGGGCCTGTAGAGTCCCAGTTTGAAGCGGCAGCAGATGACATCAAAACAGAAGCCAACGAGCCCGTGAAGCATCCCTTAAAAGTGAGAAGAGCACAGTAAAAAAAAAAAAAAATGAATAAAATAACTGCATGAATTCAAAGCTAGAACCATATTTAATTGTTTTGCTCTAAATGTCCAAGCCCACTCGCCTGTGGTGGAGAATATGCCCCCGATTATACCACACAGTCGCACCAGGAATTGCCAGAGCGGCATATGCTGCTCGCTGACCGTCACCATCAGAGAGCTGGTGTCGTACTTGACGAAGATGCCGGAAACACCGTGACTGCCCGCGGCGTGGTTTATCACCCGTTCCTTGGCAGCAGACATTGTGGTGGTTAGTCTACTTGCTGTCACAACATTGGGCTGTGTTTAAAGCTCTGCGCTTAGCGGCTACTCACTCGCTCAGTCACAGAGAACTGGTGTGTGTCTGCAGATATCTTGTATGTGTTCAGTTTCGTGGGCACCACTGTAATGAAGTACTGAAACATCTGGTTATCTGGGATGCAAGCACACAGGAAAGAATAATTGAGGGTTTTATGAAAAAAAAAATGCACTCATTCATTCAATGGAAAATCCAAATGTTTCCTGCATGTTTTATCCTCTGAAATCATGTGACTTACTGTTATAGGTGATTTTCTCTGTGCCGTCCAGAGGATTGATGACGCCTGGTAACTCCTCCCCAAAAGATAAATGGTCGATTCGATGGGAGAAATTGTACGCTGTAATGCAAAGATGAGAGAACCCTCAGATTCAATCAAGGCTGTGGACAATCATTCTAACTAGTAGCAGGACCTTATAAGCTCGATTTCCTAAGGCTCTCATCTGGCCAACTTTGGTCTCTTTTAGTAACAGAAAAACACTTTTTTTTTTCTCCAATGCCATTAAATCTGGCTCACATATTTGACATCTTTAATGTTTTCAGGGTTTTTTGTTAAATTATTCCCTATTAAATGTGTAAGAACAATGTTTAATACACTCACAGCCACTTTTTGAGGTACAGCTGTTCAACTGCTTGTAAATGCAAATATCTAAACAGCCAATCACATGGGAGCATGTAGACACGCTCGAGATGACCTGCTGATGTTCAAATCAGAATATGGAAGAAATGTGATTTAAGTTGATCTGAGTATTCCAGAACCTGCCGATCGACTCGGGTTTTCCCACACAACCATCTCAAGAATGTTCCCAAAACTAGAAAATAAGTAGTTTGAGCCAGTTCTCAGAAGGAAATGACCAGAGCACAAATAACTCTGGTCATTTCCTTCAAATAACTCTGGTCATTTTGGTTGCAGTTACAACCAAAAACTGCAGAAGAGGATCTCTGAATGTGCAACATGTTAAATCATAAAGCAGATCATAAAGCAGATGGGCTACAGCAGCAAAAGACCACATCAGGTGCCACTTCCTGTCAACTGGAAACTAAGGCTACGACTCACACAGGCTCACCAGACCTGGAATTTCAATTTCTGCTGCAATATTCAGCTCACAGTTTGGCACAAACAACATGAAAGCATGGATCCATACTGCCTTTTATCAAATCAGGCTGCTGTTGGTAATGTAATGGGATATTTTCTTGGCACGCTTTGAGTCCCTTAGTACCGTCTAAACATTGTTTAAATGCCACGGCCTTCCTCAGTATTTATTGCTGAATGCAGAAAAAGGGAGAGCTGAGGGGAGTACCGATTATGGTGACAGATAATGTTCCCTGGTCTGCTTGTAGATTATAAAAGTGTGTAATTAGAAGTGTTATTAGAAAACCAGATTTTAACTTACTCTCGTGGCTCACAAAAGCTGCAATGTGTGCATGGCCCTGAGGATGGTGAATGGGCCTTAAAAAGACCAAGAATCACTATTAGTCTCCAGCATCAGAAATGTTTGTCTCATGCTTATTACGCTACAGAGGTTCTTACTTTCCAACAGTGATGTGCAGGTTTCCTGCTACCTTGTTGACGTAGACGTGTCCATGTATCCTGCAGGCATTGAGGGGCTCCATGGAGGCATCCTCCCTACGCACATAATGTTTGAGCACATCATTTTATTATAACAGACTCTAATGTATGGGCACTTATGTGTTTGCCTTTTTGTAAAATGAATGGAGACGTGATTATTAAAAACTATTTCCCATAGGAGACTGACCGTGGTGGCAGAGCAGTAGGAGCTCCTTTCAGGAGAGTTTTGTAAAGGACTTCCTGCAGAGCGTGCTCCTCTCTCAGCCTGTTCTGTATGAGAAGCAGCGTCCTGGAAAACAAACAGACTGCAGAACTAGCTAAACAAGTTTAAAAGCTTTCAAACAACAAGAAATTTATTATAACTTGATAACCAAATTTTAGGCATTACCAGAATTTTGTATTTTTTCAAACTTACTGCGCAACTGCACAAAACCTTACCTTTGCCACAGTCTTTGTTGCGGGGTCAGCTCAAAAATAACCTGCTCAAAGACACAAACAGGAGCGTTTGCTTTACAGAAGCGACACCTCAGAAATGACCTTAAGGTTTTTCAGACACATGCTTGACTCACAGGTTCATACTGCAGGCCATTAGATGTGATCATGGTTTCAGCCAGGTCCAGAATATCTGCTCCCACATCTACAATCAGAGTTGAAATATGTGCGCTAATGTGATGTAAGCGCTTCAGGTAGCAACTTCTCCACATTGACAACGGCAAACAAGGTGGGATACTCACGCTGGCATTTCATGGCGACTGTTATGTCAATGTTTATTCTCAATTTACTGAAATCAGGATAAAAAGATTACCGTGACATCATACTGTAAAAAAGAAAAACAGACTGAAGTCACAATTAATTAACATTTAATAACCTAGTAATAACATCTCACCTGGAAAAATCCTTGTCGACCGAATATTCATACTTCATCCAAGTCTCTCGATAAACAAAGAACTCTAAGACAGCCAGAAGTGCCATGGCACTAAACGCTAAAAGTGACACTGTGGAGGAGACAGATGAGCAGAGAGTGTTACTCCTCCCTTTTGCTGCTCCTGCTGTCTTGTCCTCGCAGGGACATCTCACCTGTTCCTCCTGACGCCGATGTCTCCACGTAGCTCTCTGACACTTTGGGGAAGGCGTCCAGCTCCTTCACCAGGCTCAGCGCTTTCTTTCTTGACAGACGCCTCATCTTCAGGTTCACAGCAGTTCTCCACCTCCTCCACCACAATTAAAACAAGCCTCAGATTAACACAGTACACCTGTTTAATGCAAACGTGTTAAATCAATATAATCGAAATGTATCGAACAAGTGGACTGAATGCAAAAAGGCTGAAGGAACAGATCAGGGGGAAAAAATTATTACAGTTATAATAAAAATAATGAAATATCAATGAACCTTTTGGAAAGAAACTCTTGAACCAAATGCTAAACACTGGATAAACTAATAACGTCAAATTTATTTGAAACTTAAGTTACTTGTGAGTAAGTCAAAATGTAAAGACAACAAGAATAAGTTTTGAAGCAATAACCTGAAGTTTTCTGGACACCTAAAAAGAATTGTGGCAGAAACAAAGTTCCATAGAATTGTTATTAAAAACAATTGTTGTAAAAAAACATGGTGATTATCAAAATTATCTCACTACAAAATCAAATATTTATTTAAACAGAACCAGAAGTATTTTTAAGTAATAATCGCTAATAATAATAATATATTATTGTTATTATTATTATAAAAAATCAATAAATAATAATACATTTCTTTTATTATTTTTATTTATTCTTATTATTAATGTGTTTATTTGTTTTTTGCATAATTTGTTTAAACCAGGCTCACTTTTTCTACAATAGCAATGATAAAAATAACAATAAAACGTCATTTATACCATTACATTAATGATTACTTTAGTTATTTGTCCATAATAATCCTTTTGAGCGAATTCTGTTTAATGAAATACTGTGAATATATCACTGATGCCGACGTTAATGGCTGCTAATGTGAAAATATCTCACTCACATCACATATATTATTATATCTTTTATCGCATTACATCATCGAAGAGAAACGGCAGAGTAGTAAAAATTTGAATTGACGCTGTTTGTATGCAGAAATGTCCCGGAAAAGTATCGATAATAGATTTTTTATTAGGCGAAAGCATCACATTTAACGATCATTTGAAACCAGACGTCCATCACTAGCGTAACAACACCGTGCCGATTTTTTTTTTTTTTTAGATCTTACCTTTTTTGGTCATCTAGTTAGACGTTAAATCTTGACGCAGAGTCCCTGGACTCCCGTTTCCAGCAGCTGCCTACTGTTTATATCATACCTGGCAGATTTTTCTACACCTTCATCCATGATGCTAACACACAGGGGGGCGGGGCGCGCCGGCTTCTGCCTCGTTTCGTCTCGTCGTGACGTTTGCAGCGTGCGCGCGCTGCCCATTTACGCCCACGCACAGTAAGCGCACTTGCGCTCTTCAATCAGGAGGTGGAGCTGTAACACCATAATACAGCATACAGTAAAATCACATAAATGAAATACTCCAGGCTTTAATAAATATTCAATATGTGTACGTGTGTATTTTTTTTTACAGTTATATTAAATTATTTTAATAAATAAAAACACTAAGCCTAAAGCTAAGTAAAACTAGATTGATAGAACTACAGTGAAAATTGTTGGGTGTGTAAAAAACAAGAAAAAAAATGACAGAAATGTGTATATTTACATACATATGCACATTGAACACATCACTAGCTGATTAAATTAAAATTATCAGGATAACTAGCCAGCATACTGAAGCTTTTGGTACATAGACTATGCTTATTTGAGGATTTTTGCATGTCTAAATACGCACATGTTGGAATGTTTGCCCATTTTTGTCTCATATAAGAATCCTTTTTTGCATTGCATTCTTCGTTTCATGATGTTTTCAGCTGGTGACATGTCTGGACTCCTGGCAGGGCCGTTTATTACTCGGACTCTTCTACTACGAAGTCTCGCTATTGTAATAGAGGCAGTATGTGGCTTAGCATTGTCTTTCTAAAAAAATGCAAGATCTTCCATTAAAAATATGTCACATTTTAGCTTCTTCTTGACATGATAAAACTTTAACTGGCATATGTGGCATAATGAACTGATGTTCACAGATGATGAGTTTAGAAAGTGTTCCCGGGAACATGCAGGGATTTTCATGACAAAAACACACCCTTTTTTAAAGCATTGCTTCCTGAGGAACCAAAGGTCATGGGCACCCAGTATTGCTTTTCAATGGTGTCCCTTTCACAGAGATTTGTCTAGATTTGTTTTTCAGACTTTTTCAAAGCTTTATTGCATTTATTATCTTCATGTCTGTTCATCTGACTTCATGTAGTATTTATTCGCTTGTCCTGATAATCCTGTTCTTTAATATGCATGTTATAAAATCTATAATAATGGTAACCTATACCTCCATTACCATGTTTCCTTATAATGCCTTCAGACTGTCACGTTCTTTTCCTATTTACACATTTAATGGATGTTTATGTGGTGCTCATAGTGATTGCAATGAAACTCAAAGTCAACATTTTCGTCTGTTTCAAAAAGCTGAGTACACTGATTACACCTTATTCTGCAGAAGAGCTGTTCATGTCCATCCATCAGCACCAGCCTACACTCACAAGTGTTTATTAACTTCCAGGAATAGTGTTTACGTGCATGCGGTGGATCTGCACACCAGACATGAAGCTGCTCACACCGGGGCTGACGAGAGAGAAAACCTATAATAGGAAGCACTGATAGTGATCTACTACAAACAAGGCTGTGATTATCATCCTGAAGACAAAGGGGATGTTTACACCTTGGTGCATGCTTAAAAATGCACAAAGAAGAAAAAAAAATGGGCAGAGATTAGCAGATAACCTCACATGTGTCTTCTGTGCTGTGAGCACTCTGGAGCCTCTGCATGCACCAAGGCTGCTTGACTATGCAGAGTAGCACAGATGGGCGTGTGGGGGGATGGGTGCTGTCAGCTCACAGATCAAGCTGTGGGTCGGTGGTCCCATTGCTATTCACCACAAAGCACGTAGGGCATGTCAGACACGCTCCATGGAGACATACCAGGGCTGGATGTTGTGTTTTGATTTTTTATTTAAGATGCCTCTGAGCCGTCTGCCAGCAGGCTGGAAAACGCCTTCTGAAGAGATCTTCACAGTGAAGACAGTGCAGGAAAGATAAAGACCGTGTGACACACTTACATTTTCTTGCCTTTGCAGCTCATCAGCTGTGTTGTGGATTTACAGTTAAGTCAGTGTTGATAGCGCATATGCATTGATATAGGTATTTAATGCTATTTGCAATCAGAAAACACTTTTTATCCATGTATTGTGGACATTTTAATTGCATTATTTAAAGATGCAACACACAGTATTACACAAAAAAACTCCCCGTACATTTAAATGGCTTATAAGTGGCTGTGCATCAATTAAGATATAAGCATGCTCTGTGAAGCTTTAAGGGTCAGACCATCAAGTGAAGATAACTTCTTTTACATGGTTCTGAATAGAAGAGAATAGCATTAATGTACAATAAGATCCATGCCAACTGTGGGGGTATTGTATTCTGTAAGAGGGCTGTTGTGATTTATACAACTGAAGATTGTCTTAAAGCTATCCAAACCTACCTGTCCCAAAAAGTAATTGACTGAGCCACACCCAGGCCTAATTACTGCCAGGCCTGTTGAATCAAGAAATCATGTAAATAAAACCTATGTGATGAAGGGAAGTAGGCTAAAAGATGTCAAAACGCAACACATCATTGCTGCGATCTAAATAAATTCAATAACAACTGGGAAACAAAGGGATACAAAGCCATTTCTAAGGCTTTGGGACCCTAGCGAAACACAGTGAGAGCCATTATGCACAAATGGAGAAAACTTGGAACAGTGGTGAAGCTTCCCCTGGAGTCACTAGGATGCCAAAATGACTCAAAGAGTGTATCAATGGCTCATCCAGGAGGTCCGAATAGAACCCAGAACACCATTTAAAGAAATGCAGACCTCACTTGATTCAGTTATGGACAGAGTTCATGATTCAACAATAAGAAAGAGACTGGGCAAAAATGGCATCCATGGGAGAGTTCCAAGGAGAAAACTACTGCTGAACAAAAAGAACACAAAGGCTCGTCTCACATTTGCCAAAAAAAACAACAACATCTTGACAATCCCTGAGACTTTTGGGAAAATGTTCTGTGGCACAGCTACTTATTAGGTTTAGGCGGAGATTACTTTTTCACACAGCGCCAGGTAGATGTTTCCCTTAAAATGATCATATAAAAAACTTTATCTAAAATTAGAGTTTGTTTGATCTGAAATATTTAATATTTAAATAAAATCGGGAACGTGAAGCTCAATAAACACAATGAATATATCCATATTAAAATGTAATACGACTAAAGAAACATCTTAATATGGTAAAATAATACATATAGCAGATTATGGAGATTATTTCATCAGAATAATTGAAATTACAGGCTGATTTTTCGCTTTTATCCGATTGTAGCATAACGCCTAAAACCAAGCCCTTTATGTCATTCCTTTGTTGGAAAAAAGTTTGCGTCTATTGTTGGTGTGCCCACACAACCAGATGGAAATGCATAATCTGGAAACTGACGTCAGAGGTGGGATTGCCTCAGAATGGCGGATTTCGTGCGTGCTCGGCTCTCCCCTCGGGTATTTCCGGATGTTGGGTTAAATCCCCGCCCGCTTCATTCCTGCGTTGTTTGGGGACAGTAGGAAGATGGCGGCGGCCCCGCTGTACTGTGTCTGCCGGCAGCCCTACGATGTGAGCCGGTTTATGATCGAGTGTGACATCTGTAAAGACTGGTTTCACGGCAGGTATGTAGTCTGCGACATCCTAAAGAGGTGTAGTTACATGGAGGCGAGAAACACGGTTTGTTTTTTAAGAAAAGGCGACGGTTCTCTGAGCGGTCTTGGCTAACTTAGCGTGCTAACCGTTAGCGGTGGGCGACGGGGGTTTTAAACCGTCTATTGACACGACTTTACGGGCGAAAGTGGGGGTTCGCGCCCCTAAAAACAACATTAATGAACTCCATCGTGCCGCAGATAAGTTTAAACAAAACGACACGATCCAGCTCTTTGTAGTTATTATAATAATCAGCGGCATTTACTTAAATAGAGCCCAATAGAAAGTAGATCTTATAGCTGATGGTATACCGAGCTGTTTCAGTCAACACGGGTGATCAAAAGCGTACGTGACTACCTTTCCGTAGAGTTATTTAAAGGATAACTTTAATTTTGATGTCGCTGTGATTCAGTCGATTTAAATCCAGTTAAACCAGCCCTAGTGTACAAAGTGTGCCAGAGCTGGCAGGTTATTAAAGGTAACGGCAGCCTCGGGCGGCGTCTGAGTTGTATTTTAAACTTAATGATACAAGAAGATCTAATAAACAACTTGAACTTGTTTGGGCACAACCTGTACGTTAATTATATAGCAAGCTGGTAGTTTATATCTATTATTTAATACAAATGAGCTTTGTTTTAAATGCTGGTTTGATATTGGTAGAAAGTAAGCGGGGGGAAACGAGGAGATTGTTATGGTTTGGCTTTTGATTGACAGTTGGCGAAATTTAAATCCCCCACCCCCCTTTTTAGAAAGAGGAGGCACATGGCCTCGGACCCCTAGTGGCAAGCAGGGGAATTATTTAAAGGTACCAAGCAGGCACGTGTCTGGGTTTTGTGTGTGTGTGTTGTATTTGTTTTGTTTTGGGGTTTGTTTGTTTTTTCTTTTCTATTGTGATTGCAGGTAGCAGATGTTTTTGTGATTCATGCTCAGATGTAGGTGGAAGCTGTTGAAATCTTGATGGGAATCTTAATGTTGTGTAATGTACATTGCCTAAAATGTACAAATTTCAGTCCACACCTAATATTGTGACGCACTTCTTGAGCATGAGATTTTCTCAGCATCCGACTTTCTTTCTTTTGCAGTTTTCTCTTGTTTTTTTTAATGTGGCTCTAAGTCCATGGGCTGACCTAGGCAACTCTTCAAGTCAGCCTGTGTGGGTGCATTTCCACAGTGACTGCTTAGGAATACAATAATCTGGGGTTTTTGTTTTTTTTTTTTTGGTTTTTAAGGTGGGGGGTTGCTCATGTTGAAATGACGGAAGCCATTGCGTAACCACCAAGTGTGCTGCCAAAAAACTCAGCAGCCAGGATTTGTGGTGTGTCAGCGCCAAAACAGACTAGCTGTGTGTCATCTGCCAGCAAGAAAAGGAACAAATGTTGGAGCTTCCCCCATTGATGACTAATAAGCAGATACACACCACACACGCACATACTCACAGCAAAGCTCCAAAAACGGCCACATTTCCAGCCTCTTTCCCACGAGGCAGGCCAGAAGGAAAGGGATATTCTCTGGCTGTGGGTGATGGCACGCCATTGGAGGGGAAAGCGGAGGAGCTCATTCTGCTAGTTCTTGTTGGTGTTTGTGTGGGAGACTTTTGTCTTGGTTGCTGGAGAGTGTCCTGTTTTCTATCACCTGTGTTTCAGTAAACAAAACAAGCTGTACTTTAATGTGGTAAGGCTGTCTGAATCAGTGTCACGGTTTATCAGCATCAGATTTGTAAAGAGTGAGGTTACAGGAAAGCAGAAAAAAGTCCTGATAAACTCCCCCCATGTTTTCAGTAATCTCTTTATTACAGTTTAATGCAGTCATATTCATTTTTGTTTTTATTCAGTTGTGGTTCAGTTAGTTTCCACATTGTGTTTCTTATTCACTTCAGTTTTATTAGTTTATAGTATTTCTTTAATAATTCAAAATTTGTAATACTGCATTAAATCTACATTAACTACAGCATAGCCCTCTACTACTTCAGGAAAATAGTCAACATATTGCTTTGAGAGGAAGGCAGAAATACTTTTTCCAGTTGGGAACAACTACTGCTTTGATGCTAAAGTGGAAATACCTCTTTGAGGCTAAAGTAGAATACTATATTGTGAATAAAGTCAGATGCAATGATGAGAATAAAGTTGAAATACTACTCGAAGTAGCTTCAAGATGAAAATAAAATTACTACTTCGTGGAAAAAGTTGAATACTATTTCCAGAATAAAGTCAAGTACTGTTATGAGAACAAGATAGAAGTACTACTTCAAGAATAAAGTTGAATAATTATTATTTTTTACTTTAAAGTCATAATACTACTTTCAGAGTACTGGAAAGTACTATTTCCAGAATTAAGTGGAATTAATGCTTAGATTATAAGGTAGATTGTGTAAAGTTAAAAAATGACCACATTGTGTACATCTTCTCTTTTATGTGCTAAAAGAGAAATTTTGTCTTTTATTGTAACTGCTTCTAAAAATGGTACTTTAACCTCATGGGCCAACAGAATATTTTTTGGTGCCTATTAGATATTTGATAAATACTTTAATCTAAAAGTTATACATTGCCTACAGTGGTAGACTTACACCTGAATGAGAAAAAAGCATTTGAAAAAAATACAAAATGATTGTTTGCAGAAGAAATGTTCTGAGGGTCTCTGTTACTAATCTTCTGACCTCTTTGGTTTACTTTGCTGCCCCTTCAGGTTTTTGTCCTGACTATCTGCAGGGGTAACAGTGCCCTGAAGCAGTATAACCCACTATTATACCCTTTGGTTTAGATTTCAGGTGTAAGTCTGAGGGCCATTCATCATTTTGAGCCTCACCTGATTGCAAGACCTGCCTCTGTAAATGCTTCTGCCTCTGCTTCATGCGTTTCTTAGATGCAAATTTACATCAGTGTTATGGATGTAAATCCCCGGTAGGTCACATCAGATCACAGTGTAGGTGTCAGGCCCTCCGGTCTGCCCATTGTCTAATGTGCGTGTGGACAGTGGGGGCGATGATAGACCAGTGGTGCTCAATGAGATGGAGCGAATGACTGATGGGAGCTACGGCGAGCCAAGTTCAATGCGCGATCTGTCAATGTCGCACAGAGTGTGAGCACACTAAAGAGAGATGGATCACCTCTGTGGAGAGCCTTTTTGGTGTTTAGGCTAAGTGGAAGTGCCCCCCCCCCCTTTTTTTTTTTTTTTTAAACTACTGCTGTCTGTGATGTTTCAGATCATCTGTTTAGATGTCTGATAAGTTGATTGGCTGAAGTAAAGACAGCCTCATAGCTCTTGTTTATATTCAGCTGACTCTCATTGGGGTGGAAATAACATTACATTTGGCTCAATCAAAGTCAATTAAGGGTCAAAAGCATCATGTATTGATTACTAGTCAGTTTGAATTATAACAGTAAAGAATATACCACACAGTTCAAATTAAAGGAAGTTTAGAAAACCACTTTAAATTACAATATCAAACTGATAGCTGATGTACCAAAATAATAGATCAATAATTTGTATGTTATGAACTGTGAATCTGCACAGCGAGTTCAGTCTGTGTTTGTTGTGTTGCGTCTTTCAGCAGCAAACACTCGTAAGACTGATGACTTGTTAGGTTTTAAATGGGGCTCAGCCATGTTGAAGACATGTGAAAACAGAGTCCCAGTGCTTGTGGGCCTCAGGGCAGCTCAACCTGCACTGAAAACAATTAAGTTGTTTAAAACTCCCAGGGGCTCCCTGATGCCCTATAAACAACAAAGTGATCCTCTTTTTGTTGTTTACCAGCTGACTACAGAAAGCCCTGCTGTGTCCTTCAAACTGTAAACAATGCACGGGTGATATGTTGCTTTTATGCCTAGCTGGCTAAAATGATTTAACCCCTGAGGACAGAATGACAGAGCCTTATCCATCTGTCAGACCTCAGTGGCTCTTACTGCTGTCCAAGTCCGGCTCTGTTTATGTAAGCCTTGCCTGAGCGCACTCGGACGAGTCAGGTGCTCCTCTGGGGCACATAAAGACAGCCAGGTGTGTTTAACTGCCCTCATATCCTCTCCATCTCCACCACCCATCCATTAGAGATCTGCCAGTTCCCTAATGTAGGTGTGTCGACACCCCATGCGGAGCGGTTATTTAGAGCTTAAAATAATGGCGATGCCAGCCTCCAGCCTTTGTGTTTCTGCACTGATCACTGAGGACAATGAACCCCCTCACAGTGCGTGGACTAATGAATAAACCCTCTCAGTTACACAGGAAGGAGGCCTTTGATGAGAGGAAGTGGAGGAGAGGGGCTGTTGATGGCGAGGGTTTAGCCAAGTACACACATCTCCGCTCATTCAGGAAGGGATGTTTAGCTCGGTAATCTGCTGCAGTGCTGTCAGAGGGCAGCTCTATCAGGGAATAAAGCAAGGTTTTGTGGGGTATCTGTGTTGCTCACCCTGGTTGTACTCTCTCTGACCTTTTTGTTGTCTTACAATGCATGATAACACTATCTTATGAGTTGAGATGACGTATGACTGAGCAGATGAGGTTCATGTCGGTTCAAGAGCTGTTTGCACACTCACCCCGCTTTGTGGTGAGTCATCAAGCCCGAGTAAGGCAGCAGGAAATACTTGGCCCCTTTCTTTTCTTTCCTCTCCCATTTTTACATTTGCTGTCTCAAGTCCACATAGACTCACAAGCTCGGGTTAAAGTGGTAATCATTACAGGTAACACGCGCGCTGAGTCAGGGTGGCGTATGTGGCACAGTGCCCTTATTTCCCACTGCGGTGTTATATAAAGGAAAGTAGCAAGAAGGTCACGTCAGCCCAGAGCACACGCTGTATTCACACGTCTCAGCGAACCCAGCGGCAGAGAGCTGTGACTCATGCTTTCCCCCAGCGAACGGCCACATGTTTGAACAAAGATTCCTGATACATGAGCTAGGCTTAGTCGCCAGCCAAACACTGTACACTGTTACTGCTAGTTATCCATTTGCTCACGTGCAGGAGCAGGAGTGCTTCTCTCAGCTTTTTTTTTTTTTTGTCTTTTATGGATGTTGTAGGAGAGTGGAAAAGTAACTTTCAAAAGAGATAAATGTGAGTTCTTTACAGCTAAATAGATATTTAATTAGTTACTGTACTAATGCATTTGTTTGCCCTTATACCCAACCAACAACAGTTCAGATTTTGTGTGGTATGGTTGATATCCTGTTTGTGCACCAGGGTGATGTGGGGGGTGGCAGGCATTCACACAAGCTCACCATTTCCTGATGAGTTAATGGCCCTCTGCTTTATTTCCTTTACAGTTTTCCTGCAGTTCCTTGTAGATCAAAGCTGATAGCAGGCTTCGGTCAGCTCTATCCCCCCTGCAGGCTTTCACCTTTAAAAGCAAAGGTTATATCAGCAACAAACCTGTTTATAAACCTCTTTTTGCTGTGCTGCAGGAAGGGATTTTGTAGGCCAGTAATGAAGCTGGCGTCTGTCTGGTTCTCTCAAAAAAAAAAAAAAAAGCAACAAGATTTCTTCATTTGTTTTTGGAGTACTGATCTCAGGGGAAGAGAATCTCCACAAATTGATGCCACGTGCAGTCAGAAGAAGTAAAACACTAATGTGGTTCTCAAACTGTGACACTATGGGCAAAATGTAGAAGGAAGCTAAATTTAAAACTAAACTGAAATTTACTTTGGTTACTTTTTTCAATGTTCACAGAAAACTGTGGGGGCATTGAGTCTAAGTTATTTGTTAGTTTCTAATTGCATTATTTGGGGGGTTTTGAATCTGAAATGTTATAGATTTGTGCTAACTTTCATCTAGTGGCTAATGGGCAGATTTATCAGCACTGGGTATCAGTGAAGAGGTCAGGTGCACACTAGTGACAGTAGTGATTAGTCATCTAGTCGACAAATTGCAGACAATCTTAGTTTGGATGATGCAGGCTTCAGTGGCCTGAAGTTTAAGTGTTTGCTTTTCCGTGGATGACACAGTCCTGCTTGCTTTATTGATCACCAGCTCACACTTGGCTGGTTTGGAGCTCAAAGCAAAACTGCCAGTGCTCTACTTCTAAGGCCACGATTCTCAGTCAGAAAAGGGTGGAGTCTACATGCTTGGTTGGTAATATGTTGTTGCCCCAAGTGAAGGAGTTTGAATTATGTTAGGGACTTCTCAACAAGTGAGGAAAGGAGGACACGGGAGGATTGTCAGATGGGTGCAGAGCTGAAAGCGAATGTGAGCAGTTGATTTACTGGTTGATCTGCAGTCCAACCGTCGCCTATTCCTCTTTAGAGCATTCGGGGTCTTCATTAGAAAGGTGATGACTTCAGTAGAGCCATTGCTCCTAAATATAAAAAGGGAACCAGCTGAGTCGGTTTGAGCGTCCAATAAGGATCCTGGGACTTTAAGGAACAAGGTGTTTCAAGCATGTTCAGCTGAAAGGAGATCACAGGGCAGACTGAAGACATGCGGGAGAGATTCCGTCCCTCGGATGGATGGGACTGCCTCTTTTGACCATCTGAAGAGTTGAAGGAGGTAGCTGGGTTGAGGGAGGTCTGGGTATCTCTGTTTAGGCTGCTGGCTCTGTGAGCCAGACCTGAATAAGTGGTAGAAAATGGATGGATGGTCATGTGAATTAGGATAGTTCAGTTTTAGTTTGTACTTTTTGGCTTGTCACACTATACACGTTGTCCACAATCCGAACAAAGTTGCTGTTCAACCCATGCTGCTCCGGTATGCAACCCAGGAATGCATGCGAGTTGGTTCCTGTGGCTTGGCTGTTGCAGGATACTCAGGGGTAGTAGCAGCATGAGTGACACCGCTGTACTGCAGCTCCTCTTGATAAATGCGCTGCAAATTATATGATGAGAATGCAGTATTAGCAAAGAGGCCAGATCATTCAGCTTGTTTTTAAAAAATAATAACAATAATAATAATAATGAAGCCATAACTGTGAAATGATAGAACATTTGTTGGAGGGGAAAAAAATAAAACTGCTATCTTTGGTCTCCTGACCTAAGTGTGCGCTGCTTTTTCCTCTTCTTTCTTTTTATCTTTGACCTGTGACCCCTGGCATCTCTGCTTGAAACACACACAGCATTTGACAGGAGTTTGGGAGCGTTTCATCTGCTTTAGCTTGTCCAGGCCAGATAAAGATTGTGGTGTCCTCGTTTCATTTCTGAACCGGCTTGTAAAGCAGAAGACCTGTTCCACTCATTTCAGTTAGATTGAAAGTGGTTTATATGCCACCATTTACAGGATAAGTTATCTGAAGGAACTTTAAAGTATAAGGAAAGACCATATATATTGTAAATGCAATGAATGTCTTCAGCTGGTAGGGTTTATTATTACATACATACATTATCATAGTAAATGCTTTGTATATGTTTGGCCAAAATCTTGTGATGGCGTGTTTTCTTTTCCTGGCAATTTAAAAACGGTATAAACCTCTGTAGGGGACTTGCCCTAACTCTGTATCTCATTTCTTTCCAGCTGTGTACAGGTAGAAGAGCACCATGCTGTGGATATTGATGTTTACCACTGTCCCAACTGTGATGTCGTACACGGACCCTCCCTGAGTGAGTCTTTGCTGCTTCCTGAAGCCATTTTTCTCTCTCACGCACACACTCACACACACTGCAGTCCTGAACTTTTCTAGACACCTTGGTGCATGCAACCTGGCAGTTTCATAGTGCATAGTCCATTTAATGTCAGATTGCAGCAAATATCTCAGTAAATATTAGTGTGCATTTACTACTTATGAATAGTTGTTTTGTGCACGCTAGGGCTCTAGACTAACTTTTTGCGACGGTTGCACTGGTGCGCCTAAGAAACCACCAGCACAAAAGTTGGGAGCACCCAAATTTTTCAACCGCATAGCTTAACACCGCTGTTTTACATGTGCACTTTTTTTTTGGTGGTGGTGGGGGGTTTTGCTGTCTATACAGACAATATTGATTTGTAAATGATTAACTACCAATCTTGTGCTTAAAGTGCTTTGGCACTCTTTGGCAATATTGTAGACAATGTTAAACTTAATCATCATCTCGGCCTCCTCTGACGACCTGTTTGCTGCTGCCTGCCGCTGAAAGGCAGTGGGGAGAGGGGACACTTGGGCAGTGCATTTATTGCAGCATATAATGTGTTTTCTGGATACACTGTGCTTTTTCAAGGTTCAGAGGTTGATGGCTCCGTGTCAGAGCACTGGCTATGAATTTCAGATGGATCAGGCCTTAACTTAACCAAAAAGTTATAAATAGTTCTTTTCATCCTTTCTTATTACCCACAGCTACATCCACTTCTGTCAGGCCTAGGCTACTCACTAGGGCTGGGCATCATCACTGATTTCTATAATCCATTCGATTTCGATTCAATTTTGCCTCAGACTGTCAGAAATATTATAATTCTCATCATTTATCAGTACTGACACTTATGAGACTTCATCAGAATTGTGAGCATCACAGCAGATGCCTTTGTGTCAAACTGAGAAAAAAACACAGAAAAACATGAAGGAGATTTTCCTGGCCTGGCTTTTTATAGCAGATAACCTTAAAAATATTCTGCAATATTGCATAATTTTAAAAAGTTTAAATATTTTCAGTATTGAACAGCAGAAAATAGGCTTTCTTGTCCGAGGTCATTTAAGAAAAGAAAAAAAAGAAAGAAAGAGTGCTGTAAATAACGGTATATTGGTGGGTAAGAAGCGAATGAATAATGCAGAAAACAGAGATCTGAGATGGGGAAACTGTTCTTGAAGTGCACAGAGAGAGAGAGAGAGCGAGAGAGCTGTGCATAAAGTGTGATTTATTTATTTTTTTTTATTTATTTATTTTTTTTAAATCGCGGTGGAAGCAAAACAGCAAAGAGGGAATTCATATTTAAAAGTCGATTCAGGATTTAATGAATTGATATCGCTTTATTCAAGCTCACCCCTCTCTATCCACTTGCACTTTCAAACGTACATGACCAATCAGAGAGGTACCGCCCCTGACTGTCTCTGCTTGGTTTAGACCACGATATGGGCACGATATGTTGTTGACCACACGGAGACTTCCCGAGTTGCAGAGACTTTTTTTTTTTTTTTTTTACTCGAACAGTTGGTCGCACCGGTGTGACCTAAGATTTTTTTTAGTCGCACCACTGAAAAATCTGGTCGCATTTGCGACCAATTTGGTCGCACTCTAGAGCCCTGGCACCCTCTTGCATCTGTTATCTTGGCAGCTCTGAAGCCTAAACAGTAAAGTGTTTCCATTAGCCAGTATATCTGAAGCAAACTATTTCCTGATGTGTGCTACATGTGAGAAAGCACAACAGCGGAAAGTATGACCTAATTCTTTGAGGTGCATGTGTGAAAACAGCACCATACTCTGATTCTCTGCCTTGTCTCACCCATGTCTCTATATGCTGGACAGTCCCGGGGGGGAAGGCCGCTCTCTGCAGTCTTAGTCGAGTCAGATTTTTTTTTTTTTTTTGGTTAAGGGGGGGAGGGGAATAGGTTAACCTTTGACAACCCTGAGGGCAGACATTAAGAAGCTAATTGAATGGTGCTGTAAACCCTCCACTTTGATTGGACAAACCCCTCGATATCCACCCCTGGGCACAGGGGCTGAGTAGTGAATTAATGTGCTTGTGACAAGTGATTGTGATCTGCATAATTTACAATGTTGTTGTGTGAAGGTGCTTCAAGAGGGCATTATTACATTAGGACGAGACAGCCCAGTGAAACTCAAACCTACTTTTTTTTTGTTTTCTGCAGTGAAAAAGCGCAACAACTGGCACAGGCATGACTACACAGAGCCAGACGATGGATCGAAGCCGGTGCAGGCTGGCACCTCAGTGTTTATCAAGGAGCTCCAAAACAGGACATTCCCCAGGTAGATATCAACCCCAAAAGAGCCACACTTTTAAAACTCTAAAGGCCTTGCCTAGTGGAATATTTTATTCAGGGAAACTAAAAGTGCGATTTTCTGATTTGTGAATCATGTCTACTTTTGAAGGCTCAAAATTGGGCTCCTGTAAAGTTGTCTATGCAGTTAAAGGCTTAAGTAAGGCTTTGCATTAGAAAGTTACAAAGGAAAAGAGAAAAACTGCAAATGTATGAGAATTTGTTTGTTTTTTCCAGTTCTTTCATTTTGGAAATGTTTTTTCTCATACTTAATCCTTCTGACCAACTGGATTGTTTTTCTAATTTGCTGAAAAAACTCGAAATTCTTAACTTAATGCTCGTACAGGTTAAAGTGGATTTAGGAGAAGACATAAATATGTACACGCTTGCTTCTTGTGGTTTTAAGCCAGGCAAACTGTTTTGTTCTGTGTTCTCACGTTTACAGATATCTAGTGGGAGTTTGATTGAGTCTGTTTCTATAAAAGAAAATAGTTCCAGTGTGTGGATTATTTACATTTTCACGACCACTGATTCTGGAAAAAATGTGTAGCTTTGGAACATTTTTAGTCACACAAAACAGTGTGGCTTTAAGAAAGAAAGACACATTACTGGGTCCAGAGTTTTCTTGATTGTGATCACATTTTTGTAGAAATCTTTATGAAAAGTCAGTGGCTCACCTGACTTTATCTCAGGTGAAAAACCAAGGTTGTCGTCAGGATTAAATGGGTGATATGTAGTGACCTGGGTAATCCTCTCAGTGTGCCTAATCACCACCTCACAGAGCAGCTTGCATGTCTGTAGGCTCTTTTTGGGTCAAAATGCTACCACCACCACAAACACAATATTTTCACCTATATTGAGTTGTGGTTTGGGTAGTAAAGTAAACAAAGCAACTCTGCATGGCTAAAACCATTATGGTTTTATTTTGAGAACACTGGCAGCTTGAATTAACTTATTACAATCTGGTTTTCAGTGCCGAGGAGATTCTGATACGGATGAAGGGTGAGCTGGTGACTACCAGGTATTTGGAGAGGCAAGGCTTCAACTACCCCATAGCAGTCACCGAAATGGAGGGTCTGGGTCTGAAACTACCCCCCTCTACTTTTTCTGTCAAAGATGTGGAGCAGTATGTGGGTAAGTAAACTTGGCTTTGTTGTCACATGTATGTATGTAATTTACAACAAAACATTAGTGTTTATTGTCTGGGAAGGATGTGACTTCTGTGATTGGACTACACAGCATCATTGGAAGCTGCTTAAAAGCTAATGAAATAACGCTACACCAGCCAGCTAAGTGGCCATTGCTGAGCAGGCGCCATCTGTGTTTGTCAATATGAACCAGTTTCCAGGTTCATGGGTTTTAACCCACTTATCAGGCATCAGACGATGGCTGAATGCGTTCTAAATGAGCGACGGCTAAGCTTTCACTGCCCTCTCCATGACCACTGCACTTCCTTACCGAAACAGCTTGCTACTTCCCAGCTCCTATTACAAGTCCATTACCAAGCCCACCAGTGTTTTTATAATTAAGTTCAGATTACAGACTCCCTTTCTCACGTTATCTCTCTCTCCCATGCCCTATTGAGCATTAAGCCAAGGCACAGGTGTTGTGACTGGGGTCTGAGTGTGGGATTACAGTTCTTCCAGTTTGAAGACAATGGGACAACTGGAGTAAACGCCGATGCTGTCGAGCATTTCTGCTGCCAGCTCGGTGTGTGGTCAAAGATTGGTCAAAAAGTTCTACACATGATGGAAAGTCTTTAAATTGACCTATTTATTGTTTTCAATCTGAACTATATATTGTGTGTATATATAATGAATGGAAACCAGGGCGAGGTGCCCTTGCTAGGAAGGAGTAAGGGTTTAGTCAGTAAACCTAATTATTCTTAATTTATTTAATTACCAACAAGTATTCACTCATCTCTGGACACAGGCTCTGGTTGCCTAGGTTACCTTGTTATGCATTTATTAACTTGTTATGTGCCAATCACTGGTATCAAATGCTTGCTCCGAGGTTAAGTGAAGTTTGTCTTTGCGTTGGCCCGCTCTGTGTTTTTCCTGTTTTTGGCTGTAGTTGTCGAATGTTTTTAACTTTCTCTGGTTTCCGTTTCTCTGTAAATCACTTCCTGTGTAGACGCAGCCTAAGATGTTACAATGCGACCCACCGTTAGCAACCCTCTCTCTTTCTGTGAGGGGAAGAATGCAGATGACAGCTGCAGAGACCAGCCTCTAGACCGCTTGAGTACTTTGATGTAGAAAATTAGGTTTAATGCCAGCTGTTTCAGAGTAAACTGGCATGTAAACTTTCAACTGAAGGATGACAGCCGATGTTGGCAAGGGCATTACAGTTAATTAAAACTAAAATAAAGGCTCAAACTGGGTGTGAAAAAATATTTTGGCTAACTTTAGAAAAAAATGAAACTGACTGAAATTTAAAAAAAAAGAGAAAATGTCTTTAGTTTTTGTCTCTGTTTGATGGAATTTGTTAGCACAGTCTGCCTGATGAACATTGTTATTTGTGTACAGAGACCCTGACAAATAACCTCTCATTTATAATAATAAAAACACCAAACCTGAAACTATCGATTCTTCAATTTTTTTCCACTTACCCATTTCAGGGCTGTAGCAGGAGCTGGAGCATGTCCCAGCTGTCATAGGAACTGAACTAATATTGAAGCTAATAAAACTAAACACAAATGAGCAAAGCCACTTGAGAAGCTAACTACACTGAGGCCCTGTCCACATTAGAAAGGTGTCTTGGAGAAGTTGGTTTTTGAATGTCTTTTGGTCTTTCATTCACACATGAAAAGCGTTTTAGGTCACAGATATTGGAGATTTTGAAAAACTCCTTCCAGGGCAAAGCTTTTTAGAAATGGTTTCAGGTTTTACATGAAACTATGCAAAACCTGACAAAGAAACCAGAAAGGGAAAACCAAGTTTGTATTGCACCATCAAAGTTGTCTTGATGCTTGTTATTGACTAATCAGATCACATTGACTGGCTGAGTTTTCCTTATGACACTTAGCACAAAATGGGTGGATACCAAATTAAACTCAGCTCAACTTTGAGGTCACCTGTTAAAACACCCAACTGGTGCTTTGAGGAAGAGTAAAGGTTGCTGTTGACAGGCAATGGCTTATTACCAGCACTTTATTAAAAGTATATATTTTTTAAAGCCCGATTCACAAAAACCTAGTATGGAAGGAGCTATTCCAGTCCCTCATCCCAGTATTTAATATAACAAACCCTGCCGTGCATGTTCATAGTTACAATCATGTTCATTCCTACAAAACGGTCAAAAATAAAGTAGGATTCATCTTTTGATTTCAGTGTTGAGTGAATTATTTTTACAGCATTTTGCTCCCAAAACGTTTGATTCATGAAGAAATAATTGTTTTACATTAAAATTAATGCAGTGAGTAACAAGTTTCTGGTTCCTGTCTGATGACAAAGACATATTTGCAACAATTATCTCAGTTAATTGGCTCTTTAACATAACTGGGTGTCGTCATATATCATTGTCTTTATGGTGGGATGTCGGTTAGATCGAGTGTCTCTCGAGCTGGCTCAGCGGTGCTTTAGTTTGTTGACATTAATAAAAAAAAACAAAAACAACTAAATAAAAACATTGAATTGGGTTTGTGAACCCAGTGCTCGAGCTCGGCGTTGCAGGGTTTCCAGGCAGCTTTGTCTCGCACTGTGTGACTGACTGCTTTTCACTCCACCTGTTCTCTGTCATCAGACGCTGGCCAGCTGGGCCTTTAGAGGAGAGTGTGTGTGTGTGTGTGTGTGTGTGTGTGTGTGCGTGTGCGTGTGCACACAAGTATGCACAGGGGTAATAAAAAAGGTGTGTGGGAGGGGTGTGGGGAAAATACAACCACCAGCTGTCTTGCTACACACTGCACCCCAGTCTTACTTCCGGCCCTGCGTGTCACTGCGTGTGATTTGTAGCGTCCCAACTGTGAGCTGTTTGCTGTTTGCTCTCTCTTTGACTTTTTTCTCTTTTCCTTTTTAGCATCTGTTTTCTATCCCATGAGTAAACACACACATGCACACAGCTTTTGCACACTTTTTCTCACATCTACAGACATATTTCCTTATATGCTTGAGATCTCCCACGCACACACAGCTATTAAACGTAGCAGCCCTCTCACCTCCACCCACTCCCCTTCCTCTGGGACTGGTGGTCTGGACAGATTGACAGATTGTCTCGCTTGCATCCCCTACAACCCCTCCCCATGCTGCCATATTAATGCCAGTTTTCCTCAGGGGTTGATCTCTAAAAGCACATGAGGATGCCAGCAGGCTGCTGACCCCTCTGAACCCCATCACCTACTCTGCAGTCATTTAAAAAGTTTGAAGATTTTCATTCAGGAGTCTGTGACTGCAGAACATCTAATCTGATATTGCACAAGCTAAAAGGCACTTCATTCCCATCTAGGTGGTAACAAAGTCATCGACGTGATAGATGTGGCACGGCAGGCGGACAGCAAGATGAAGCTCAGCGAGTTTATCAAGTATTTCACCAATCCCCATCGACCCAAAGTCCTCAACCTCATCAGCCTGGAGTTCTCTGACACGAAGTAAGCCATGCTGCAGGTCCGTCACTGTGATTTAAAAGCGAAAAAGGAATAAAAATCTTCAAGAGTCAGCAAACTAGGTTTGACAAAACTTCCAGATGTATTTTTTACCAAGGCCATCTATATCAATGTAAAGTTGAATGGAAGCTTCCAGCTGATTTAATAGTTGCCTGAGTTAATAGAAAGAAATGGAACACCATTCGATTTAAAGTCCTTCTGATGTAGCCAAAGCTGTTTTCACACGTGCACTTTAGACAGATTTGTGAGAATCAGGTTGGGATATTTTGCTCAGTTTCTCTTTAAGTGTAGCACACAACAAAACAGGCATTTGCACTACTGGGAGTACTGTGAAGGTGAGGGAGCATGTAGCATGCTGGAGGCTCCTTATATGATGACAGCTTGATAACGATGAATGCCGAGAATATTATTCTGCTTTGTTCTAACACTGGTGCAGTCTGACATCGTATGGACTTTGCACTATAGGCACCTAGGAGGTTAAAGACCAGCTACCATCAGATCTGATTGTGCTGGACGTTTACAGTCTCACCTCAGTGACTTGTTATTCTGTTGAGGGTAGAGTCGAGTCTCTCTATTGGATGTGGTTGAGATTAAATCAGGGACCTACAGATATGTTTTTAAAACTTTCCTAAGCTCAGTGTGCTGCATGATTCTGATCACCCGCAGGATGGCAAAGCTGGTGGAGGTTCCTGACGTGGCTCAGACGTTGTCCTGGGTTGAGAACTACTGGCCAGACGACTCCTTCTTCCCTAAACCCTTTGTCCAGAAGTACTGCCTTATGGGGGTCAAAGACAGCTACACAGATTTCCACATAGACTTTGGAGGCACCTCTGTCTGGTATCATGTTCTCTGGGTGAGTGTGTGTGGATTTAAAGAGCTTTTTTTTTTTTTCCCTTTAAAGAGAGGAACATGCCACCCTGATGTTCATCAAGCTCAGGGATTCAGTGTTTCTTTAAATACTGAGGTTTTTAGGTCAGACTAGCACTCTCAGTTCTCACATCCAGTTAATTCATAAAACAGCCAGCAGCACTCATCATGATGGTCTCACCCCCTCGCTACTGAAAACTACAGCTAACTTTAATTTGTGATTGAATGAGGGGCGGGTGTTTAGTAGAGCAGTGCCGTCACATTCACAAGTTTAACCTCTCGTTACCTTAAATACCTTTTCTTTTGATTTTCAGGGTGAGAAAGTTTTCTACTTGATCAAGCCCACCCTCACCAATCTTGCACTATATGAGGCATGGAGCTCCTCGCCCAATCAGAGCGAAGTGTTCTTTGGGGACAAAGTGGATAAGTGTTACAAGTGTATTGTACCCCAAGGAACCACGCTGCTCATCCCTACAGGTCAGTGAGGTGTTTTAATGTCACATTTGATAAGTAAAGGACTTTAAGTGTACTTTCAAAACTTTCTTAAGGTCAGTTTGAACTGGGAACCTCCTGAGAAACTCTGTATTTCTATCACAGGAACTATGCAGCACATTAAGCTCCAGGG
This sequence comes from Haplochromis burtoni, assembly GCF_018398535.1. Taxonomy (NCBI): domain Eukaryota; kingdom Metazoa; phylum Chordata; class Actinopteri; order Cichliformes; family Cichlidae; genus Haplochromis; species Haplochromis burtoni. The sequence continues at coordinate 884,264 of NW_024582410.1, read as the reverse complement.
AGATTATTTTACCCCACAAAAAGTCCCAGCTGACAGGGGTTGTACTTTCTGAAAGTACAACAGTTGGTTGTTGGTTGGCAAACAGTTGGAAAGTTGTAACCTCGCCATCTTCTGGATGTTCAAGAACTGTTTGATAGAAGTGACGATTGTGATAAATGATGGTTTATGTTCACGCTATGATCCGTGAGCATGGCAGTTATGTAGACCTCTAGGTATTGGACGTATGAAGAAATCAAATTTGGATAACTGGCAGCTTATCATCTGTACTTTACTAATTGTCACGATTAGCTCAAAAAGTCAGCTATGATATGTTTTATGATGAGATGAGCAATGTTATTGTTATTATAGGGCATGTTACAGCACTATAACATCCACTCTTTAAAGATAATGTATTTATGAAAAAAAGGATGCAAGCACAGTTGACTGACTGGTAAAACATGCAGGTCAGCACGAGTGCAGAGCTTTTCCCAGATCAGTCAAATGATTTGGACAAATGTATTCATAGCTTATTTGTAATATTACACGTGGGTTTAAAATCAGCTCAGCCTTTCGTGCTCAGTCACGTCCGCTATCGTGACACACCTTTTTGAAAGGGATCTTTGGTCGGTACACCAGGATGTGATTGAGAGCTTTCACACCAGCCTAAACAAACATCACTGACCAGACAAACACACACACACATTTTAGTTGAACCAAACTAAACACACTAGTCATCAAAGTACTTTTAAAGTCTTGGATAATGGTGTGTGGTTTCCAAGCACAATAAATTCCACACTCTCAGACGTGCAGCTGTTTGTGTCGCTGATGTTAAATCATTGTTTCTGGTGACTGCCTGACAGTTTTGCGCCAGCTTTGCTGACCTGCCTGTTTTTTGTTTTGTTTTTTCCCCCCATGTGCATTTAAAAGTGAAAAATAATCATGATTCCCATGGATGCTGCCAGGAAAATACAGGCTCCTTTAAGGTCCTCTATTATTGCCAAAGGAAAATAACAGAGAGGGAAATTCTTCCTGAGCAACAACCCAAACAGTTCTTAATGATCATAATTACAGGGAAAAATGAAGAGAGACAGAGCTCCTATGTAATATGATGAAAGTGGCACTGAGGCGTTTTACTACACGTGACTATGCAGCCTTGTGGTGGCGCTGCTGATGTTGCATTAAGAAGGTAGAAAGATGTTTTGATGTCATGTCACTAACTGAGCATGACACCAAAGCATGCTTTGATTCGCTGAAGTGAAGCTAATGGATCCAGTCATACCATTATTTGTCCATCAGTCTCTCAATGGACTTTTTAAGCCCATAGAGCTCCTTCACCCTTGCCCCCCTACGGCACACGGACAGACAAAGCTCAGTTCAGCCCGTCAACTGCTGGATGTCCTCAATCAGTCTTCCAGCCATGCTTTCTCAGAAAGCTCAAGCAGCATTGTGAAAGAGAGCTTTTGGCAGAAAGGCTGTGGAGAGGTGGGAATTAAGCTGGGGTCAGGAAGCACAGTAGGTCAGTCAAGCGTATTATCAGGCCTGTCTGTCAGCCTCTGTCAGTCCCCCCCCCCCCCAAAAGAATCTGTTTTCTCCTACTTTGTGTTGTATTAGGAGCACTGTTTATCTGGGGTGGAAGCCGTTATTGACAGCATTATCTCCTGCTGCTGAGTGTGACTGTGCCTCAGCAGGATAAAAGTTTCTTGCAGTCTTGTTGTCACGAATTTTTTTCTGCATGTTGAGAAAATATGATTAAGCGAAGTATAAATCCCTATTTCCTCAGGTATTCATGTGTAATTTCTCTGCCCCACCCTAAGAATGTTATCATTCTAAGCCAGAGAGTAGATAAGCTGAGTAAACGTCTGTGCTCTGCTGCCCTCTGCAGGCTGGATCCACGCTGTTCTCACCTCTCAGGATTGCATGGCATTCGGAGGGAACTTCCTTCACAACCTCAATATTGGCATGCAGCTCAGGTAAACCACTCGCCTGCCACTGGTGTGGCATCTTGATTTTTGTGTGTTTTCTAGAGACTTTAGCACTTAACGTTTGGTTCGCGTTGTAGGTGTTATGAGATGGAGCGTCGTCTGAAAACCCCAGACCTCTTTAAGTTTCCCTATTTTGAGGCCATTTGTTGGTATGTGGCAAAGAACCTCCTGGAAATGCTAAAAGGTGAGAGTCTAAAACTCAAAACCACAAGCCACAGAGATGTGTATAAGAGCTGTCGCAACATAACATTTTGACATAAAAATTCAAAACATTTGGCAAGAAAATAATGGTATCAGTAAGATTTATTTATGGGTCTTTCCATGAAAAATCAATGAGTTCCTCCCACCTGACCCCTCAGAATTAGTATATTTAATGAAGTCATGCAAAATTTTACCTGCATATGACAGTAAATTTCAGGGTTGCAAGTCCTTTAATACATAGTGGAGGGTCAAAGTGTGACGTGTTTTGTTTTGTTTTTTCCCCCCACTATTTTTGATCCCTCAAAACTTAAAAACACAAAATATCCACAGGAAATTTCCATTGCTGAACACCACTTTTAATGCTACCTTTTTGGAAATCCATTACTGTTTTAAAAGGTTTGAAGCTTTCTCGCTTAAAACTCATGTGACAGTTTTCCCTTCTTTGATTTTGTCAGAGCTTCGAGAGGACAACTGTCCTCCACCGACCTACCTAGTGGATGGAGTCAAGGCTTTAATCAGTGCACTGAAGACTTGGTTGAAAAGAGAGGTGAGAAATTCCGCCTGATTACACCTCACATGTCTGCAGTCCACATGGTTCTTGTGACACAGGAGTCACCGGAGGCATCCACGTTTAGTCTTATCTGTCAGCAGCAGGCGGCAGATTCTCTGCTCACTCCTCTGTTTTGAATGTAAACTGTTGCGGCTTTGCAGGTGAACGAACCCACCAGCGAGGTACCAGACAACATCAGGCCGAACCATCTCATTAAAGAACTGACCAAGGAAATCCGCTACCTAGAGGTGAGGAGCTTTTTAGACTTCATGCAAATGGTGGTGTCAGCTGGGAGAAAAGCTGACGCTCTTTTGGTATTGTCAGTGATTAATAAAAGTGACCCACATTTTAGACATATACAAGCTGTAATCTCAGTGTTTACATCATTAATTTGCACCATTTCTTGACCCTTTACAGTTTTACATGTGCTTTATCTGTACATCTTATTAAATTAAAAAAAATGATCATTTGATTCTGTAGGTTTTGTTTTTATTTTTTGCACACTGTAACAACCTTCACTGCATGATTTATTTTACATTTATTTTCTAGGAGGAACCAGTGGGTGGTAGCAAGCTAGTGAAATCTCAGGGAAGTGGAGTACCTTCGGGATCAAACGGCTGCCTGTCCACTCGAGCTACGGTGGAGAGGCTGTGCCAGGCACGGCGAGCTCGAAGGGCCGCCAGGCAACTGAGGGAGCAGGAGCGCCATGCGCCCAAGCTACCCACTAACCTGGACATCTTAGAGCAGCACACCAGGGATGTGCTGAAGAGGCTGGAGGTCGGGCCACTGGAGGAGGTGAGCTTCAAGGAGCAAACATTCAGAATGTGTGTTTAATCTACATTAAAGGAAGAAACCAAAATGCCGTTAGTTAGGCCAAAAGGTGCACAATGTACTTATTATTGTAATTGGAGTCTTCACTTAAATGCAGCTTTGCACCGATTAAAGCTTTTTGTAAATGCTTCTGTGTGTGTTGTTGATGACTGATACAATACTTTTAATATTCTGTATCCAGGATCCTGCGTTTGGTGCCAAGGTTCACGCAAAGTTCAACAAAGTGTCAACTGCATCTGCAGCTGCTGCTGCAGAGTCTTTGGAAGACAACCACATACGGCTAATGCTGGTCAACGGAAGAATCATCAGGTGGGGGAGCAAAGTGAATCAGTGTGCAGAGCCAGTCAAACTAGTACTTTTGTTTTGGTGACAAACTCCAGAAACCAACATAAAACCACTTTGGTGAATAAAAAAATAACATGAAGTAAAAATGAATTTAGAAAGGTTTACTAGTCAGCAACAGAAACTATGAATTTGTTAATCTACAAAGCCTGTTCTTCTGAGCTGTGACGCAGCCGTCAGGAGATGAGGAGTCCAATTTATTTTCCTCTTCTTGTTTATTACAATATAAATTAGTCACCTGCTCTGCATGTTAACATGAACTTTATATTTGTGTGTGCAGAGATTTGAGACGACCGGGAAGCAGCAGCCCTGTAAAGTCCGAAGATGAGGGACTGTCTGTTGGCCCACCCAAGGGTTGCATGGACGTGAAGTTTGAGAGGATGTATGACAGTCAGGAACAGCACAGCACAGCTGAGAAATCCGCACTCCTCAGTAAGTCTTCAGTGAATATTAAACCAACAGACGATTGTAGCCATGCAAGCATTTAGCTGACGATGTGTTCCTTTGTGTCTCAGGAGATCTGGAGAGGATGAAGACTGAACTCAGGGAAGAAGTCTCAGGACACTCCAGTGTGTCAGATATCGAGTCAGACAGCGACTTTCCCACAGAGGTAAACGATGTGCAGGATTTATACAAACACAGCCGGTTTAAGAGCTCAGTGTTTCTGAACAGAGTGTACTTTGGGTAATCATTTTTTACACTGTCTTCTGAGGCATGTTTTTGAAATTTCTCTGTCCAATGTAGCATAAAGAGTCATCGTCGTCATCATCTTCTGACGAAGACTCGGAGAGCTCCCAGGATGAAGAGGACGAGGATGAGCAGCAGACAGGCTCAGGGCACATAAAGCTGGACCAGTCTGGCGAGAAACTCAGGCACAAACACAAACCACTCAAACGGTGAGGAAACAGATCAAGGCAGGCCTGTGACCAGTACTATTATGCTTCTTCAAATATTCTGATTATCCGTGGGCCGTTTAACCAAATAAATAAATAAAACAAAATCCTTGAAAGGCCCCCGTGAACACGGCGCCATCGGGGCACCTTTTTTGAAAATGAGTCTCGTCTTCCTCCTACAGAGAATGTCCTACCTCACCCAGCACAGCAGAGGCCATTCAGGGGATGCTGTCTATGGCTGGTCTGCTGTGCTCCTCCAAGTCGGAGACGGCAGACTCGCTCCAGGAGTCCTGGTGGCCCAGCCCGCTGGAACAGGCGCAGCACCAGCGCCGACTGCAGGGGGACAAGAGCCCGATAGACAGCCAGGGAAACAGCAGCAGCGAAGCCTGGGACAATCAAGGGCTCCCCAGCCCAGAGATGGACTACCAATACTGTGACCCCTCAATGTCTCCACCTCTGCACCCCTCCAAGAGGCACGCCCCGAACCCTCCACCAATCAGCAATCAGGCCACAAAAGGTTTGAAATGTGACTTTTATCATTTCTGCTTGTTAATATGCAGAAAAATGGAGAAGCTGTTTCAGTCCACACTAACTGGCACAGAAGATAAAGCATGGTTCAATACGTAATGTGCAGGATGTGGGAATTAGCTCTCTGATTAGCTCTCTGACAGTGGGAGAGGTGGTATTCAGTGTTTAAAAACTGTTTAAAATTAAATAGAAAGTACAGAAAGAACCTTTCCAAAATAAAGCTGATCAAAGATCAGGACAAATTTTAACCAGGACTTAACTGTCATGCAAGAAGTGTTAGTATATTTTACTTCGATTAATGTATACTTTAATTTCCCCACGGGGATCAATACTCTCTACATTTAACCCATTCACTCAGTGAAGCAGTGGGCAGCCGTGTGTAGGGATGGTACCTTGCTCAGGGGTACCTCAGGGTAGCCGTTCAGTGTTTAGTTTACTTTGTATTAGTTTCTTTAATTATTGTAATATAAAGTAGGTGCTTTCTTTGGTGTCAGGGGCCCGTTTTAAGGGCCACTTATGGTTATCATCATGATTAGGCCACTTGATGGATTATTTGTCAGATTTGTGAGAAGATAGTTGAAATGTTACTCACTATTTGATGTTACAATATAAATCCCGCTAATATTTTCATTTTTCTCTTTTTTTTAGGCAAACGGCCCAAAAAAGGCATGGCCACAGCCAAGCAGAGACTGGGGAAGATCCTGAAGCTCAGCAGACACAACCGCGTCTTCGTGTAACCCCCCCAGACATTGAAAGAAGGGCGAGGAGTCAGGAGCAGGGGGAGAGAAGAAGATAGTTTTGTGTATTTTTTACCAGACAGTTAAAATATGTCGGGGGGAGGGTGGATGAAACAAAAAAGAAATGAAATCACATGGACACTGCCTGGAGATGAAACAAATCTTTGATACGTAAAACACGCTCACTGTGCATGCTTAGGAGACAGGGTATCGGATTGGAAACGAGCAAGCGCACGACTTTACCACAAGCACACTAAAGACAAAAACATGAAAGGAGCATGTTGCTGCAGGGAACGGTGGACTTGAAGCTCCTGTGGGCATTTTGGACGGACAAAAAAAGAGATGTTGGTGGGGGCGGGAGGAGAGGGTGAGGCGGCAAGACGTCCACTGCTTCTGATGCCAAGATCACCTGCGTCACATTTGCTAGTATTTCCCCCTTCTGCTGATCACCCCTCCACCTCTCCCCTGGCCTAATTTTTATTATATATATATATATATATTTTATTTTTTTTTTTTATTCGTGACAAACGGAACAGGACGAAGGGTCTGTTTACCTGGACGGGTGGAGGTGAAACGCGGTGCTAAAAGAGGTGGTGAAACTGAAATTTCAAAATGGTGCTTATTTGTTTGTACGTCTCTCCACTCTCTCATGCTTGTGTCCCACCCTTCCTCTTTATCTCAATCACACCAGCAATAACTTTTTTTTTTTTTTTTAAGGAGAGAGGTAAGGGCGAGAGGCAGCACTTTGGTGCGTTTCTTCTGCTCGCAGAATTTTAACAGGTGTAAAACTGCACCTAGTGTTGGAGGTGGGGGTGGAGTCACTCAAAATGCTGCCTCTCTGTGAATTTGTTTTCCCATAGGAATTACAAGTCGTCACCTCTGAAACGACTCTGGCTTAATTTATTTCGCGTTTTATGTGATTTTTTTTTATTGTTTTTATGGATTCTGAATTATGTATTTATTAATTGAACAGAGGTAATGATTTTATTATATTTTCACCCTAAAAACCTCAGTGAGCCTGAGGGTGTTTCTCCCCCCCCTTCGTAGGGAGTTTTTTTTTTTTTAACCTTTTAAAAAATTTTTTGTAAATGTGGATGTTTTTAGAGTTCATGTGATCATCTGTTGAGTAGCTACCCATCTTTCCCTTCCCAGCTGAGTAGAGCCTGTGTCGATCCTCGTCCTCTTTGTTCCTGTAGAGGTTTTTTTTGGTTTGTTTATGGGCTATGTGCGGATAGTCTAGGTTAAGAAACTTCCATATCTACTCCTGAGCTTTCTCTACTTAGTGCCACACCATTTAGCAAAAAAAACAAAACAACAGGTATTCTGAGCCACTGTGGTCGATCCAAAGTAGATGATGTATTAAAAGGTCAGCGATTGAGGAACTGACATGTGGATGATTGAGGTTTTTTCTTTTCTTTAATGTGAGGTGTGTGTGTGTGCAGTTCTTCACTCTCAGGGAATGATGCCATGGACATAACCTTCGATTAACCACCAGCCACACATCATGGATGCAGACACTCATAACTTCTTATTTCAGTGTTTTTCAGTTTTTATAGCTCAAAAAAAAGAGAAAGAAAAAAAAAGCAACAGGTCAGATTTAACAGTCATTGTATCTTTAGGCTACTTTTACCCATTTGGTGTTACTCCCACTCGCTGCCTCCAAACACGTGTTCAGCTCATTGTTTAAGTGGAAAGACACCCTAGTTTAAGTTGACTCTGCACCCATGTAGCTTTAAGAGCGCCCTCTGAACAGTGTGAGCCTTCCTCAGGTGAGTGATGAGATCCAAAACACAGAATTAACATAAAAAAAAAAAAAACCCTGAGTGTTTCCTTTGTACCCCTCCTTTTTCTTTTACACTACACTTTAATCTTTGAAGTCTTTGCATGTTAACTCACAGAATAAAAACACGAACTGGCCCGCAGGCAGGGTTTGTAATAAGCTGTAGTATTTGTCCCCCTCGCACTGCTTGAAATGCAGCTCTCAGCTTTTTTTTTTTTTTTTTTTTTAAATATGTGTTGGCTCTTGCAATGGTTTTTTCCAGATTTAAATGGCTTATGATTTGAAATATACAAACACTGGCTAACTGTGACACTGTTAATGCATTTCAGAAATTGCGTGTAAATAAATAAAAGTAATGAAATGACATGCTGGTCTTCCTGTTTTAATTTAAAGATAAGTTTATTAAGTCTATGTACAACAATGACTTTCAGAACAGCCCAAAGACTCGCCCGGCAAACCAAATCCTCTGTGGTGACCTGCAAAGAAGAAACGGGCACTTTATTAGGTACACCAAAGTGAAGCGGTACCTTTTCAAATAAACAATATTATTACTAAATTATAAGTAGAATAATGGTTTACATGAATAAAACCATTTTGTCTAAAAACAGCTTTACGTCCTTCATGAAGTTGCCCTGCTTGAACATAATGTGCTGACGATGCCTGCAGGCACCATGTCACTACCATCAGCACCCCTCACACTAACCATGATAACCTGTAAGATTAATTACATGTATTACACTACATTGGCCTGGTGCACCTGGGGTAATTCTTTTAAGTGGCCAAACGTGTCACTTAAAGGTTAATATTTAAGTTTATATAGTGCTTGACAATCAAAAGACACAAAAATACACCGTATACACCTGTCCTTGTAACTAACTTTGTGAGTGTAACCTCAGTTGAACCAGGTGTGCAAAAGGTTTAAGGTAAACCTTTACAACACTGCCCTCTGCAGGGTTCAGACTGAAGTACAGCTGCTTCTGAGGTTACAGCATTTAAGTAATCATGTGAAACTGGAGGTTTTCACAGCTGCACTGCAGCCCTCAACTTCCGGGAGAAGTCTGGCTGCTCCACCCATGCAGCGCTCACCTAAAAAGCATTTCCAGAAAGAAGTGTGGAAAATATCCCCAAGTTACCCAGAGCGCTTCACAAATCTGACTGCTTCTCTTATCATGAAAAAAAATTACTGTGCACCACTCTCACTTTTACAGACTTAGTTAAAACTTTACAGCTAAATACATAAATGTTTAACTATATCAGATAAGAGATGCCACCACCTTTCAAACATCCTCAAAGTGCTAAGTGCCTGCATGTGTAGGCAGATGTTACATGACAAAAACATCAGAATCCTTTGATTTGAAGAGTCAACCTTTCAGACAAGTCTGCAAATCCTCAAAAAAGAAAAAAAAGAAGAAAAAGGAAATGCCCTCTCACCTTAGGCACTGAACTGAAGCCATGCAGGGAGCTGAATGTGTGCAAAGCGAGGTTAGCGGACCAATAAAGCTAAAAGTGATCTCTTTTCAATCTTTTGGTGAATCTGGAGAAGCCCGTGGATCAACTAAAACGTACTTTTTACTTCATAGATTTCAAATAAAGTAGAAGGACATTATATTTCAGAAAGGCTTTTTTAAAAACAAACAAACAAAAACACAACTTGCCAAAACCTCTACTTTTAGTTTAAAGGGCTGAAACTATTATAGCAGATTCCAGTCATCTGTTGTGGTCATTTGGATAGCATGTTGTGAAAGTTAACTCTGCTGTCCTGTTGGGCATTTGCCTGGAAACTGGATAAATCACCTCATTCCTCGTCATCTGGAGGGATACCAAGCTCCTCATCTGTCCATTCAGAAGCATCCGGCCAAGGGAAGTGACCCTGCAGAGGAGGGATGAATCTTAATCAATTAACTCAATCAATTTATATCAATAAAATCCTGTTCCTGGCAAGTCTGTGCACAGCAAACCCTTTATTAGGAATGCCATACTGACACAGCTGTGGTTCGACATAATTCTACCACATAACTACTGCAGATTATCAGCTGTACTTTCATGCTCCTGTACTACCTCATCCAAACTCTCCTCAACTGGATTCTCCTGGACTTTCACTGGTTAGAAGTGGGATGGAAAGAGTAACTGGAGTTAAAGTTTAGCGTGCCTCCTCCACACCATTACATCATCTCCCTACGGGGATGGACTACAAAGCGAGATTAATAGCTTAAAGAGCTACGTTGAGCTTAATGTCTGAGTTTTCGGTGTCATGAAGGTGCTTCTCCTTTTTTTTTTTTTTGTTTGGTGCCAATCTCCTGCCTTTCAAGTATTGCAATTAACAGAACACAGATTAGGAAACTGATCTGTAGGCTGTTTATCAAAGGAACTATTCAGTGTTCTTCAAATAATAAAACTTTGAGCATCTTAAAGTATCTATAAGGCTGACGCCTGCCATCCTAAAGGGACCAGTATACCCTCCTCATGGTTCACTTCACACACCACCACTCCAACGTCACACATTCAGCGTTCTCTTGAATGATAGGTGTTGCCACTCAGACAATACTGCCACTAAAATATTGACAAAATGCCAGTTTTCTGCATAACTCCATCAAACTCTCTCTAAACCTTCATCTTGTGGCACGGTGCTTGGGATTACTGTAATGACCCCAATATCACTGAAAAGCACAGAACCACTGCTTTCAGAAACCATAGCGCAAACTGTTCAAAAATGTTGCAAAAACCTGTCTGCAGTGATGGGTTAGGGGTAAAAGGGTTCACTAGAATGGTTTTTATATTTAGTTTAGGTTTATTTAACTATAAAATCTTCCTGCGGTGAGCATAAAAACAGCCTATGGGGAAATTCATTTCAGCCGCTCATACTAGTGATTTTCTCATTACCCAGATCACATGACTTTACATGATAGTGAGCCCCTGATGAGAGTCAGCACCTTCAAGTGTGGCTATGGCTCTCTCCTGGGAAACTGAGGGTTGGGCTGCTCCCTCTCGGTTGAGGGAGGGAAGTTGCTCCAAGCTGTGAGGGATTAAAGTATCTTGGGATCTTACTCATAAGTGATGGGAGGGTGCAGCATCAGCAGTAATCTATGTGCTGCGCCAGACCTTCACAGTGGAGTGAGCCGAGCATCAAAGCAAAGCTGTCGATGTACTGGTGCACCTACAGGGAGTGCAGAATTATTAGGCAAATGAGTATTTTGTCCACATCATCCTCTTCATGCATGTTGTCTTACTCCAAGCTGTATAGGCTCGAAAGCCTACTACCAATTAAGCATATTAGGTGATGTGCATCTCTGTAATGAGAAGGGGTGTGGTCTAATGACATCAACACCCTATATCAGGTGTGCATAATTATTAGGCAACGTCCTTTCCTTTGGCAAAATGGGTCAAAAGAAGGACTTGACAGGCTCAGAAAAGTCAAAAATAGTGAGATATCTTGCAGAGGGATGCAGCAGTCTCAAAATTGCAAAGCTTCTGAAGCGTGATCATCGAACAATCAAGCGTTTCATTCAAAATAGTCAACAGGGTCGCAAGAAGCGTGTGGAAAAACCAAGGCGCAAAATAACTGCCCATGAACTGAGAAAAGTCAAGCGTGCAGCTGCCAAGATGCCACTTGCCACCAGTTTGGCCATATTTCAGAGCTGCAACATCACTGGAGTGCCCAAAAGCACAAGGTGTGCAATACTCAGAGACATGGCCAAGGTAAGAAAGGCTGAAAGACGACCACCACTGAACAAGACACACAAGCTGAAACGTCAAGACTGGGCCAAGAAATATCTCAAGACTGGTTTTTCTAAGGTTTTATGGACTGATGAAATGAGAGTGAGTCTTGATGGGCCAGATGGATGGGCCCGTGGCTGGATTGGTAAAGGGCAGAGAGCTCCAGTCCGACTCAGACGCCAGCAAGGTGGAGGTGGAGTACTGGTTTGGGCTGGTATCATCAAAGATGAGCTTGTGGGGCCTTTTCGGGTTGAGGATGGAGTCAAGCTCAACTCCCAGTCCTACTGCCAGTTTCTGGAAGACACCTTCTTCAAGCAGTGGTACAGGAAGAAGTCTGCATCCTTCAAGAAAAACATGATTTTCATGCAGGACAATGCTCCATCACACGCGTCCAAGTACTCCACAGCGTGGCTGGCAAGAAAGGGTATAAAAGAAGAAAAACTAATGACATGGCCACCTTGTTCACCTGATCTGAACCCCATTGAGAACCTGTGGCTGCCGGCGAAGCTCACTGGGCGCGTCACTGCAACTCCCCCTGGCTTCTGCTCCGCGGCTGCTGAGTGAGCCCTCATCTGGGACTCTCCTCAGCTCTTTCTGGGACAGTGGCGTGGCTGCCCCTCTGTTGGTCTTCCTTGGTCTCTTGTGTTCTGGGGGCCTCTGGATGTCTGGAGTTTTGATCTCCTCCATACCTGCTTCATCCCTGGAGGACGGGGCTGTGGCCCCCCCACACCCTCTAGCAGATCATTACATGAAGGAATTAAAAAAAACAAGCGCGTCCATGCTCACAGGTGTACACACGGGTGATCACACCCACAAACTACACCCTTTTTGGCTCCTACCTCAAAGCACACTGTGTTCTGTTGATCTTATGTGCTGCACAATAATGTTTAATATTTAGTATTTACTGTCATATTTCCATATATCATTGTGATGTTGTTTATTCTATTACTCTTGTTCTCTTCTGCTTGTTTTTTTTTCTTTCTCAACAGGTGATCCAGGTGATTGATATATGCATTTTTTTTTTTTTGCTCCGTTCTGTTGGTTTTTGTCTTTTGCCCTTCTCCCCCGTCCCTCTTCTCAGCTGTTTCTCTTTCCCTCTTTCTTTCCCCTCTTCCCCAGTCAAGTCTGTCCCGTATTCAGTAAGTGAAAATAAAATAAACAATAAAAGGTGAATCAAATGGACCATTACGGCAAGGCTGGGATGGTCAATTTGGTAAAGTAAATCCGTTGGGCATCTTTCTTTGCCTTTAGACAACAATTCTGATGGCAAAAGAGCCAAACGGGACAGGCAAAAAAAAAAAAAAAAAAAAAAGAGAGAGAAACTGTGGTCCATCATCAAATGTGAGATTTACAAGGAGGGAAAACAGTACACCTCTCTGAACAGTGTCTGGGAGGCTGTGGTTGCTGCTGCACGCAATGTTGATGGTGAACAGATCAAAACATGACAGAATCCATGGATGGCAGGCTTTTGAGTGTCCTTGCAAAGAAAGGTGGCTATATTGGTCGCTGATTTGTTTTTGTTTTGTTTGAATGTCAGAAATGTATATTTGTGAATGTGGAGATGTTATATTGGTTTCACTGGTAAAAATAAATAATTGAAATGGGTATATATTTGTTTTTTGTTAAGTTGCCTAATAATTATGCACAGTAATAGTCACCTGCACACACAGATATCCCCCTAAAATAGCTAAAACTAAAAACAAACTAAAAAATACTTCCAAAAACATTCAGCTTTGATATTAATGAGTTTTTTGGGTTCATTGAGAACATGGTTGTTGTTCAATAATAAAATTATTCCTCAAAAATACAACTTGCCTAATAATTCTGCACTCCCTGTATATTCACACCCTCATGGTCAGGAGATCTGCGAGTACTACAAGGTTTAAACGGATCAAGTTTCATACCTTGAATATGCACAAATTTCTTCCTTGTGCTCAGAGAAAGAAAGCCTTCAGACACTCCTGATGCGCCTTGAGGCAGCTGCTGTTCAGAACTGTTGGTCTACATAGATAACTAGACTGAAATGAACTTTGAGCTCTAGCCGTGGGTTCTTAAGTCCATAAGATCTTCAAACGTTGGTGATGCCATTTTCCAGAATTAATTTGTCAGTAGGTGGTGTTTTCACTCCTGTTTATGTCTTCTCTCTAACGTAACCTACTTTGAAGCAGGTTATCATTAACGTGATAACAAAAACCTGTATCTGCATCACCTCTATGCACACTAGACTGTGGTGTCTAAGGAGACACTGTGGATGGGGCAGTTTGATCGAGGTGAAAAAAGTGACGTCAAACTAGGATGAATGAATTTTGAGTTTTGAATGTTTGACTGCTACTGTTGTAACTGTCTTAACTAAAATTCAACTTTGATTGCTTTTTATTATTAGTGACTGATAAGAAGTTCAAGAACCAGTGGGCTAATTTAATTACTGCATGAATAGGTAGGCATACAGTGTTGTGAAAATGTATTTGCCCCCTTCCGATTTCTTATTTTTTGCATATTTGCCAAACTAAGATGTTTCCGTTTAAATAAAATTTTATTACACAAAAATAACCAGAGTACATACAAGTTGTAGTTTTAAAATTATTTCATTCCTTAAGCGAGAGAAAAACTTCATCCAGTAATGCCCATCTAAACCTAATGATTGCGGCACCCTTGAGCTTTTTAAATCACTGTGAAAGCCCTTCAGAGGTGGACCTGCTGGTGTGTCTTGGATAATTATCTTGCTGCATAACCCAAGTATTCTTGGGCTTCAGGGCATGAAATGATGACAGGGCATTCTCCTTCAGGATTTTCTGGTAGAGGTCAGTTTTATGCCACACGTAACAAGGCTCAAAATTTCTCAAAGTTTAGCTTTTCGCGCTTCAGTTCAAATAAATTTTTTCCCCAAAAAAACCTTGGGGATGATCAAGATGCGTTTCTTTTCTATAAATGGCTTTATAACCCTTTCCATCAGTTTGTTTCTCAGCTGTTCTTGTGTTAATTTAAAGCTTTTTGCTAGGAGTAACAATTGCTTTTTAACAGTACTGTGATTCTGCCTGATTTGACCTGGTTTTGCAGTGTTATTCTGGACTACAGCCATCCTTCATTTTCACATTACTGTTTACACTGTATCTACTCACCAGAACCGCATCAGGGTCATGCCAGCAGTGCCAAAGGATCCAGAACCACATGACACCACTGATAAGCTCCGACTCAAACTTCTGCTTCTTCGTCAGCTGCGGGTATTGTCTGTACTGTGGCTCAATGTGCGGTCCGCCACTCGCCCTGACAAACAGATAGTGTTTAAAAAAAAAAAAGGCACACATTAACTCAAGTTAAATAATGCAGAAAGCAACCTAACTACTTTGCCGTGTTTCAGACTTCGCTTGTTTGAATATATCGACGTGCTAGCTACTAACCGCTGAAGCTAACAGAGTAGCTAGCGTGCTAAAGGCTTACTTTCTGCTTGTTATTCTCGCGGGTTCGCGTCGTAGCAGTCGCGCTCCGGTCCGAAGGACTCCCAATGCCCTCCCAAATGAAGACATGGCTGCTTTTGTCTCAAAAATCCAGCCTTTCTTAGACTCTGTAAAGATCTAGATTAGGTGCTACTCCGCTGGCTGAGAAGTCACCTTCTCCTCTTGTCAACAAGCAACCTCCAAACAACGCCAGGTCTGATTGGACAGAAAGTTAGGGGTGTTATATTTCAGAGCGCCCCCTTTTGTTGACAAGGCAAAATGAAATTTTACCCTGCTGGGCTGTGACATCCTCAGATTTTATTTGCGTTGTAGTAGTATGTAAACCTTTACATTTTAATCTAATTACAATGTATTTTTTTAGCGTTTGAATGACAGTGAAGAGGCACTAGACGTAGTGAAGGTGGACGAATTTAAATACCTGTGCACAAGAGAGGTGGAAAAAGAGGGCGCAGGCAGGGTGAAGAGAGTGCAGGCAAGTGTCAGTGGTGATTTGTGACAAAAGGATAGCAGCAACAGTATAAAGGGAACGTTTACAAGATAGTAGCCTGATATGGTGTATGGTTTGGGAACAGTGGTACTAACAAAAAGACAGGAGGTGGAGCTGGAGGTGGCAGAGCTGAAAACGTGAACATTTTGTTGGGAGGATTAGAAATGAGTACTTCAGAGGGAAGCTGAGGATCACAAGACTGAGATGGTTTGGACATGATTAATAATAAGAAAAACTGATATTGTATTTAGCCCAGTTTACTCTCTAGATTGTATTTGCCTAACAGCAGTGACACTAATTCCATTGTTAGCACCCAATTAGAAAATAATGCCTGGTACTGAATAAACCCCATTTAATTTAGGTCATGAGTACACTGGTCTATTAGGGCCATTTTAGATTTAATTTAATAGTTAAATAAATCAATGACCCATATAATTTATGAGGCTGAAATGATACATTTAGGAGAAAATCATAACACTAAAAAGTGCAAGAATTATTCTGAAATTTTCTCAGATTTATATCACAATAACACATAAGAAACATAAGTTTTTTTGTTTTGTTTATTGTCAGATAATGAGAAACAAAAAACAAAGAACTGGTCTCACTTTATATGGTTTGAGCCACCTCAGCACACTGCAGCTAACTCGAGTAAATGAGTAATGATACGATAATCACATACCAATCATTATCTTTCAGTTTGATATTCAATTACTTTTAGTTACTTTAGTACAAATTCACAACAACAGTCACTTCAAAATGCTTTATATTGTTGGGTAGAGACCCTACAATATTAAAAAAAGCCCCAGCAATCCAATGATGAATATGTGCAAGCACTTGGCGACAGTAGGAAAAAAACCCTCCTTTTTACCAAGAAGAAAAACCTGTTAGAACCAGGCTCAGGGAAGGCCATCCATCTGCCATGCTTGTACACTGTTGTATAATCAGGGTTAAAGATTCACTCTCCACCTCCGTGAACTTCCATTTCGAGTTAATTAACCAAAAAAAAGATGCAATAAACGCTGTTGTTATTCTTTCTTTTCTTTTTTTGGTTAATCTGATATGGTCACAGGCTTACAGAACTTTGAATAGATGAGGTTTCATCTTTTCGAAATCCAGATGCTTCTTATTATATTGTGGATCAGGGATTAAATGATAAGTACTTCCTTTTTTAAAATCCAACTTGTAGGGATAATATCCCACAGGCTCTGATGTGAAGTGAAGCAATGAGGGTTTTTTTCACAATATGATTTTGCAGTCTTAGACAATGGAATTTATTTACATTATTTACCTTTGTCTTTATGTAAATATGACTTAGCTAAAAAAAAATGTAACTAATACATGACAGTGATGCAAAAGGTAGGCTACTCATATTATCATTGTGTCAAACTACTGTTCTACATTAAAACTGAAATACATAAGACTATACCCAAAAACCCAATTTCCACTTTATAGAAAGCTAGATGAAGTCCCCTGGCTGTGCCACTAGATGGGGTCAAAAGCTAAACAGATGTAGTCCGGGTGGTGTCGCTGAATGTTTTTGTGTTACAAATTAAACGTATCCACTTTTGTTAAAGTTGAAGTGTTTGTTGGTGTACAAACAGAGGCAAATGAAGTGCTTGTGTAACTAAACATCACTAGCACTGACAATGATGGACTGACTTCAAACTGAGGTTCACACGTTATATTTCCGTGGCGAGAAAAAAACAACAACTTTTTGTCCATTAGTCACAAACAATGTATATGTGCACCCCTTGGTTTGCTGACCTGTAAATTAAACCATAACTTGAACTTTGCAGGATACGAAAACAGGAAATAATATCACACTGGCGAGAACGCGCACGGCGCCGCCGCCCAGAAGTGCTCGAACTGAGCGCAAACAGAAAAAAAAAGTCATCGACGCCATCTTGTTCTCAAACGACAACGATAAAAGACTTCATTTCAGGGAAGGAAGCTGCCGTTTATCGCTTGTTGTTGGTAGTCCTTTTCCACGCAATGTACACAGAAATGTCATCGCTTTTAAGTGTTGATTTGGGTGTTTCTTTACACCACACACACTTAAAACTTAATTTGACATTGTTACCTAATGGCGCCTGATAGTAGCTGCTCTCCGGTTGCGCCCCTCTCCCCTCGCAGCTCAGAGCCCGCCCACAAATACTAACTGCATGATGTCATCAGAAACCAACCATTTCTCAAAAATGACCATTTTCATCAGTTGCTTATGGACCACTGCTAATCCCCCACCAACTGTGCGCCACCGTCCTAACATAGGAGAGATTGGATCGTCTTCGGACCGACAACACGATGCTGGTGGGCACTACGGCATAAATGGCATCCGCTCCAAGAAAAAAATTAAAAAGAAAACAGACAGGGGCAGATTTATCGCTGTAACCTCCACTCTAGCCGTTTACGAACATTTCCGTTTGAAGCGGGTGACGATTGCTAGAATTTTCTGCCTCCGTCCTCCCCCCGAGTTTTTATCAAACGAACCCTGTCTGCCCGTGCACCAGCCGTTGCAGCGGTCCTGCGAGAGGGCGCATGCGCGAATGGATGCGGTTTTAGGGTGGGGGAGGGTGGATAAATGGAAACGATGAGAACATCCTCTGTGAACATATGATGTCAAAGGGATTTCTACAGACATGTTTCTGGACAGGGGGCCGTAACAGATTCACCACAATCATAATAAAATTTGTGGGGAAACTGCTAGAATCTCCAAGTGGACTGATGACTTTTACAGCTTACACCCAATAATAAACGGGCCGTTAACTGCAGAGTCTCCTTGATAATAATTACCGGCCATAAAACGGATATCCACTACTAAATACTAAATGAAAATGAAGAGCAACTCAGATTTTTGCAAGTCTGTAAATGGGACTGAAGTGAGTTGATGTGTCCTCCAAGCCTTTAAGTCTGTATTTACTTACTGATTTCTTCCAAGTTTATTTACTATAAGGCCCTCAAAGTGTTCTCCTGCTCGCCAGGTGTTAGTTATCCATGATTAAAATCTCAGTGCGCTATGTTTCACAGGGTATTTATTCCTAATATCAGTTTAATATAGAAAATGTCTTGTGTAAGGGGTTACATAACAGCTTAGTTGCCTCCTACTGAGTTGGGGTAGCGGATTTGGGTGCTTCTTTGCAGCCAGTGCCAGTGGGTAAAATAAAGGATTTTGCAAATGCAGGCTATTTATATGTATGTTGTTTTGCTCGTGATAATAAAAACGTGGATTGACCTACTCAGACGGGACTGCTCAGCTGTTGCTTTTTTATTTATAGTTTATAGTTTTATTTATAGTTTATAGCTTTTGTAAATTAATAATAAAATTGTGGATTGATCTACTCAGACTGCTCAAGTGTTACTTTTCGTGTATTATAAACAAATATATATTTATAAATAAATATAAGAGCTCTTATATTTATAAACAAATATAAGAGCAAATGAAAAGCAAATTACTAGGTTATAGCTACTGTAGCATTTGCACTTGATGTAAACTTCCTATGTGGGGTCGTGTTGAGGTAAAATCCCCATTAAGAGACTGCAGGCTATCGCTTCTTCTTATCCTGAGAGGAAGAGGAGGAAACAGGAGGGGGAAAGAGCAATTAGTTTAAACAAAACCTCCAGATAACAGCATTCCCACAGCTGACTTCACTTTCAAAACATGATCTTGGAGATAGCACTGGCGTTATAAACAAGCTGTTTAAAAAAGAAAAGAAAAAAGGTTCACGCGCTATCTTTCAGAATCTGCACATTTAATTTACATTTTAAAATGATTCCAGACATACTCTCCGTTTTAATTTTACGGGCATCGTCTAAATCGCGCAAGATAAATTTACTCCGTAGCGTTACCGACACAAACGGCAGCCCTCTTGAGGAATTGTCGAGGTGGACGCGCGCCGAGCACGGTCACGGCGCCCCTGTGAAATGGGGACTGTAAGCCCCGCAGTGTGTGGAGGCGGAGCTCGGGTTTAGCGATGGAGAGGGAGTGAGGAACGGAGAAGAGGCGGAGTCAAGGCAGTCCTGGTAGGGCCGCCATTTTTGCAAAGGGAAAAGAGACTGGTTTTGAGGGGATCTAATTTCTAAAAGTCTCCGTTGACTAGGGCAGTTTTAGCAGTTTCGAATTGATTTTCTAGCTACATTTGGGGTCCCCGCGTTTAAACAAGAGGCAAGGGAACCCCCCTCTCAGAAGAAGAGTCTTTAGAGGACACGTTTAAATACAAACATTTTAAACCTTGGCCAGAGATCCGCAGTGTGTGTGTGTGTACAGAAGTATTGTTTTGGTTGTGGAAACTGTGTGGAAAGCGACGGGGGTCTTACCCAGGTCCCCTTATTCGCTACTCGGATCCTCCAGAGTGGACATAAAACGGTGAGTAAACTGCATTAAGTATTAGTTAAATCCGACTTGGAAAGAGGGTATTGTTGGCTTTTAGTTAGCTGGCCAGGCACATCATGCTGATGCTGGCTAACCGTAAGCCAGTAACCAGCTGAGTTTAGCTTCCAAAGCGGACTGCTCGACACCATTAGGTCGTAAAGTGGCAAGTGGTTTTCGTTCATATTTACCATATTCATAATTTCTTTTCAAAAACCTGATAAGTAAATGACGCAAGTGGCTGTGTGAGTATCAAATTCGCAACCCAACAGTACTTGCTAGCTAGCGCATGCTACTAGCTCAAATTAGCCTGACACTGACTATTCGCTGATAGTGAGGCAATACACGAGACGTCATACAAAGTTATCAGGTAAATATTATTTACAAGTGATCACCTTGTTTTAAAAAATAAAATAAAATAAAAATATGCCTTAACACCAGAAACATTGAGACAAGGGTACCTCACAGCCCTTCGTCCAGTCAACAACATTCAAGGCTGCCAACCGTGAGCTGCCTTTAAAATCTTTAAAAGCAACGGTTTTACAGCCGTTTTTTGCACGTTGACTCGGGATAATTGGAGCCAGATAGGGAGTCTCTTGTCTAGTTTGACACAGTGACACTGCAGGCCATATTGCGCACACTTTCGTGCCTTTTTGTGTGTGTAAATAATACCCTTCGAATACAACCGCTTTATTCATAATCAGCCAAACTACTGCACGTACTGTCTATCAGCAGATGCGATAGCTCACTGAAAACGGTATTATTTCATGAGTGTTTTTTTAAAAGCTTGAATCCGTCGCAGTAGCGGCATCTCTCATCTGTCTTTAGCCATAGAACGGAAACATTATTTCCGTTCATGCGTTGAAAAAAGCCCCGAAAGAAAATAAAGCATTTTACATGCAGCTACACCGATTTTTATGAAGTTGTTCTTACGCAGTAATCTCGCAGGCTTTATAAAGAAGTTGAGAGCACGTCCGGTGTCAAACGGAGAGAAACTGGCGACTCTTCTTTTGTTACACTCTGACTTAAAAGTGCATTTCGCGATGATCACTTAATTTAGATTCAGGGTGTATTGGGTTCAAATGCTGCAAAGCGTGGGGGAGGGGATGTTCCTTTTGGGCATCTCGCCCCATCTACTCCAGCTGTACTAGCGATTCAAGCTACGCAGAATTAAACAAATGAAGGAAATTTGTCGCTTTCCCCTCACCTGGTATAACCGTGTGAATGCGCAATCAGCTTTGGTGGTGGTGTTTTTGTGTCTTAACGCGGATGTTGTCGCTCTTTCCTGTCTGACAAGCAGCGTATTAATTCGTGTCGGCTAGTTCGCTGTGCTAACTATACGCTGTTTGTCGTCGTTACATTCCGAGGCTATTTTTGGCCTCTATTCACGGCACAGATTTGAAGTGATTCCCCATATTTTCTGCTAACATTCAAATTAAAAAAGACCTTGTAGCCTTATGTAGCCTTCTAACATTACACTTTTAGAGGCCAGTGCTAGCCGATTAGCTCGCTGGCCTCGCTTTCGACGAATTCACACAAACCCCTACTTGTAACAACACAAAAACTGTACCGACAGAGTGATACTCAAGGTAGAGTGTGTGAAAGGCGATTGAATGCATTCTTGGGGGGGTTTCTTCCCATGGCGAGGCTCCCTTGGCTACACGGTTGTCTCGCCGTCCAGAGAAAAAGCGCTATGAAAATGGCGACAGCGCCAGGGTGTTGTGGTAACATAATAGCAACGTTGTACCCTCCACACCCCTATCGACGGGGACTGACTGCAGCGCCGACGTACTCACTGAGGAGCAACTACACAACACATGCTGTTTATTTATTTTGTATTTAAGTTGGGCTTATAATAGCGTGAAAGAATCCGGATCATACATCGGCATCATTGCGCCTTTTGCCTTGCTGTGGTAATAATCGCTGGTGCTGTTTCCTGTTCCCAAAACGAATTACATAGCACCCCTGTAACGTGCGTCACTTCTTGGGCGATTTTCTTGAGTTTTAATGCTGGGGCACTATTGGATGTTACCACAGAAAATCCGACACTTTTGTTTGACATAGAAGGAGCATGTTGGTGTACTTTTCAAGTTTCAAAACGGTGCAAAAACGCAACGACATCAAAGGACATTAGATAGAAGACTTGCTCTTTTTGCCGCATCTCACCTGAGAACCCTAAACAATATTATGCAGTTTCTCCATCACCATAGTGGGTTTCATTTCCTCTTCATTCGCTTTAGTGTGACAGAAGTGCACCCAGTGTTCTAAGGGTCTGAATATGTTAGCTGTGATGGATAGAATTGTAAATTTAAATACATATGCGTGAATTTTCCCAGCTCAAACTGTTTAGGGGAAATTGTTCTGCATGTAGTTAAGCCTCAGAGAATGTTGCTTTGTATTTTCCTGTCATTGAGCGTGAGTAAATTAAGCCCTACATGTTTTGTTTTTTTCTTCTTCTAATAGTCTTAGTGATTCTCCTCTGGTAAGTGCAAGATGAGAGTCACAAGAGATAGCTGTGCTTTTGCACTTTATGTTCAGATGAAATCAGTTTTATTAGATGCTGTAAAATGCTGGGTATGTCTCAGTGTGGGAGTGATATTTATGTTTTCTCACATAATACAATACCATACAGTTGCACAACATTTAATGCCAAGTATTTGGTAGTAAGAAAAACATTGCCTGGATCGTGTCACATAGCAGTCTTGCAGACTGCCTCAGTACTCTCCCGTGTAACGGGATATGTTTTAAATTAACTGTAATACTAATATGTTTTGTGTATGCTTTGTTTTTTTTCATGTCAGACAACATAATTTTGCGCATTAGTTTTCTGGCGATTTCAAAATTAAAATGTGGAGGGAAACGAGTCAAAGCCAGTTTCCGGGATACTTTTTTGAGCTCATGGCACAGCTGTCCTTTCCTCTACTTTACCCTGTGGGAAAAACTCTGGCACTTTGTTCAGCTCAAATGCCTCTTCGAGACTCTTGCCAAGAAGCTTTGTTTGTCTTTTACCCTGATCATTTTGTTACGATGTGTAAAGTAGAACATCTTCCATGTCAGAGAAAGCATCAGGTCTTTCTTAATAAACTATCAACCCACTTTAAACCAGGGCGACAGTGACTTAAATTGAACAAATAAAGGACCATTCATATACTAAAGTATGAATCAAAACATAGTTAAAGGTTATAGTGAAAGTATTTACATGACAACATAAAAACCCCACCTAACTCAGCCTTTAAATGAGCCTACGCCAATTTTCTGTTATACCCCACTGCATAGGTCAGTGATGAAATGAGTTCAGTAGCAGTACATACCCACAGTTGTCATTCCTCAGAATAACGTTGCCTCTTATTGGATTTTTCGGCTGTGCATTGTTTTCCTTTTAGGGTCTTGCGGGTTGGATCAAAACGGCCATGTTGTATTTTGCCTGTGTGTGCACTTTTTATTGTTTTAAACCTTAATACAGACTTAAGTGTAAGGCCAGGAGGAATAATGTATGACCCAACCCCTCCAAACCGCTGGGAGTATACTATCTGATGCTGTAATGAACCCAGTTTGTCTCAAAATAAGATTAAGTGTTAAAAGATCTTCTCTGTGGAGGTGTTTTTACTACTAGATGAATTAGAAGGCACTATCATGGCTAATTAGTCTTTGCTACTTAATACACAAAATCCCAAGCCGCCTTGCTCGTTCTTGTAAAGGAGCAGAGGCCTCTATTCAAACACTCATCCTTGTCTTTTTTTTTCTTTTTTTGTGGTGTTCCCCTCTGTCCACAGAATATCAGACCAGCCAGTGTTAAATTCCCGATTGGCTCTGTGTGTGCCTGGTGGCCTTGTGCAGGAAAGTGTGTGTTTGTTTACTGTGTTAACAGAGATGGTGAGGTGAGGTGCCACTCTCCCTCTGCCATAGGGACAGAGTGCTCTGGCCGGGCAGCTTGGAGACATGGCAGTCTCAGGTGACGCACCTTTCCTCTCACCCTGACCCCCCAAGGCAGACTTGTGCCATCAAAAAGCCACACACTAAGTGGAAACCAGTTTAATTTTTCTCAGCATACTATGCAATAGAGAGAGAGAGAGAGATGGAGACAATAAAGAAACCAGACAAGTGTGCAGGATGTCTGTTGGTATATTGATGTATTGACAAGCCAGAAAGAAGAGCCCCTGTTGTTTTTGTGCCCTTCTTTTATCTCCAGACATTAATTCTCTGAAACAGTAGCACCTCTGTGTAGTAACTGTCTGTTCGCCATGTGGAGCTAAGCTGTGTAGCTGCTGCCTGGTCTCCAGAGATCTCACATGTGTAGTGCCCAAACACCAGAGACAAAGCTGCCTGGCTCAGGAGCCCAGCAGAGTCACATGGTATCCCAGCTGGGAGGAGAAGCCAGAGCTCAGGTGACCTGTTTTTGTGCCGCTAGCTCAGGCGTAACAGATCCCTCTTTAAACTAGCAAGCTGCCTCCCTGACAGGTGGCTTTAGGGCTAGAGCTACTGAGGCCACAGCCCCACTACACCTCCCCAACCTTCTCCTGTTGCTATGCCTGGGTTACAATAGCATTCATGGGTTGTGGAATAAAGAGGGGCCGTGTCATCGACGTTGGTGATGTAACAACACTGCGGTCCAAGCGTGAAATTGATCATCAAACACTGTTATAATGGGTCCTGAGTGGCTCTTGCTGTTCTTTTGCCCTGTAGATGTTGAGTAGCCGCTCCCCATTTTCTCTGCACACACACACAGCTCACATTTTAGTTAGCTATGAAGTGCATTCTCCAAATGCTGTAATTAGGAAGCAGCTGCATATGTGCTTGCATTTCAGTCTCTAATCATGATAGCTCTCCCAAGTCCAAGGGACAAAATGAATCCTATTGGCCCTCGCACTGTTAAAGAAACCCGGTGTAAATTAATAGAAAATAATCATGAAAGCACAACCTATTTGTTTGTGTTCATGAACACAATTTTTTCTTTTTTTTTTTCCTTTTGTCATTTAGCGTGACTTTCAAACTAATGTATTTTTACAGGAAGTATATTGAACTAGTGTATTTTTGCTCAGATGACTAATTTTTAGTGTTTAAATCTAGCAGAGGTTTTTGTAATGATGGTAATGTGTAACTTTGGTTTTCAATGTGAGCACTGAAAGTTTTAAACACCGTCACCACCAACCCTTCTGGCTTCCAAATGCTGACTTTTTTCACCCTTGAAAAGTAGAAAATATTATTTTCTACTTTATGAGCAGATATGAGAATGGTCGATTTCATAAACCTACTAGTACATCAGTTTTACTTTTCAGATGTTTAAAGAGACTTGTCATTGACCATACATAGCCATACATTACTCTGACTCTGGAAGCAGCAGTGAGAGGGAGATGGAGAGATTGTGCCCCCAGGGATCTCCTGTACAGGACATTACTCAGACTACAGGAGGGCTGTCCCAGCTTTGCTGCCATACGGGCTCAAGCTCGCTGTCTGAACTTACACGCCGCTTGCTGCTACACTGCTCTCCCCTTTTAGTCAGTTATTTACTAGTTCTCATTTAGGGTACCTGAAAACAGCTGCATAAATACCTTCTCCTCATTGCCTGACATTTAAACGGACTGTTCCTAACAGTCTAATGAGCCTTTGGTTTTCATGCGTACCAATACATTTCCTATTGTTGCAGCAAAAAGTGCTTGTGTGAATGCTCACATCCATATCCCCTGCTGTATTGATGTATGACTTCACCTTCAGCGCTCGAGTGCAAAGGGAGTGTTGCTGGCAGCCATGCGCACACTGATTTATGAAGAAAAAGGCAGATCTCGTGTGTCTCCCGGTGGGTACGGGGGGGGGAGAATCCATTTGGGTCATGCTTCCTGTTACATGAGTGTATGTGTAGGGAGTTTGTTTTATCCGTTTTCCGAGCTGAGTCATTGCAGCCAGCTATGAGGATGGTGTGAAGTCACATCTGCTTGGCAGAGAGGGCCCTGGGATTTAGTTGGAATCCCTCATTTTCCTCTTGCTCCTCCCACTTCAGGAAAAACATGATCTGCTGCGAAAACGAGAATAAAGATGCTGTTGCACATAGAGCAGTGGTGATAAACTGAGGAGAGAGAAAAGCTGCTCTCTGTGGTAGTATCATTTGAATACGATGGTGATGGTATGGGTTTTCCCTTGCTGACTTCAGTGCAGCTCTGTCTTAAAAGGGTAGCAATCCCCCCCCCCCCCCCCCACACACACACACACACACACAATGACGTGACTGTGTCCCCTCGCTGAGGGAGGGAAGGAGGAGAAAGGAGAGACTGGGTTTACGCTCTGTGCTCCACTCCGCCACCCAGAGTCCACCCAGGTCGAGGCTGTGCAGCATCACTGTCAGACATACCCCAAGTACACCTCCCCCACCCCACGCCCTCTAAGCCTTTGGTAATTTTCTTTTCTTTTTTTCGTTCGTTTGTTCGTTCTTGTTTTTTTTGTTTTTTTTTAAAGCTCTCAGCGGGATGAGCAAATCTATTCAGTGAGCACATTTGGAGAACTGAGACACCAAGAAAATGTAAACCACTTCCACGCTGCGGTTTCTTCTACTATTACCCACTTTTTGCCATATTTCTTTTTCACGTTTGTCTGCTCGCCCTCCCCTGTGCACGTTCCTCGCTTTTCCCTCCCCACTCTCCATGTGTTTCCATAACAGCAGAGTATTTAGCCAAAGGTGGCTTTAAATGGTCTCTCCTGGCACTCGTGTAATTGGGAGCTGTGTCTGCGACACTCCCCTTTCCCTCAGCTCTGCGTTACTGTCTCAGGTTTATTTAGGAAGTGCACAGAGGAGGGAGAGAAATCCGCTTGGGCGGGGTGACTGGGCTCAGGAAAGGGGGGGGGTGTCTTTTCTCTCTCTTTGGCTGCATTTCTCCAGGGTGATGGACGGCCCTTCTAAAGGAAGTAGGAGGAGCAGGCAGAGGCAGTCACAGTGAAACGCCGATTTACTGAGGAATGTTGCTGTACTGCTGTACTGTACTTGTTTGTTTGGTTTTTTTTTTTTTGTCCCGCTGTTCTTTGTCAGTGTTTAGTGTGTCTGGCTGCAGCACAGTGCACACATGTGTGCATGCTACTCTTAAAGCCTCCTTGTAGAGGTATTTTTGA
Source organism: Haplochromis burtoni (assembly GCF_018398535.1). Taxonomy (NCBI): domain Eukaryota; kingdom Metazoa; phylum Chordata; class Actinopteri; order Cichliformes; family Cichlidae; genus Haplochromis; species Haplochromis burtoni. Next base: position 857,327 of record NW_024582410.1, on the reverse strand, counting down.
AAGGACAAAGTGAGAGATTATCTGTTTATATGAGTGGAAGGGGGCTAAATGTCTGCATTCCTTAGTAGTGACAGCAAGATTCATTGCACCAAGTGGAGGCAAACATGGTGGAAGAGAGAACAAATGACTTGCTTTAGAGGGAAGCTATTTTACCCATGCTAAAACATACTGGGCCTCTCTGATAATACGGGGGGGGGATCTGTCATTTCTGTGTTTTTTGGCAAACTGCCCTATTCTTGTTGAAAGAAAGTGTTTTGGTTACATCAGCGTCTATCATGAAATGCCCCTGCCTGTGATACAGTTGTCCTGTTTAACCCAGTCGGTGCACAAAGAATCGGGAGAGGATTTAGAAGGTGATCCCAGACTTGGCCGACACGCACACTCACAGGGGTCTTCTTCCTTCTATTAATTAGGCCTGGAGCTGACAGCTGTCATGTCTGTGAGGCTCTCACCAGTCCTCCTGGCTTAAACAGTGCCTTTGGGTGAATTGGTACCTGAAATTACTACCATCATCACGGCTGTGGAGTCTACTTTAAAAAGCTCCTGGTGTACATGTGCCTCAGTGTGAAAAATTTGAGGGTTTCCTTGATATATGCTGTGTTGTTTGAGGGGGGAGAGGGGCGGGGGCTTTTGGGAAATAAAAGCTTTCCTGGAAAGTCGTCCTGTATATGTGCAGACCTGCAGTGCTCCAGAAGGATTTAATGATCTTACCTCACAAAACCTCACAAACCCACACAGGCATGCAGAGACAGGTTTTCTTGAGAGAGTGTGTTTTTGCTTGCTAAATGTGTGAATACATGACATGTTCTGTAAACCTTCCCCCAAACGAAAACCTTAGCCATGATCCGAGCCTTTGTTTGGGCCCCAGAGTGCATAAGCAGGCTGAAGGTGTGACCTCCAGCCTATTTTGTCTCAGCATCTGTCCCTCCCACTAATCCCGCTTATCAACAGAGCTCTGTATCAGGGGCAGCCACACTGACACATATGCTCCCGTCTGGATTCAAGTTCCATACAAATGCATTTTAATATTCCCATGTACGCTATTTCCAGAAAAATCCTTAGTCCAGCCAGTCTCCTGCACTACATACACCTGCCTGACACCTAACAGTTAAATTATTGATTCTCAACCTGGGGAGCTTTTTCAATGTCCGTTAAAAGATTATAACCTAAACTTTTCTACTGTGTAGGTGTGTGGACATGCAAATACAGTACACTACAGTTTTTAGATTTATTTAAAACGGAGCACTTCTATTCAGTCAAAAGGGGGTGGGGGGAATGGCCTTTATGTTGCATTTTTCTCCCTCCTTTCATGGCGGTTGACTGCTATGTGTTCTCTTGCTCCCCTTTGTGGGAGCTTTCTTGCAGTGCAGCCCTTTCCTGCATGCATGGCGGAGAGTGTGCAGAGGTCGCTTTAGCGCAGTTCACTCAGCAGCAGCAGTTGGTGGCGGCTCAGGCTTCACCTTACAGAAACATTCCCCTCTCGCTTTTCATCAGCCACTAACCTGAGCTCGGTAACCCTGTCAGGGGGGAAATTCCTGGCAAACACTTCCCTGTGAAAAACGTTGCTCATCTGAAAGTGTGAATCATACATTTACATGTGTTGGAAATACCCCATTTTCACTATGAATTGTGATTTCAGGTTTGGTAGATCATGCAGTTTTCCTGTGTTTAAACTCACTTTCACTTTACTAATAAATTGTCTCTTTTTTCTTTCTTTTTTTTTTTCCTTTTTTTTTTTTTTTTGTCCCCCTTCTATATTCAGGCCTTGTGGATGCACTTAGATGTCTGCAATGAGTGCTGTGGCTGGCATGCCTCAGTGTTTTGGACTCCCTTTCTCTGGACTCAGTAGGACAAGAACTGATCAGCAGAGAACGTCATGAGCATAGTCATCCCAGTAGGGGTGGACACTGCAGACACCTCATACCTGGACATGGCTGCTGGCTCAGAGTGAGTAACACCAGGCCTCTACTGTGCACATTTTTATGCCCCCTCACTTCCTCTTATTCACTGTTGTGTACCATCTTTCGTTGTGTTGTATCACCAAAATGTCATTCTCAGTTTTGCTCTCCTTTCTTTCATCTTACACCCCTCCTCTGTGTCGTATATAGTTTTATTTGAGCACGTCTGTCGCCTTCTCCTTTTCAGGGGCCCCAACATGCCCTCCGTAATAACTGAAGCCGCTGTTAAAAAAAAAACAAAAAAAAAAAAAAACACTTTTTCCAGACAGATCTCTTCTCGTATATTTACAAAGCTACTGTTAATGGGACAGGAATTTCAGGAAGCAGGGCCCCTCTAGTGTGCGCTCTAATGGACTGTTCAGTGTTGTCATTGATTCCTGTAGATGTTCACATTGTTGAGCAGTTAACTACATCTACCATGTGAATCTGCACTGTATGTGTGCAGTCTGTTTATAAAGCTGACTGTGTGAAGTATACAGAGGCACCACGTATGATTTTTTTTTTTTTCCCCCCTCCTCCTTTTCCCTGATCCTTGTCTAATGCTGTAAGCTTGACGTTTGCACATGTGTGCACTGCATTCAGTCAGTGAAGCAGAAATGGTGCATGGAGCCATGGCAACAAGCCTCCTATCGCCCCTCCTCTCGGTTTCCTTATAGTCTTGTCAAGGACACTGCCGCGGCGTTTTGTGGTCAAATAAATGAAGCAAGAGGTTTGCGTACGACTAAAGAATAACACACGTCATCTGCTTATGCAGGGGATCCTGTCTCTTTAAAAACAAGGGAGAGCCCTCCCCTCCCTGCTGCTACCACTGCCGCCTTCATCAGAGCTGTTACCCAGACAGCATGTGTTGCCATGGTTTTTACCCCTCACTCCCCTCCCTTCCTCTTTCCTCTCTGCACTGCGCAGGGCCTGTTGCCATGGACACTGCCCTGAGTGACAGGTGGTCCTTGCATAGATATGGTGTCTCTCCCCCAACACCAGCCAGCTACCCCCCACCCCCTGAGTGCTGCTGTCACCGGGGCTACGAGTAAGCCCCTCGCCTTCACTCTCTCCCTTGTTCTTTGTCCGTCAGTGCTCTGTGTCCGACTGCCTGCTGCAGATTTATTCAAAGGCTGATAACAAGCTTGAAAGGGGCTTCCACCTGCTGCTGTGCAGGTCCTGTCTGGACCAGAGGCACAGCATAGTTGGGCTCACACTGCTCTGTAGAGATGTCAGGAACATGTTTGACATAAAAGATGGATGCAGGCACTGTGCTGTCAACCACTAGATTCTGAAACCTCGAGCTGAGTATTTTTGCCAGACGTGATGAGAGGGGTGGCTCCAACTACGAAACCATACTCTTATTGGCCTAATGACTTGTGACCGACAGTTAATTAGCCAAAAAGTGTCGTCTGGATAATCATCCTTTCCTATTCACTTCAGTATGACCTGAAACTTGCAACTGAGCCCATAAACTGGTTAGGAAAGTGTTTACTGAGGGCACAGAGTGCTTACTGCAACTAGAAGTCTTTATGCACCCACAGGAATCACCCCCTAATGGCTATTAAAGAATTTAAACCCTTTTGATTTATTTTAACCTACCTCAGGTCATAATTTATATCAAATCAAGTGAGCAGTAGCATTATTTTTGCCAAGGATTCTTAAATCTTTACCGCACAAATTCTTAAATTTAATCTGTGAGATAATTGGTGTAACCAAAATCAGAATTGCTCTAAATCATGCCTTGAAATGACCACCCAAATAAGTGCCCAGATGCGTTTCAAGATGGCTGCCAAGCGGCAAGACTTCTGGAAGGACTTTGGCTACGTTCCTTATTTTATATTCAGCCTCTGCTACTCGCCCGAGAAACGGCGTCACGTCTTTTCCACGTCCTCCCTCAAATCTGCAGCAGTGTCACCAGCTGTTGGCCAATGCAGTGTGTGCATGCATTTGTGTGTGTGTGTGTGTGTGTGTGTGTGTCCACGCTGACACACACAGAGCCCAGCGCACGCATACACGCTGCTGACAGAATACGTAGTGTTGCCATGGTAGCAAGCAGGAGCTCTTTAGGAGTGAAGGCGTTGCCGGTGGCGTTTCGGGGGCTGCTCTCTTTCCTCTCCCTGCTGTTGAGCTCTCTCATGTTCACTCTGCTTGTCCACTCTGCCTCTTCACAGTCTCGCACCAGATGTTCATCTTCTAAATGATATTGTCTCTCCATGCTTTTATTTATTTTACACTTGTGGCGTTCTTTTAGGCAAAACTAGAAAATGGCTAACTGCCACCTTTAAGTTAAACTTTGTTACAAAAATTCTCTCCTCATTCCACCCTCTTTCATCTGTTCTTGTGCGCAGGCAGGCAGTCACGGATTATTGGACTGTATATCTGCAGTCCTCCCACTACATATATGCACACAGTGCCTGTAATTCAGCGGCGTCAAACTTGTTTTTGTTTGCAGGCTACATAAAAGCTTATTGGTTTTTAAAAAAAAAAAAAAAAAAAAGCTTTTCGTTTCTTTTAGTTTACAGAATTAGATTCATATATCTAATAACTTATCCAGTTAAACACCTGAATGGAAAAACCTGAGGTGACTTAAGATAAATGGCAAATCAGTTACAGAGAAGAACATATAATGGAAAATTGAAAAACCAGGTACTTTTCTGGTACTCAATTGAACACACTTTTTCTGTTACCTTATCTATTACTTATTTTGACAGGTAATTTATCTATTACCTGTCTCTCTTCAACCTGTACGACATGCCGTGGGGGATGGTTTTGGTCAGGAAGAAGGTTTTCAAACCCTCTGTCCTGGATGAAATTAACAGTTCTAATTTTCATGACATAACCCATTTTTAAGAAATAAAAACTGAAAAGTCCAAAAGGTATTCCCTACTTACTTTCAGTTTTGTTCAAGAGTAAATGTATGAATAATACAAACCCACCAATTATGCGCATACAGAAACAAACACACACACAAACATGCTTCCTTCCTTCCCACAGAACAGGCTCGCTCACTTGTTTGCCTTGTTTGTCATTATCTTGATATTTTTTTCCCCTCCCAGACTAATTTGTAACACCTGTGTCTCTCTTCAACCTGTTAAAAAAAAAAAAATCCTTCTTTCCTCCTCTGAGTGATACACACCCACATCTCTTTATTATAAAGTGTAGACTTTGATCTGGTTAATCATTGATGGAAGAAAGTTTGTGAACCAACTGCACCCAGGTATATATGTTCTGTCTTTCTGCAAACCTAATCTGTGGCAGTTAATCTGTTGTGTACGCATACACACCCCTCTTACACTGGGCCCGCCTCCGTACTTGAAGCATGCACTTTACGTTTTCACTTTGACAGTGAATAGTTGAGTGGCAGTACACACAGGAAGTGCTGCACAGTGCTCTTTCGGCATGCAAAAGGAGCAATAGGGCTGAGAAAGGCTCCCACAGGTACCGTATCACCAGCTTGCCTTGGGGACTCGCTGTTTAAAGGGAACTTTAAGGGGTGTTTTTAAGTACTTGTTCAAGCTATATAATTATTCACTGTATCTCCTAATTGCCTTGGCTCTTTCTAGTGTGCTTTTTAACCTGCGTGCGAGCTTCAAAATAACGTGGTTATAGAGTCAGTCTCACATGGCCTGGTCAGGGTGCTCATTGTCTTTGCTGCTAAAATAGCTCCATATGAGGCAGTTCTTTATGCTTGTTGAGCGTCTTTATTGTATTTTGCCTAGATATTTTTGTAGCTTGGAGAGAGCAGAGTAAAAAACTTTGTCTTTATGACCTTTGAGCAGTTTTCTACATCTTGCTCTGGGAAGAGTTGAATCAAATGTGTTTTCACATGACTGAGCCATTCACTCATGTGGATATCGAGCTGAAACAAATAGCTGCGGCACCATAGCTTAAACAGTCCGTATCTCAAATGCATCTTGTTTATCCAGTATGTTGCACTGGTATTTCTCTCTTCCTCTTCTTCTTCCCTCTCTTTTTTTCTTTTCTTTTCCCCTCTTTCATACTGGACCGTCTTGTCTCATGTCATCCGTTTTGCCAGTTCCACTTCCCTCTTCCACAGAGCAACTGAAGAACAGATTAATCATGTCATAATAAGGGTGGGTTGGTCCTAAACGGTCAAACAGGCTCTCTCTTCACCACTGAACGTGGCAGAAAAGTGGATCGACTGGTTTGGTAGGAACGAACTTGTGCAAGTGTGTGTGTTTTGTGTGAGTGACGGATAGCATGTGTTTTCTGATGATTGTCTGACTTACAGATGTGGGTTCAGGGATTAAAACGTCAGTTATGTGGGGCTCTCAGGCCTGACGAGCCCGGATAAGGTGACATTATAGCACACACTGTGGTGGTACATTTTTTTTTAAATTTTTTTTTTTTAGTGGCCTTCCTCTGGCAGCTGTAACCTCTGTGTCACCACCAGTAGCTACCCAGATGCAGACACATCCTTAAGACTGTTGTAAGGAAACTGTCCTTGAATTACTTTGCTTTTCAGCTCTTAACCAAATTTTTGTTTGTGTTTCTGTCTTAAAGACCAGAGTCGGTGGAGGCCAGCCCTGTGGTGGTGGAAAAGTCGAGCTACCCACACCAGATTTACAGTAGCAGTTCGCACCATTCCCACAGTTACATAGGCCTGCCTTATGCTGTAAGCACACACACACACACCTCTTTCCTCACCTTCCTCAAACTTATACAGATAACCTGCAAACCTTGAGCTGGAGAATTACAGTGAACAAGGAAAATATTGCTTTCAGTACATGCTTTCATGCTGTTTCTTATACAACACAAGCATTAATGAGTGTAAACGCTTCTTTAAAAAAAAAAAAAAAAAAAATCATTGTCAGTCAAACGAACACAAATAATGGCAGCAGCTGCCAAGATAAAAACAGACTAAAGAAAGGTGGTCATGTTAGATCACTGATGCAGCAGTGTTTGGGTTTAAAGGCAGCACAACATGCTTGTCCCGAGGATTTAAGAAACCCAGAAAACAGACCAATATTAACTGCTTCCTTGTCATAAGGCATCAGAGGAAGGAGGACATGGCAGGCTGTTTGGATATTAGGGGGAAAATGCAATTATAACACATAAACCTCAGTCTTTTTCAGTCACTGAGTGAAACTGATTTGCTGTTGGTTAATTGACATTCTTAATCTTTTTAGGATATTTAAAATAGTACATAGAACTTTGTTCATTGTTTGGTCATTAAATGATCTATAGATGCTATAAAATGGAAACTGTGAAACAACTAAGTCAGGGCCTTAAAACCTTTGCTTTGGACCTTACTAAACCTGTTGCTAACACATCTTGGCCTAAAAAAGACTAAACATTTAATTTGCTAAGTAGTGTGTTGGTTGTAGAGGTAATTTTCTGTTGCCAGTGATAGTGCATGCCCATTGTGGCAACGTTGTTTTGTAAACTAAACTATTTTGATAAGCAACGTTTACCTATATCACATGAAAGGTACATTTTCAATTGTTCTCTCAGGACCACAACTATGGGGCGCGGCCCCCACCTACACCGCCAGCCTCCCCACCCCCCTCCATGTTGATCCGACAAGGAGAGGGGGGGCTGTTTGTTCCAGGGGGCCAGGACGAAGCGTCCAGGGGCACCACACTCAGCACCTCAGAGGATGGCAGCTACGGGGCTGACATCACCCGTTGCATCTGTGGCTTCACCCATGACGATGGCTACATGATCTGTTGTGACAAGTGCAGGTGAGACACAAGTAGTCACAAGCTTTGACTAGTATTGACTCAGGCCTCTTTCATCTAGCTGCCTGTTTTTTGTTCCTTGTGTTCACTAGATCAGTTTTCTGTAACTTCATGTGGTTAATGGGAACGAAAATGTGACTTGAAGGTTTATTAAAACTCCTTAACGTTTCCCTTTAGTGCCTGGCAGCACATAGACTGCATGGGCATTGACAGACAGAACATTCCTGAGACCTACCTGTGTGAACGCTGCCAACCTCGACACCTCGATAGAGAGAGGGCCGTCCTGCTGCAGACCCGTAAAAGAGAGTCTTTATCTGGTAAGGGAACACATTTATAAAGCTCCCAACATTTCCCATTACCCTTGTACTTTTTTTTTTTTTTAATTTCTGTTGACAAAAATCTCAATGCAGTTGCAGTAATTCACAAAAAGAAAACCTAGAGAAACTAGATTATTTTGAGAGCTGAACTATGAGGCGTTAGAAGCAAGAACCCACAGATAGATGTTTCAGTTCTGCTTTTACTGGCTTCCTTGCTGCAGTAAATGGCCAGCTCATTACAGAGTAAAGCAGGTTGTAAGCTGTGTCAGGGTGCAGCCTCCTCCCCCTGCAGGACAGCCAGATATAATTCTGCCTGAGAGCAGGATGTACTGACACCTGCAGGTCAAGCAGAAAACTGCAATTTAGTTTGTGATGTAGCAAGCCTTGTCTTCCATTAGTATGACACGATTAGCTTTTGTTTTGCCCGAAGCAGGTGTAGCTTTTTATATCTTTGTGTGTGTCACTTTCTTTGTTCCCTGCCTGACTCCTAATAACTCGCTTGCTCATTCAGACGGGGACACCAGTGCTACAGAGAGTGGAGATGAGGTTCCGCTAGAGCTCTACTCCACCTTCCAGCACACGCCTACCACCATCACCCTCACCACTGGACGCCTTGGCAATAAGCAATCTGATAAAAAGCGCAAAAAGAGTGGTGAAAAAGAGCCTCCAGCGTCCTCTGCTCGAGCTAAAAAGGTCAACGTTTACTCATTCACTTACAAAATTAATATTTTACAAACACCTGTTTGGAATGCCGATTAACCTCACACTTTTAATTTATTTAATTACCTTAAAGGCCTTTCGAGAGGGGTCCAGAAAATCCTCTAGAGTAAAGGTAAACTTACAGAACACTCTCACGTCCACCATTTCTAGAATCCAGAATGCTCCTGTTAAATCTGAGCTGTGAGTCACATTTGTACTGTTTTTCTCAGGGTGCAGCTCCCGAACAGGAGCCAACAGAGCACCCGTCTCTGTGGGAGAACAAGATCAAAACGTGGATGGAGCGTTACGAGGAGGCCAGCAGTAATCAGTACACTGAGGATGTTCAGGTCCTGTTGCGTGTTAAAGAACAAGGCGACGGCAAGAGTCTGGCATACAACACGCACCCAGCCTCTTTCAAACCCCCTGTAGAGGTACAAATATACACACTGAGTGAATCTCCACTGGTAACACAAATATGATAACACCCAAAAACATTGCTTGTCTCTAGCAGTCTGCAGCACTAGCTTTCCCTCTTGGGGTTCACATGTAATTCAAGATGTTTGTTTATGTCAGGCGGTTTGTGTCTCCCAGAGTCAAGTTCAGAAGAACAAGAAGATCCTCAAGGCGGTGCGAGACTTGGCCCCAGACTCCCTCATCATTGAGTACAGGGGCAAGTTCATGCTTCGACAGCAGTTTGAGGCCAACGGATACTTCTTCAAGAGGTTAGGAAGCTTGTCACGAGTCAAAAGGGTTTTCCCTCTTGGATTTGTCTCAATCTAAATTGAGTGCAACTTCGTTTTTAGTGCAGGTCAAATAAATTAACTCTTAATGTAATGGCAGATGATTTAAGATGTTAAATTGAGGTGTTTTGTGTGCATTGATCCCACTCATCCTTTGACCTTGCTTTTCTCCTCAGGCCATACCCTTTTGTGTTATTTTATTCAAAATTTGATGGACTGGAGATGTGTGTAGACGCTCGCAGCTTTGGAAACGAAGCACGTTTCATTCGCCGCTCTTGTACTCCCAATTCTGAAGTATGTAACATTCAAAAGTGCTTAATAATTTGCTTCTTTTCACTTAATTAACCAAAACTCTTATCCATAGTTGCAAGCGCTATTTTTTACCAATACTCTTCTGAACGTCCCTCAGGTGCGTCATGTCATTGAGGACGGCATGTTACATTTATACATCTACTCATTGCGGCCGATATCCAAGGGCACAGAGATCACAATCGGTTTTGATTTTGACTATGGCAGCTGGTAAGTGTTAAGGAGTAAAACTGGCAATTGCTTGCTAGCAAGACAAGATTGTTTCACTAAATTTCTCCTGTTTTTGTTTGTTTGCTTTGGGTTATTTGTTTGTTTTTGTAGTAAATACAAGGTGGACTGTGCCTGTGTGAAGGGGAACCAGGAGTGCCCGGTGCTCAAGCACAACCTAGAGCCCACAGAGAACCTGGGTTCTGGAGGCAGACGCAGAGGGAATCGGAAGGACAAGGAGTTGGCACGGGACGACCAGGCCCAGAACCAGAACGTGGGTTTGGACGGCGAGGGGAAGGGCAAGAACATAGGCGACAGCAAGCAGAGAAAACTCTCTCCTCTCCGACTCTCCATCTCAAACAACCAGGCAAGATTACTTTTTAATGTACGGTGCGCAAAACATGCCTGGTGTCAGTCACCCTTTTTAAAACTTCTTAATTTAGATTTATTTTCTGTTAAAATGCACTCACCCTTATAGTCCATGCATGTGGTTTATTTTGGTCTGTGCATGTGTTTTCCATTTTTAGTCACTCTTTGTTATTGTACATCCTGTTTAGTTCCCTCCCTTTTTTTGTTTTTTTCCTCTCCCATCATCCCTGTTATGCATCCACTTTTGTCCCCTCCCAGCTAATTTTTTTTCCTTATACAGACCATATCTTACTGCACTTTTGTTCCACTGGTCTGGCAGAGATGTGCAGTAGTAACACAAGCAGAGGCGCCGACGGTAACAAAAGTCTCATTTGTTATCAGTTGTGGAAATTATTTTAGAGTTCATGATTCAGGGAAATCTTATTTGTGACTTGAATATTTGGTTTAGAAACCGGTCCCATTTGAATTAGAAAGAACTGCCTCAGGCTTTCAGAAATGCAGAAACATGAGTAGACCTGTCCCAGTAAGACATAGGAGGTTTTAATATCATGGTGCTATGATGATACCCAATGGACATGACAATATTCAAGCTGCTACACCAATAATTTAATAAGGGGGTGCTAATAAAGTCATAACTTTCAAGAAGGCCACTTAGCAGTTGTGTAATGTGCACAGACCAACCACCTATCTAAGCGTATCTTTAAAAAGTTCTTCCTCAGCCTCTCCCTCACCTCACCTCTCCTCCACTCTTACCTGTCTCCTTCTAGTCTGTAGCCAGACTGAATGATCAGCCATGATAAAGCGCCATACCCCGCTCTCCCCTCCTCTTACAGGATCCTGAGTTATTTGAGGATCTAGAAGACAAAACCTCCGTTAGCAATGAAGTAGAGATGGAGTCAGAGGAGCAGATTGCAGAGAGGAGGAGGAAGATGGTAAGTGTGCCAAGCTAGGGGCTACAGCTTACCCCCCTCCCCCGCTGCCGTGCTACCACCCAGCAGAAAGAGCAAAAATAAAAACTGTCCCCTGTTGCTCTGGGTGTGGACTTAACTATTTGTCTGCTAAGGGCTTGGATAGGAGCAGCTGTCTTCTACCTCTCCTCCATAAAACCAGCCTCCTCCTTCACCATTCATCTACTGCTAGTGCTCCCACTATTATCGGTGCCTCTGTTGCTGTTTTGTTCAAACCCACTGTGCTTTCCCTCCTTCAGCTTCCCCTTTTCTCACAGCGCTGAGGCTTTGTGCTTGTCTGTCATTACGCTTATTTTCTCATTTGTTGCCTGTTTTTTCTTTTGCCCCTTCACCATGTGAGAACATGAACAGGCCTGCAGTGCCGCATGCCTGTTGACAACCTTGCCAGTGTATTGTGTCTTTATGCACACTGAAACTATCCCCCAGTGTGTATTACAGTTTGAGTAGAGCTCTCTTCTCACCTTCATTGTAGCCATGAGATTGAAATGGCCTGTTACGGGTTCAACCACTCTCTCTGCCAAATGGTCGTATGTCCCCGAGAGATGGGATCAAACACACACACACAGGAAATTACCCTGCAGTCAGCTCCGTTTCACATGGTAGACCCAAGGTGTAAATCGCTGACTCATCTTTGGCTAAGGTACAGTTCTTATAATTGGCCAGAGAGATGGATGGATGGATAGATGGAGGGAGTGACTGCAGAGGGTAGAGCCCTGTTGCTGGGGCCTTATTGACTACGGGAGATCCAATAAGCTGCCTTCTATGCAACATGGCAGAAGAGGGCACCCTGCTCGAGCAAAGAAGCATACATTTGCACACTGACGGTCACAAGCGTAGTAGGTGTGCGTGGTCATTTTTAAATCTGTGTGGTGGAGATGCTGCATGGGAGAGAAATATCTTGCCTGCTTAAGCTCTTACTGAAAGTTCTATTGGTGGAAAGGGCATCCTGGGTTTATGTTGTCTTCCTACTACCCCAGCTCTTTAGATATTTTATGTATACTAACACTTCACCCTTGGTGTTCTGTTGCCTGTGGGAAGAGTCAAAATGCCAAATCATTGCTAACATGGGCTCCCCCTTTCTTTATATTTTTGTTAGGGCTCCTTTAGCTTAGCCTCTGTGATAGAAGTCGGAATATACAAAGAAACTGGACATTTAAAAATAACCCTTTACTACCACTGCGGTTTGTTCTACCTCATTGTGGGGAACTCCGCTATTGTTTCCTTTACTACTCGAGCCAAACTTCAACCGATCAATATTCTGCCTACATACAGCATCATTGCCATTGGTGCCACTGTTTGCATGCAGCCCTACAAAAAGCAAACGCATGTGATTGAAGTCCAGTAATTCACAACCAGACAAGCAGGACCTTAAATCTCACTTTAAAGATCAAGATTTTAAGAATATGTCAAATGATGTGCTGTGACTCTCTTTGTGAGATGGGTGTAATAAGCTGGTGGTCAGTGATTGTAGTGAATGCCCAGCTTTTGGTAGAAGGAATTAAAAGACCTGTGCCTTTTTATTGTAGTGTTTTTTTTTGTTGTTGTTTTTTTTGTAAAACTTAGTTCTTAGGAAATTCTGTGAAGATTTTGGTTTACAGCAGGAGTCCTGCTATAAGAGATTGTTCCTAAATTTTTTTGAATACTTGTCGACGCCTTGTCTTTGGAAGCCAAAGCTCCAAAGAAGCCACAAGTGGAATTGCATGACCTTGGGGTCTTAGACTATGGGTTTGGAGTGGCACCAATGTTTTTCTCACTGCTGTGAAAAGGGCCATTACATCCTGGCATTGTTAGTGCATTCCTGAAGATGCTCTATAGTTGTAAATATCCTGCATAGTGTTATTGCATATTACCAGGTAACCTTAGCGCTGGAAAAATTTCACCAGATGATTAGAGATCCTTTAGTCCAGTCATGTCCATTTTTAGTGAAGCCTTGTTTAGGTGGGACATGTCTCTTCTAAACTGGGCTGTTTCTTTATTAAACATTCAGGCCAACCCAGCGGAGCAGTCCCATCTACCTGTCGGGGCGGCTTCGTGCTGGAGGGGACTGAAAATCAAGGAGGTAAACTTGACCCATACATGGCCAACCCCACCCATCTACCAACCTCGTAGTGGTGATTGACTGAGTTAAAAGCGTACTAACAGTCCTGTCTTTACAGCAAACTTTAGCCTATGCAGGCAAAAAAATTTTATTTTTTTTTTCCTTTCCAAAAGTGTGCTTTGAGTAATGATGGAGTGCTTTGTTTTAGGTGGAGGTAGCTATGGTTTCTTTATAAGGACCTGGGGAAATTTATTTGCGTACAAGCTAAATTAAAACACCTTGTTCTCCTACATTTTTCTCTCACTCCAATCTCCTCTTTTTGTTGCTCTTATTGTGAAAATGAAGGGACATTTTTTTTTTCTACTTGGCTCTGCATATGGCACTCTGCACTCAGATAGAAATGCTTTTCGCTGCGTAGCACACATTAACCAGTTGCACCGCTACCTCTGGGGAGTAGTACTCCATGAACTAATCTATGCGCACTCTCTTCCTCTCCCTCGCCCCTCCTCCATGCCCCACATCTAACCCTCTGCAGACACGAGAGGAGAGGAAGATGGAGGCCATCCTGCAAGCCTTTGCCCGAATGGAGAAGAGAGAGAAACGACGGGAGCAGGCGCTGGAGAGAATCGGCAGCATAAAGTCCGAGGTTGGGGGCCGCAGTGACATTAAGGAGGAGCCTCCAGCCACACCAGAGACGGCAGATTCGCCAGCTGTCATCCAGGTCAGAGCACAGATTAAAAAAAAACAAAAAAAACCCCAAAACTTTACTTTTATTTATATTTTAATTGATGTTGGCACAAATGCTTCTTCTGAGCTGTACTATAAAAAATGTGTGTTTTTGTTTGGAGCAAGCTATTGTCAGATTTTTAAGAGATTTATGTATTCAAATGTGATGTTATTGAACTCTCAAATGTGTTTCTTATAGCCACTTCTGGAAGTAAAAGAGGAGCCAGGTCTAAAGCCAGCCAAAGTTAAAGGCACGAGGAACAGGAAAAGTTTCTCAAGAAACCGTACTCACATTGGGCAACAGCGGCGACGAGCTCGCACTATCAGCACTTGTTCTGACCTGCCTCCCAGCTCTCCAACTGAGTCTGTGGAGCCTGTGACCAATGAAGCCCCTGAAGGAGAAACACCCACTGTGCCAGAGCCGGAGGCCATCTCCACACAAGCACCCGACACCAGTCCTCCGCACAGCAGCTCACCTGCACCTGACAGAAACCGAACAGGGAGCAAGACTTTCAGAACAAAAAAGGTACAGGCACATGTCTAATTCTGCATATGAAACATATTTCTGGCTTTTTAAAAAATGTTCAGGAACCCTTTAGAATTTTTACATCTTCTCAAACTCTTTTCCACAGCACTTTGTGAATGAGTGGGTAGGCGAGAAACAGCAGGACCGTGGTGCTGTACGAACACCAGAACCAGTCCCAGAAAGGCCACTGAGAATAAGCAGTGACCCTGAAGTGCTGGCCACGCAGCTCAACGCCCTGCCAGGCCTGGCCTGCTCCCAGCAGGTCTACAGCACGCCCAAACACTATGTCCGCTTTTTGTCCCCGTTCTTGGCAAACCGCAGCCCCACATCTCCCGGGGTCCCCACCGGGAGACGGCGTTCCCGAGAACTACCCGAAATGCCACCAACCACTGGTTCCTGCAAGAAGGTACAGACTTCTGCTTTTAAAAGCAATCCTGCCTTTCTTTGATGCTCATGGGAAAAACTTAAACAGCTAGATTTGGAAAGTAGATCTTTGTTTACATAGGAAATAACTAAGTTTTCCCAAAATGCCACAGCCTTTGAATTTCTTCCATTCTTTGTTAACTCCGTCTCCATGAATGCATCAAAAAGTTTCCAGTGGGATGAACTCATTTGAAGTCGCCCAGAATATTATCGAGGGACAGGACTGTCACTGTTTAGCTGCTTTATTTAGAAGCTTCCTTTAATAAGTTGCTGAATTTATATTCTCCTTTACTAAAGTGCGTCTAGAAGCAGAATTTATCATTCAGCAGCTATCTTGTTAAAACCTATAGGCACTTATTTTGCCCCTATCTAAATGAATAAGGAGAGGTTTTTGGGTTTGTTTGTTTTTTTGTTGTTTTTTTTTAAGCTTGAAATTAGAAACTTCTCTCCTTTTACACACCATCTAGGTAACTTGATTAATACCATGACCATTTAGGTTAGTTTCTATATTTTTATTACAATATTAAGTAGATATACCTGCCACTAGATGTTTGAAACTGTTGTGAATGTCTCCTGTGCACTCTTTCTCTTTGTTATAATGGCTCTGTTTTTACAGCGATGGTTGAAGCAAGCTCTAGAGGAGGAAGGCTCCACCAGCCCAGGCAGACGGCCAAGTCTTCTCATGCCCGGTGAAGGCCCCCTCAGCCCCTCCATTAATGGAGACTCAGACAGCCCCCTACCCTATAATGGCACCTGCTCGCTACCAGGTAAGTCTGGGTTCGAACATATCAATCTAATGCCACTTAAACTACAAACCTAACAAAGAAAACTGTCCATTTATTCAATGATGGTAAAGGAAACCAGTCTTAATAACAGTAAATAATCAAGCCAACTTTAAATCATAGATGCCACGCTCATTTTGACATCTTGCAGAGTTGCCCACTCCTTTGAAAAAGCGAAGGTTGAGTCCTTTGGACGCTTGTATGTCTGAGAGCTCAACGCCCTACGGTTCCCCTTGTGCCACGCCCACCCGGACAGAACAGTTGGAGACGCCGCTGACACCAGCCTTAATGGCCACCCCTCCACGTCCCCGAACAGAGGAGCCAAGCATGGAGCCCTTGCCCAGCACCCCAACGCCAACACTTAATGCCCCTCAGGAGGTAAAGCTGTGTTTATGCATAAGCCTGTAAACGTTACATGTTTGTTTACATGAGGAAGAAAAAGTGGCTAAGTGTGTTTGTGGTTACACAGAATGAATCTTCAGGGGAGAACTCACCAGAGGTCAACCGAAAACCCTGTGTGCAGGAGGTAAGATCATACCTCTAATATATTTAATTTGGAAATGACTTTAACCATCAGTCTCCCTCAGTTCCAGTATTATACTATCTGAAAATGTGGTAGTATTGCTGTAATAGTTTTTCTATAATAAAAATGTCCAG
Source organism: Haplochromis burtoni (assembly GCF_018398535.1). Taxonomy (NCBI): domain Eukaryota; kingdom Metazoa; phylum Chordata; class Actinopteri; order Cichliformes; family Cichlidae; genus Haplochromis; species Haplochromis burtoni. The sequence continues at coordinate 840,924 of NW_024582410.1, read as the reverse complement.
CTACATCCAAACATAAACCAGTAATCCAAAACATAATGTCAATTTAAGTCTGTTAAGCAGACATGTTCTTAGTGTTATGCCTCATCAGTGTTCATGTTGTGTTTTCATCCCTTGCTTCTCACCCAGGCCGATCGTCCTCCTTCGTTGGCGTCCTCTCCCTGCATCAAGGTTCCTAGTTCAGATGGACTCCCGTCAGAAGCTAAGGTGTCAGTTCCAGAGAGTCCACAGCCTCCACCTGCTGAGTCGGTGGACTGTGGAGAGGACAGGCCTGATAGTGGGGGTGTAGAAAGCACCAGTGAGGCTCCCTTGTCTACAGAAGCATGTGCTTCCTCTTATTCTGGCTGGATAAAAAGCCCAGAGAGGGGCCCGACTGGACCAGCTGGCCTGAACTTCTCTCCAGTCAATTCAAACTTAAGGGACCTCACCCCCTCCCACACTCTGGAGCCTCTGGCAGCCCCCTTCAGGCCTGAGGCTGCAGCAGGACCCTCAGCAGGAACGGGGTCACTGGTTGGCTCCCAGCCCTCGTTTAGCGAAGGCCAAGGGCAGCTCTTTCACCCCGGCTCTGAGGAGGGAAGTTCTCTTGGCTTCTCACGCTCGCTGAATGGGGACAGCGCTGGTGACGGAGGAGGCTCTGCACAGAACCCCCCACAGAAGAAAAAGGTGAGATTACTGACCTATAGAGATGAAAAAGAAGCTATCTGAAAACACTAAATGGCCCTTAATGAGATTGTAAATGCATTTTGCCCCCAGACAGTTTAAACAAACAGTTAATTAGTCAACAGTCTGAAAAAATAACTAGTTACTTATATAATCTGCAGAGAGTACCAATACATTGCAAACAAATGAGGTTGGCAGCGGGACTCCAGAAGTATTGATGCTTCCAAAGGTTGAATTATTCTTCTTCAAATGCTGCCCTCTACTGGTTTGACTTAATGGTTTTTTGTGGTTCTGCTTCTTCCCAGGTTTCCCTGCTAGAATACCGTAAGCGTCAACGCGAAGCCCGTCGCAGCGGCTCCAAGACCGAGTGCAGCTCTCCCGTTTCCACTGTGCCGCCTCTAGCTGTGGACGCCTTCTCTGTCTCTCTAGAGACCACCAGCGAGCCTCCTCTACCTCCTGCTTCCACGGCTCTCTCCAACACCACCACCGCAGCTTTAAGAGAGCCACAGACAAACGAGGAGGCAGAGTCCACCGGAGAGAAGGAGGGAGGAGAAGGACAGTGGTGTGTGCTTTAATGTGTTGAAATGATAACTACAGGGAAATGTGTAAACAGGAAAAAAAAAAAAAAGCTCTGCATTCATGGTAGCAAACCTTAGTACATAAAGTCTTCTTATTGATGTTTCACTTCAGGACATCGTCGACTTCTGTAGAGCAGGCCCGAGAGCGCAGCTACCACCGAGCTCTGCTGCTCAGCAAAGACAAAGACACAGGTAAGAAAACGGAAATCGTACGGTGTGAGGATGGAGAAGCAAACCCTATATGTTACAGCCTACCATGGGCAGAAACTGCTCGTGCATGTACAGAAGTGCCCTTAAGCCTTTTGTAATAGTAGCTGATCATGTTTACTGAAATTTTTCAAGGAACCAGCACCCAAAATACCTGTAGCAGTTTGAGGGGTGCGCTGCTGTAGTACATGAAGACTGTAGTTACCCCATTTCCCTATTTTTTTTTTTTTTTTTTTTTTTTTTTTTTTAGTTTGTTTGTGAGTGAAGTGGTGGTGAATGCTTTGTTTCTTTGTAAGAGTAAAATTAGTTGGAATTTTTTTTTTTTTTGCAATATGAAGGCAGCTGGTGTGCAGGAAATCCTGGAATAATAAAGTAATTTGTTTTCTCATAACCTGAATTAAACAATGTGGATTTAACTAAAGAACTGTGTGCTATTCTTTTTTTGAATGTTTAAGTGTGTTTTGAGTGGCTTGTGGTTAAATGTATTTGTATTGAAATGCTTTTTACTATCAATGTGTTGCAAGCATTTTAAACCATCCATGAATGGTCATACAACCAGATCTGTCTCCATCAGAGCTGTTTATATTTTTCATGTTTTTTTTCTTTTTTTTAAAAGAAGAACCGGTTTTTTTGTTGTTTTTTTTAGATGGTGAGACAGAAGGTGGAGATACGCCTTCGATGAGGGAGTGTGCATCTCCGAGTGTCCAGAAGACCCCGACCCACACAGTGAGTTGACGTCAGGCTATCATCACCAGTTTTATTGCCAGTTTATTTTTATTTTATTAAATGTAATTAATTTTAGTCATGTTTTCTGTTAAAGTTTAATTGATTAAATTGATTAATTTGACTCATCTCTGCTTACTTTTGTCCGTCTCCTCTGCAGCCCTGTTCTCCTGGCCCTCTTGTCCAACCTTCTGGTCGGCCATCGAAGGAGGAAGATGGCGATGGTCAACCTCGGACGCCAAATCTGACCAGCCAGCCGACAAGCAAGCCAACAGGACCCAAATCGGCCCCGCTAACACCGACGAAGCTTCACCCCACCCCGTTACCCTCCTCACCAGTCCACTACCCTGGATCGTCCCTCCTCCACTCTCCAAAGCCTCAGGCTCAGGGTTCGCCCTATCGCAGCCAGAGGGCGCTGTTCTCTGCCCAAACTCAGAACCAACCACAGCCCCAGACTCAGACTGGGCCCAGTGCTTTTCCGCAATATAATACACAGAACACTCCACCGCCACCGCCACCACCACCGCCAGCACCGCCTGTTTCCACAGCCTATTTTCCAAGCCAGAGCCCCTCACCTGCCGGACCTTTCCCTGGGTTTAAACCCTCTGTCACGCCGCCCTATCCTCCAGGCTCTCAGCCCCTGATACAGACTCTTCCCCACAGCGTGCACTATCAGAGTTCAGCTGCTCCTCCGCCGCCACCTCCTCCGCCTCCACACCCAATGCCTGGCCCCACCCTGCTACACGTCAACCTGCAGCCACCTCCTATCCAGCAACATCAGCTCATGATGACAACTGCACCTCCTCCACCTCCTCCCCCACAGGGTCAGACCTCCCAACAGCAGCAGCCGCCTCCTTCAGGAGGCACCCTGTTGTCACTTACCCCTCCGCCACCACCTCCTCCGCCTCCTCCAGCTCCCTCTACCAACACCCCAATGCAGCCCCACCACTATCAGAACTTAGGGGGGTTTCAGCCGGCACTGATGCACCCTGGTGCTGCAGCGAACTCTTCAGTACCCCCATCCTCCTACCCCCCACCCCTTCAGCAGACCGGACTGCCTCCACCTCCCCCACCTCCTCCCCAACAGACTCAACAAGGCCAGTCTCAGGCCGCTGCCTCCCAGATGCCTTCTGGGACTCGTGGAGCTCCTGCATCCTCGACCCCCTTCCACAGCTCGGGGTACCTGAGCACAGGGTGGCACTGACCCGCCCCTTCTTGCTGCCGGTGTCTGGCAGCCCCTGAGAACTCATCGTGAGGGGGCATGTACCATACGCTGTAGATACGTTTTCTATGTACCTGTACACATGGCCAGTGGAAAAACAGCTGATTGTGGGATAAAAGGGTACTTTTTAAGAAAAACAAAAAAGACATAAAATTTTAACAAAAAAGGACAGTGAAATAAATCTTCAAGACAGACTATAAAAATAAAGATAGACGATTCTCCCCGGTGCTCATAGCCCTTTTCTCTCTGGCCTCCATGTTTGTTTTTATAATATCCTTCCTGTGATGGAGAGGAAGGATCTTTGTTCTGTGTCTTGTTTGGACTCCCGTTGTAAGGCACTTTGTTTATCAATGGACATTCCAGCCTATATCCTTCCTCTTCCTTTCCCCTTTGTCAGTTAAACATTTTACTTCCTCCTCTCACTCATCTGTTGTCATCTCTATACACCATTTATTTGTTTTAATCTAGTGGTTCATTATAGCGCAGAGAAAGCTCTTTTTGTATAGAGAAGAAGGAAAAAAAGACAAATATTTTTTTTATTCCTCTGTCTGACAACAAATATCTGTTCACCGCTGCAGATTCAGAAGAAGAAAAAAAAAAAAAAAAGACCAGTTTCGGGGAAACCTGCCTCACTGCCACAGGAGGCCGAACTCGTTTGTGTGTGTGTGTGTTTCAGTGTGTGTGGCTGCTTAGATAAGCAGAGCGTGCGTGAGATTTCATGTAAAAACGAGTGTCTTCTGAGGTAGGCTGGGTGGTCTGGCCCACAGGTAGGATGTTAGCGGTTTATTTTTGAATATCAATGGTTATTTGTAGAAAATGTAATTTAATGTATAGGCGTAACGTACTGCTTTACTTTTATGAAAAACTTTGTGTAATATGCGCTATACTTACTTTTTTTTTTTTTTTTTTCTATTGCACTGTTACAATTTGCTCCCATACTTTTTTTTTTTTTGTTTTTTTTAAAAATATTGTTGTAAATACAAACACTCTTCTTGGCAAAGCTGAATGTTTCTGTGACTGTAGCATTATTTTTATTTTATTCTAACCCCCTCCACCCTCCCATCCTCAACTATTCAACTTGGTCTTTTTTTTTTTTTTTTTTTTTTTTTTTTTTTTTTAAATCATTTGTGTGTGTGAGTGTACGTTTGTGTGGAGGGGAGAGACTCACAGACACTGCACTGGTTGGCTATTTTCATGGTTCATTATAATAAATCACTGTAATGACAGTTTTACACCACTTGTCGTGACATTTGTCTGCCGGGGAACATTTGTGTCGTCGTCTTTGCTGCCGGCTGCTTTGACAAATATCCGCTCAGATTGAAATCATACAAGGACAGCAGAAAACTGAGGCTGAGAGGTAATAATACTGCCCACCTACAGCATATTTATAATCAACATCCAAACACTGGAACATTGGAACGCAGTAGGAAATCTTTAAAGTTGGACTATAATTATAGGAATAAAAATTGATTGGGGGTTAACTGTGTGCCATTATTTTCCCAAAATGAGTTTCCTTGTAAATTAAATTTAATTAATAATCTTTGGCAAGTTGTTTAATTGTGTAGATATGTTGAGAGTACATTATTTTTCTGCAGCATAGAAAAAGGAACAATGTTAGAAGTGAAAATCAGAGGTGGAACAGAATTAATAGAAAAAATACCTTTTTTTCTTTCTTTTTTTCTTAATTCATATTATTGTAAAAATGATATCTGTAGGTATTTAACTGCTAGTTAGACAAAAGGCAAATTTGAAGATGTTATTTAGTGCTTAAAGTGGACTTATAGAATAAAGGGAAGTAGGATTTTTCAAAATCATGCAATAGGTGCAGCCAACAAAACTCAGATGAGTTTGATTCCTGGTGACCTTGACCTCAAGGTCAAAAGTCAGGTTTTCTGAAAATGTTGTGACTGAGATCATTCAAACGTGGCAATGTAATTCTTTTCAAATTCATACCCCAGGTGCATCTGCGTTGGCAGCGTTGTCAACTGTACCAGTACCACTGTCAACAACCATCGTGCTTAACAGTTCATACGGTGTTTAGGTTTAAAATCCTCATCTTTAAGGTTGTTATACACGGAGCAGTGAGACAAATATCCAAACTTGTATAATAAGTATATAAATGCAGTGGGGGCGGGCAAGTCAACATCAAGCCATTATTAGCTGGTCCTGATGTTTCTAAGCAAGAAAAAAAAACTTAAGACACTGAGATTTGGGGTTTATCCTTCATCTCAGGAGAAGGCAGCAGCAGGGAGAATTTTATGATTTGATCCAGTAGTTGAAGCTGAATTGCGACCGCTTTCATACATATTTCAGCATGTCAGTGAGGTAGTCTGAGCTCATGTTGTGAGACCTGGAATCACAAACTCCAGCTGATCCAGAGCAGCGTCTAGCTGTGTGTCTGAGTTTAAATGATGGAATTTTACCATTTCCAGATCATTGTATATTCAGTACTGATGCACGTTTTCATCTAAGAGTGCACTTGTTGCCAAATGCAGTGGTCCAATTGGCTTCAAATTCATCCTGCAAAATAACACAGGCTGTGTACAGCTGCATTAAGAATAGGTCTAAAGTAGAGTCCAAAATATGTGTAATGCATGAAATACCACACATCGGTGTGGAAGAGCCTTTATAGAGTAGCTGTGCATCATTTGCACTTCAAATTAATCCTTATTTTTCTTGTAGTGGGTGTTGTTGCATCACCCCTCCTCTCCCTGTAAGCTAACTTTCTTTTTGATTGGCTGCCACTTGCAAATAAAAAGTGTGGGACAGGAGTAGATGACCTTACTGGCAGTAATGACATTTGTCAAAGAGTGGAAAAAATGTCTGATACTGAACATTTATAGCAGCCTAAAGCCTCCAGCAACATATATATGACCAAAAATAAGGAAAGGCACTCCCTTGAGGAAGGTCTAACGAGGATTTATTTACACACCTAATGTTAGCGGGTGGGGATGGCTTTGTCCTCCAGAGAGTAAATGTTTATTCAGCTCAAAGTAAAGTTAAGAATAAAAGAAACTGAGCCAAGTGAGATCACATGGAGCTGAGATGTCATGACAAGGTCACCGTATAGCGGATGGACCCTTCTGATTTAGGGCACAGTGTGGCTTTACTCTGAAGTCATCCTGCCCTTGTAGTGGTTCCAATAATAGCAACACCGTCTATATTCATACATCCATCCAATTTTGCCTTGAGTGTATAACGAGCATTACGGCCTCACGAGGCACTATAGTGATTAGGCTTTAGTCTCTGGTTGAAACAAAATAGCCAATAATGACTCATAACTTCCTCTAACAAAGAGACTAATCTTCCCTCTAAGAGGTGTACAGCCCCCTGAAGGCTGTTAGGATTCATGTGAGCAGATGGCCGTGCACATGTCTTGATTTTAATCAAGTAGCTGGTGTGCATGCCAAAAATTATATCCCCCCCCCCTTAATGATTATGATGCTTCCTCTGCCCTTCAGTGTTTTGGAAGTGAGGGTAACAACCAGGACTCACATGTGAGTTCTCCGTTTGCTGCACATTTAGACCTACAAGTCATTACTCATCACAAAGAAGGATATAAAAGCAGTTCTGTTATTTTCTACAACTTTGTGAAAGTTTAAGATCTTTCAACAGTTATCCATTCATTTTCTCCCACTTATCTGGGCTTGGGTCATGTGGAAATCAGCCTAAGCAGAAAAGAACAACTTCTCGACCCATATCTGATCATGGTATGACAGTGTGAACGGCACAAATCCGATATTTTCACATCCGATCTGGGTCACTTTCGTATGTGGTACTGAATCCGATACATATCCGATGTTTTAGAAAGCGACTGCTGTTTGAACGGTCATGTCGCATTAAATCCGTCTTTTACGTCACTGACACAAGACAGACGCCAATTATCAGCTCCGGAGAAGACATCGCAAACGCTTCCTGGCCAATAAGTGTAGATGTTAGTGAAACTGTTGGGAAGACAACGTTGGGGAAACGTGAACATTGTATTTGTACTGTATAATCTGCAGATTCTGACAGAAATCTGCAACTATCCTTTGAAGTACCGCTCCTCTAAAACAGCAATAAGGATAATTATTAGGTTATTTACATTATTATGTAAATAACAAAATAACTTAAAGCAAAAATTGGGAAACGTAAAGTCGGAAGTCTTTATATTAAGGGCCATCAGCCAAACAATATTGTTTGCTCTGGGTATAAACGGAGTGCGTTGTGTGTGACGTCTTCTTTTGCGCATGCGGACCGCTTTGAGCGTTCACACTAGAGAGCGTTTGCTGTCGCATTTTATTTGTAGTGTGAACAAGCAGACAAAAAACGTAGCCTAAGTCCCTCCTATTCTATTTGTAAGGCTGAGCCTAGCCACCCTAGCTCATTTCCACTGCTTATATCCACCTATATAACCTCATTCTTTCAATTAGACTGCTCAGAGCGTGTGACCATAGGTGCAAGTAGGAACATGGATGAACAATCAAACTTAGACTTCATGTTGCCAGATCTGAACACAAGCGGTGTTCTGTACTGGGTGTCTGTGCAAACCAAAGTTTGTCCATAACAGGCATGTTCGAACATAAGGCTGTAGATAAGTGCAAGTGGCACTAGGATACCCTAGACCACAGGGCATCAATTTTGGAAGCATATCATCAGATCTGTGGCCATACGTTCTGGACCCTTGGTTGAAGAAAGGTGTTGAGCTGTCAAATGATCTGTCAAGTGGTGATGAGTTGGATCAGGTGGCGGAGGAACGCCTGGCAGAGATCTTCAACCCTCACCTTGGGCAGAACTTCAAGTACATTCAGAGGAAGACTGGGGACATTGAGTCAGAACGGACCATGTTCAGGGACCCCTTCACCTCCATGAAGGTGCTGCACTGAGCTGTGGCTGCAAGGTGGTTGGTGCCTGAGCAAGACTGTCCAAGCGGGCTTGGTTAGCCTGTGGGACTTCAGAGGCAACTGATAACTACCAAAAGGCTAACTGGAACGCAGCTCGGGTAGTGGCTGAAGCAAAAACTCAGGTGTGCGGGGAGTTCTTACAGGCCACGGAAAAAGACTTTTGGACTGGCTTGAAGAGATTCTGGCAAATCACGTGTTCTAAGAAAATGTGGAGTTTTTTATTTTAAAAAATATATCTTTCATAATGTGCTGCAGGGTTGCATCTGTATAGCAACCCAGATATTTAATCCTTTCTGTTATTGTCATTATTATTATTTTAGAAGTGGTATGTGGACCTTTTGGATCAAGAATGTTGATGGGTGTCCTTGGGTGGCAAGGCAAACAATCAGGACTCCTTCAGCTTGCTGTGGTAACAGTGACGTAACAGGAATTCTCGTTTCTGTTCAGAAAGGTGCAGAAGCCATAATATGCCAGCAGCATAGCAGCTCAATGTATTTTTAAAATAAGTATTTTTTTATTTTGATCGTGATGTTACCAAATTTATACCACCATGCAGTATTAGTATTAAATTAAGTATTTATATTACTTACTGTATTTCTATTAGCTATGATAGCTGACAATGTAGTGTTATTTCCCAACATTTCCAATGTATCTATTTATTTTTGATAAGCAAATGCTAATTATACTGTTAGTGTTTTACAAGCAAGAGTATTTTTAAAATATTAATATTATAAAAGAAAAGAGGCAAAAACTATACTTGATGTATTGTCACAGTGGTTATTATAGGTTATTATAGTACAGTGAAAAAACATCTTAAGCAACCCCTCATTTTGTTTTATCTATATAAATATTTTACTAGTGATTTACTGAAACACTTGCAAACGAAATTGGAAAAATGTAGCACACAAGGTAAAAAAAAACCCCAACTCCAAACAGTTTATACAATTCTAAGAAGCTTGAAAGTCAATGTTTGCTATGACAATCTTTGTTCTTCAACACAGACTGAACTATCTTAGCCAAGCTTTCTTGTATTTTAAGTAGTCTCCAGGAACTGTGTGCCAGGCTTCTTGAAGGTCATTTCAAGCTTTTCTTTGGATGTTGGCTGTCTTTTGTTCCATGACAGAATCCACAGTTTTGGCACTAGATGGCTTTATTTTGCCTGAATAATTCATAGGTCAGTGTGAAGAGGCTTAACCCCTTACTGCCTAGTGCACCATATTTGATACATACAGTTTTTGTGAGTTTTTAAAGACTTCTACACTATCAGTGTTTTTCCCCTCCAAAAACCAACTTAAACCAGCTCACATCTTCTTCTGCGCAGAAATAATCTGAAAATAACAATCACTTAAAAATACTTAAATATAATTTGTTTCTTATTTCCTTTAAGGTCTTCAGATTGTTTTCAGGTACTGAAATGTGGGTAAATCACACTACAGGTCATCGGCTGTATTATGAAGTGCTTCTTGATTTTACTGTATGAACATAGTAGCAATTCAATATTTAATTACCTGAACTAACAATTGAAAAAAATTCTAGGAGAAGTGAGACATACGAGCTGAGGATGGTATGCATCTACAGGTGTAATGTAAAACTGATTAATCTCCACTTATTAACTGTGTTTACTCGCTAAAGATTGTGAGAAAACCTATTATAAGGGGAGTACTTTCTTTAGGAGTGCTTTATTATGGCTTTTTACTTCACTCGGTCATCTGGAAAAAAGGCCCGTAAAGGCACACATGCAGTGGAAAAGAAGTGCATCTTGCTCAAGTGCAAAACCTATATTTTTATTCAAGGAGAGAGAGGGAAAACAGAATAGAGTATGTGATGTCTTATGAAGACATTTTTGTTATGAGTACCATGTTTTCCAATCTGTAAGTATTTGATAGCTGGTAAGTATGTTCATGGAAGATGATTTCTCTAAAGACATATTTAGCAGGCTACAATGTAGGTCATGGTCAGATTATAGTTTTTTATATACAGAATAAGTGCTAGTGCTTGGTCAACAGGTGTCAAGAACAGTGAGTAAATACTTACCTCAGGTCACATAATGTCAGGGGGTCACAGAAACAGGTGTAGCGTAGCACTTGTTAGCAAGCCTGGCACAGAGTAAGGGCAAGTTTCCAGCAAACAGCATCTCTAAAAGTCCCTTATGAAGCACTTATGCAGTTGTGATCAGACAATTGCAAATACCATCATGGGCATGAATGTCATGGTAATTTGGGGTTTTTAATGATTTACTTGAACTGCTCTTTTGCGACACTGGAAAGATTGTGCACCATACATCTTTAATTTCTTATCTGGCCATGAAACCGTTCTCCAGACAGCATTTGGCTTGCCCGTGTGAACATCTGCAAATTTCAGTCAAGGTTGAAGTTTTTGATTTTGGAGCAGGGGCTTCCTTCTTGGTCAGGATGCTTTCAGTCCATAAGGATATAGAACCTCCTTCACTGTGCACACTGATGCTGGTGTTCCAGCAGTTTCCAGTTCATTGCAGTCTTGAGCCTTGTTGCTTCCTGAGCATCCTAACCAGTTCATCTGAGGGTGACAGTTTGCATATTTTTCTGGACTTGAAATGATGATCCTCCAGCTGTTTAAGCTTCCTGAATGACCAAAGCTACGACCAACCCAGTTGAAAATTTGTGCACTAGGCTTAAAAGCCAGATCTGTGCCTGTTTATGTTTTAGAGAAAATCCAAAACTATTTTAAACTTGGGGATCCAGTTCTTTCTTTTTTTTTTGGACATTCATGTCCAAGATGACTGTACGTAAACTTCTGACCAAAACTGTAAGTTATTTGTTAAACCCAATGGGTGTAGAAAAACAGATATGTGTAAGTTACGTTTTTCAGACGGGTATAAGTAGTTCGGCCTTCTGAGTAGGCCAAACCGGTAGCCTACCAACCTGAAGGCAACTAACCTCAGCACCAAAACAAAAACACATAACCTGTTAAGTTCTTTTGTTCTTTCCATTAACACATTTATTGTAAGTTAGACTCATTTCTTCCTTTCGTTCTTTTCTTGTTGTGAGACAGCGAAGGATGACAGGAAACAAAAATAAGAAAGATACAACAATACAAAACCTATCCACAGTTCGAGTCCAGCACTTACTCCCTTTTTAGTTCCTCACAATACTGCCAGATTACAAGATACTCTATGGCACATACTGTTAATGGTACAATAAAATGACATTTCAAAATGTACAATTTAAAGTTAAGACAAAGCACAGGGACACAATCAACATACAGCTATACACAGATTATAGACTTTATATAACCAATGTTTTCGCCCTTTTAGTACACTTATATTTTACTCTGTTTTTGCACAGTCCTCACCAGTAAAAACTTCTAATTACTACCATTTGATTCTATCACATCAAACATTTAATTATAAGAAAACAGCTGTGTTCTTCCTGCTCGCTTATCCAGCCTGTCATTCTCTCCAGTCCCTCACATCTCTGCAGACAATGCTCGTGTTTAAATTAAAAGGTCAAACTGTGTCGAAGCTGGAGTCCTTTGCAGGAAGTTTGTTGACGTGATAAGAAAGAAGATCTGACAGCCTTGACCTCAAGTCTGTTAAGACCTTATTTGTGTCGGTCAAAGTCTTGTTAATGCGTTCTGATTTAATTCGATTTGAGCGGATGCCACTCTGTGGTATTTGTCCAAACTGTGTCCTGGAGCTGATGTGCCATGTCTTTCACACTTTGTTTAATTTTATTTTTCAGCTGAACCTCTGCACTCCTGCAATCCTCGCCTCCAGAACAGCTCAGGTGTGATGATGAACCTACCAAGACGGGCAAAGTCTTTTAATGTATTTATCCTGCAAAAATTAGCAGTTTGAGATGCAACTGAGGACTATTTTACAGAAAGAGCTTCCAGGGAGGACAAAAGGTCTCCTAGTCTCCATAATGAGGTTGTGTGGCTTCTTCCAGACTTCCTCCTGTCCTTCTTCTTCTTTGATGTTGATTCTCCACTCATCAGTTCTGCATCCAAGCTCCAAGGTTGACTAGGAGAGGAAAGCTGGATCCTGAAGTGACTTTACATCTAGGTGGTAAGACCTGCAGACACTGAGAAAAATAATGTAGAATCAGCTGACATTAACATAGTTTGGAACCATGATGATCTTTAGCTTCCAATATTAAATGCCTTGTGGTGACTGTTGCTATGGTTTCGAGATATATAAATAAAATTGAATAAAATCTTTGTCTTTAAATCCAAGAGTAGGTCTTGTGCGCACATCATCTATTTATTATAAAAAATAATTTAAGCACATGATGTGATAATGCAAGAAAAATAATTGGCAACTGCTTGTAAACACAACAATTAAACTTGGCTCTTTCTCATCAGAAGCAGTGGGTAAGAAAGCTGGAGGGTAAATGACAGGAGGGGTTGTGATTACTAATTTTTTTTGTTTATTTCGTACTGGTTGGTTTCCAGTTAAGAACCACGTGGGAAGATTTGGGTGAATTCAGCCAATTCTCATGTTATAACATTATTCTGGGCTCTGCTTTACATGTATGTGTGTAGACTGTGAGTTTGTGGTGTCCAAGCCCTTAATATTTCCTATATATTGTCCATTTTGCATCAGGGTGTGCTTTACCAAATTTCTACCCAGTGAACGTGCTGTGTCCTTCCGCTTCTCAGTTAGATCCACCTCTCGCTTGTGAAGTATGGTTGCAAAAACTGCCAAAATGGTGGCAGTAAAAAACATAATGCAAGTAAAGTGAATGCTTAATGTTATTGTGGCCTCTCAGCTCTGGTGTTCATATCATGACAGAGAAGATAAACACAAGAGGAGAGAATGGAGCAACAGTTATGTGAAATGGAGGTTGGAGAACAGGGTTCATGTGAGTCTATACATCTCATTTTAGGAAAATCTGCTTTAAACTGATGTACAAAATAGTTTTTTTTTAAATTATGTATGTAAAATACATTAAATCTTATCAATAGTTCATATATTCATCAGATTATGAGACCATATCTTCCCCCTGTGAGTGAGCTTATAATGGGTCAGCTACAAATTACAGAATAAGTCCTCTCCGTGAATCGCTACCTTATCGTGGTGGAGGGGTTTGTGTGTCCCAGAGATCCCAGGGGCTATGTTGTCTGGGGGCTTTTGTCCCCTGGTAGGGTCTTCCATGGCAAATTGGTTCTGGGTGAGGGACCAGACAAAGAGCGATTCAGAAGACCCTTATGAAGAAAACATCGAGGGAACAGTTTACCCTGCCTGGGATAGGGTTACCGGGGCCCCGCCCTGGAGCCAGGCCATAGTCCATGGGGCCTGGCCGGGCACAGCCCGAAGAGGGGACATGGGCCCATCTTCCCGCAGGCCCACCACCCGCAGGAGGCGCCATAGGGGTTGGGTGCATTGTGTGCTGGGCGACGGCCAGGAGCGGAGGCCTTGGCGGACTGATCCCTGGCTGCCAAGACTGGCAATCGGGACATGGAATGTCACCTCTCTGGTGGGGAAGGAGCCTGAGTTAGTGAGTGAGGTTGAGAGGTACCGGCTAATTATAGTCAGGCTCACCTTTACGCATGGCTTGGGCTCTGGAACCAGTCTCCTGGAGAGGGGCTGGACTCTGTCTCAGTCTGGAGTTGCCCCTGGTGAGAGGCGGCAGGCTGGGGTGGGTATTCTAATATCCCCTCGGCTTGCTGCCGGTACGTTGGGGTTTTTCCCGGTGGATGAGAGGGTTTGTTCCCTGCGCCTTAGGGTGGGGGAGCTGGTCCTGACTGTCATCTGCACTTATGCGCCGAGTGGCAGTTCAGAATACCCAGCCTTCTTAGAGTCCCTAGGGGGGGTGCTGGAAGGTGCTCCACCTGGAGACTCTGTTGTCCTGCTGGGAGACTTCAATGCTCACGTGGGTAACGACAGCGAGACCTGGAGGGGCGTGATTGGGAGGAACGGCCTCCCTGATCTGAACCCGAGCAGTGTTTTGTTATTGGACTTCTGTGCAAATCACAGTTTGGCCATAACGAACACCTTGTTCGAACATAAGAGTGCCCATAAGTGCACGTGGCACCAGGACGCTCTAGGCCGCAGGTCGATGATCGATTTTGTAATCGTATCACCAGACCTGCGACCATATGTTCTGGACACTCGGGTAAAGAGAGGGGCTGAGCTGTCAACTGATCACCACCTGGTGGTGAGTTGGATCAGGTGGCGGGGGAGGACGCTGGACAGACCTGGTGCACCTAAACGCGTAGTGAGGGTGTGCTGGGAACGTCTAGCAGACGCCCCAGTCTGTGAGATCTTCAACGCACACCTCCGGCAGAGCTTCAACAGCATTCCGAGGGAGACTGGGGACATTGAGTCCGATTGGACCATGTTCAGCGTCTCCATTGCCGAAGCTGCTGCATTGAGCTGCGGCCGCAAGGTGGTTGGTGCCTGCCGTGGTGGTAATCCCCGAACCAAATGGTGGACACCAGAGGTGAAGGGAGCCACCAGGCTGAAGAAGGAGCCTATCGGGCTTGGTTAGCCTGTGGGACTCCGGAGGCAGCCGACAGGTATCGACAGGCCAAGCGGAATGCGGCTCGGGCAGTGGCTGAAGCAAAAACTCGGGTGTGGGAGGAGTTCGGAGAGGCCATGGAAAAAGACTTTCGGACTGCCTCGAAGAGATTCTGGCAAACCGTCAGGCGTCTCAGGAGGGGAAAGCGGTGCTCTACCTGCACTGTGTATAGTGCTGGCGGAGCGCTGCTGACGTCGACTGAGAAAATTGTCAGGCGGTGGAAGGAATACTTCGAGGACCTCCTTAATCCCACTGACACGTCTTCCGAGGAGGAAGCAGAGTCTGGGGATGAGGGGAATGACCCGCCAATTTCCGGGGGCGAGGTCACTTCGAGGACAGTACTGCACACACAAATCCTTGTGGCAGAGCCCCTGTGTATGAGTCCCCCCGATCTGAAGTCGGACGTTGTAGGGCTGTCCTGTGACACGCCTCTGCAATGTTGGTGGAGTCAGGGGAGTACCTTGGACTGAGAACCAGGGTGGTGTCCCCATCTTTAAGAAGGGGACCGAGGGTGTGTCCAATACAGGGGATCAACACTCTCACCTCCTGGGAAATCTATGCAGTGTGCTGAAAGGAGAGTTCGTCGTTATCGAACCTTCGGTACGGAGGACAATCGAGTTTTCGCCTCGGGTCGCGGAACATGGCCAGGCTCTTTATCTCTCTCCAGGATACTTCGAGATGCAGGGAGTTGCCCAACCAGGCTACATGTGTTTTGTACTTGGGAATGGCATTCGACCGTGTCCCTCGGGGTGTCCGTGGGTGTTGCGGGATATGGTGTCTGGCGCATTGCTAGGGCCATTCGTCCCTATACAACCGTTGCAGAGCTTGCGTTGCATTGCCGCAATAAGTCGACTCTCCCGTGCGGTATTGGGCTTCGCCAGGGCTGCCCTTTGTCTCCGTTCTGTTCATAATTTTTATGACAGCGTTTCTAGGCTGCACCAATCGCGGAGGGCTTCCTTTGGTGGCTCATGATCTCATCTCTATTTTCGCGATGATGTGTTCTGTTGGCTTCATCGGGGAGGCCTCCAGCCGCACACTGGAACAGGTTCGCAGCCGAGTGTAAGACAGCGGGATAGATCAGCACCTCCAAATCTCAGGCCATGGTTCTCGCCGGAAAAGGGTGGAGTGCCCATCCGGGCGGATGAGTTCCTGCCCCAGTGGAGGATCAAGTATCTCGGTCTTGTTCCGCGAGAGGAAAGGGAGCCGGAGATCGACAGACGGATTGTCTGCGGTGCAGTCTGCGCTAGAAATGCGGACGCTCCACCGGGCCGTCGTGGAAGAGGGAGCTGGGTAAAATGCGAAGCTCTCAATTACCGGTGATCTATCGTCCCTACCCTCACTCTTGGCACGACTGTGATAGTGACCGAAAGAACGAGATCGGGATCAAGCGGCAGATATGACGCTTCCTCTCGAAGCGTGGCTGGCCTCTTCCCTAGAGATAGGTGAGAATTCCCATCTGCGAGGGCTCAGAGTAGAGCAGCTGCCGCTCCACATCTCGAAAGGACCATGCTGAGTTTCGGCTCTACAGGTCCCCCTGGGCGCCTCCTGGGTGAGTTTCCAGGAGTCCCACCGGGAGAGGCCCCGGGCAGACCCAGGACACGTGAGAGATACTCTCGGCTCTGGAGACGCCTTGTTTCCCCGGACAAGACTGCGAGGAGGTGACTGGGAGAGGGAGGTCGGCCTTACTCGTTAAGGCTGCTGCCCCCGCGACCCGGCCCCAGATAAAGCAGACGAAGATGGATGGATGGAATGGAAGGATGGAAGTCAAAATCTTTTCCTAACATAAGATTCAATTGTAAAAATTTGATTCTTTTTGGCCTTTGAATATTTTAAGGACTCATTTTGCAGTTTTATTTAGACCCTTCATACTTAGATCAAATTTTTTTTTGGGGGGGGGGGGGGGGCGGGGGGGGGGGGGGGGCAAAAAATACCTCAGAAATTGCAACAAACTGTAATCTGTATGTTATTTTTATCTTTATATAAATGCATAATATGCAGTTTAGACTGTATGCACACATAAAGATACTCAGGTAAATGCCCCATGTTACATACTAAGGTTTAAAGAGCTTCATAAACTTATTACAAGACTTATTCTTATATGAAAGAACAGACAGACTGATTATTTTCAACTGTTTTCTTTCATCTCTACTTTACAGATTTTATGCATGCTTCACATTTTGGTTTAAATAGAAGCTGACGTGACATTGTTAAAACACGCATCATTTCTCATCGTTTCTCTATTGACATAGATTACTAAATGTGGCTTAACTCACAGTTAGTGTGGCCGTATAGTGGTATGATAAAAAGCACCTGTGCTCGCCTGCAGTCTGAGAGTGTTGCCTGAGTTTAATTGCTGATTGTCTGCACCTGACAAGGGGTGGATAACAGCATGCCTGAGGTTGGCAAACTCTGGTGTCCTGGATTTAATGTTAATATTTGGCTCATATGCTGCAACATAAAATGGAGACAGACACCAGCATTTTTAGAAATGTTATTTTATGAGTCGAAAAAAGTTGTTTTTTTTAAGATTTTTATAGATAAACACTATAATATACAGTCCTGTACAAAGTCTTGAGTTGCCTCAAAATTGTTGTAATTTTTTAAAAAGTGGATCTGAGCAATAGTTCTCCAAGCTTTCTGAAGGTCTTTCAAAGTTTTCAGTCCAGTGATTGTACCTGACCATTTTCAGTGGAAAGTCTTTTTTTTTTGTTGTTGGTTGAAACACTCAGCATTGACTTATAAAGAGCATTGACTTCAGTTCAGAACTGAAGAAGCTTCTTGGATGAGAGGTGAAAGATGTTCACTAAACTTGAAGAAGTCCAGTTGTTTTCTTTCCAAGCTCCATATGCATACCAGGATAGAAAAACACACACAATGAAACACTTATTGGCCTCCCCAGAACCCAGACCTACATTGCTGAAGCAGTGTGGGATTATCTGGACAGAAAACAGAAGAAAGGGCAGCCAACATTCCAACAAGAGCTTTGAGTGTCCTTCATAAAGCTTCGAGAGCTACTTAAAGAAATTACAAGAAAGCATGGCTTCAGGCTGCGTTGAAGAAAAAAGGCAGTAACACCAAATATTGACTTTCAAGCTCATTAGAGTTGTACAAACTCCACTTTTGCCTTATATACTCAGTTTCCATGCATGTCTGCACATTGTTCAATAAGTTGCTGTAGAACCTAAAGAAGTGAAGGGTTGCTCACAATACTGCACATTTCTGAATGGATATATGAGAGGTATACGCCCCATCATCTTATTCAATTAAGAGTGCAAGCTGGGGCACTCTTAACCTAACCAATGCCTATCTTTGAACTCTGTAAGGAAGCTAGAGTACCCATGGGTATGGCCCCAATTGACCAGTAGATTCAAACCAAGGACTTTCTCTATGTGAGGAAACAAAGCTAACTGTCTCACTGTGCTGCCCCAGCAGGAGACATATCGGGGCTAAATACAGGTCAGGCAAGTGTCTGGGCATGCTCCTGATCCAGAAAGACCTTCCATGATCTGGCGCTGTGGGTGTGGGCACAGTCATGAGTAAGGTTTTGCCACAAGAATGGCAGAAGTACAGTTTGAAGTGCCTCATCTCAGCACCTCTATCCAATCACATTTCCACCAAGAACAGTCAGCTCAGAGATGGTGCTCTCATGGATGTACAAGGCTTCAGCAAGAGCCGATGACAGAGTCTTGTACACTGTTCTTTTAGTGCTCTGACACCACTGGCCTGGGAATACAGCACACTGAATCAGTTCTGAGTTGTACAAGTGAGTTCATTTGTGCTCGTTAAGCAAAATTACCAATCCCATCACTGACTAAAACCAATAAACCAGAACCGAAAACTACTCAGATAATCTGTTTGGGTGTTCTAAGAGATTAAAATTAGATACTGAGCAATGGATTTAAAACAAAAACATAAAACTCACCTCTCTTTTTTCAGTGTACTATATTTCAAATTACTACATATGAGAAGCCAGCATCAGGCATGCCAGTATCCACACCTTAGACAATCAGCAGTTAAACACCAAAAACACCAAACGCTCTCACACTATTACTGTAAGGTAAGTAGGGGTTGCAGAGGGGGGTAATGCGAGAGTTTGAACATAATGTGACAGACTGTCAAAAATATATTATTGCTTTATTATTAATAGATTATCATTTCTTATTGCTTGTGGCGACGGTGGTGGTGGTGGTTGTAGCTTAAAAAGTAAGACTGCTACCTTTCATGAGCTGCGGCCACTGTTTGCACTTCAATCAACTGCTTTAAACTTTCAGCCGCTTTAAACTTTAAAGCGGCCGATCGAGGAGATTGAGGTGTCTTTAAAGTTTAAAGGCACAGTCAACAGGCGAACTGACTCATGAGGCGAGAGGGACCACAGCCAGAAAATGAAGTCAGTAAATTAACTGAGTAATACAGCAACACATCTGCTGTTTCTAGACAGCTTTCTAACATTAGCCAGTACAGGCTCAAAAAACCCCAAGTTTATTGGCTAATTTTATTACTCAGGAATTCAGGTATTGATTTGTAAGAGAGGCAGAATGCTTTAAAATTCATAGTCTCACTTTAATTGCCACGAAAACCTTTATTTCACCTCAATCAGTAAATTAGGCTTTTAGGTTTTAGTGGGCTTAAGAAGGAGAAAAAAAGGTGGGATAAAATGTTTTTGTAATGAGGAAAGACATTATTATTTTTATTTGAATGTTTAGAGATTGTTCTTGTGCTCTACAATGACACACTTACCTGTGTGTGTGTTGCTGCAATGGCATCAGCAGACGTTATATGGCGTTATTACCGCTCTCTGTGGGGGTGGAAGAAGAAAGGGATGTGAGTGGAAAGTATGAAGAAGTTGTCATAACCAGCAGGCGGCAGTATTGCATAACATTCCTGCCCCTACAGAATCAAACATCATACAATTAGCCCACCTCCTCCTCCTCTGATTTCCTCAGGTTTCAAACTCGGACAGGTGTCACAATCTATCCTCCTGAGTGACAGGATAAGAAAAACATCCCATTTACACTTCATCTGCTGTTTGATGAATCCCCCATTTTCACTTTGGGGATCATATTTCATCTACATTTGCCTCTCTCCCTCTCTCATTGTCCTCCTCGCCTCATTATCCCTCTCCCTCTGTCTTGTCCTCACTCTCCGGTCTCTAGGTTGATAATGGCTTCTTCCTCTCAGTCACTTTGCTTATATGAGCTAACAGGCAACTGTGTCCCGGCTGATAGGGTGGCTGTGATTCATTTAGACAGGCTGGCAGCAAGCTGTGTAAACAGCCATTAGTAATTCATGACTCTGTCCAGCATCCCCAGGCTTCAATTAACCCTTGCTATTGGTGCATTCTTCCATTCAGTTGCCCGTCTTTCTCTTTCTGCCCATCTCCGATTGCTTTTCATCTCTGTCCTCCTTCATCTGCATTCCTGCCTCCTTCCAGCCTCCTCGCGGTTTTAAATCATCCTCTTTGGGTTCGAGCGTAGTTGTCATTGAGCCCAGTCAAAGAAAGAAAAATCTCACTGGTAACAGGAGCAAACAAAACCAGCCGAGCAGGTGGTGTATAACGTCCCGTCTAATGTATGCAAATTAAGAGCTTGTGCATGTGAAATCATGCAAGCAAATAAAAGGTATTTTCTTTATTTAAAGCTGCTGCTGGGATGTGGGGAAACATGATGTCTTTGATGTGAGAAGAAAGGCCAGTTAAGCAGAAAAACACAGCAAAAGTAGTGAGGACTGAAGTCATAGGTTTAATGTCTCCAGGCTTGACAAAACAAACAAAATGCTTTGAGACTTTGAACACTTATGAAACATCCCCCAGGCCAGAAGTGGAATAAAATCTTGGTGGGACCTGCTGCTTATTCTCTTAGTCCAGCAGTCAAATTGATTTTTTAATAAGTTCAGTAGCACCTCTTTTGTTTTGCTTTGAAAACAGCCCGGATCTCATTTCAGGTATAATTGCACTGCAGCCGTTATTTGTTTGCTGTATACCCAACTGCCTCAATTACTATAAAATGGGTTTGGAAAGTAATAAAGATATTTATTTATTTATTCTTAGAAATTGCATTTGCAATGACGACACAAATCTGACGAACAACGGGTAATGACTTTCTGCAGGGCTTAGATGTTCAATCACAGGAAAACTTTTCCAGCTTATTTTTGAGCAGGTTGTATAAGTGTGCCTAACAACAAGTGTTTTGATGTGATTGACTGATTCATCTGAACCGAATTACCAGCAGGCTCATATTATCAGCCAATATTACAGATTTGTCAATTTATTGGCCTCTGCATTTATATGAAAATGTAAAAAAATAAAGAGACAGGAGAAACACCCTTTAACCACGTTATGAGTGTTGATGTTGCATAGTTTATCCACCAGAGGGCACTCTGCAGCTTCCCTGTTTGAATCATTTATTTGAATAAATAACTACACATAGCAAATATTAGAGAAATTTGATTGTGTTTTTGTTTGTCTGAAAGAAAATGTAATCGGCTGACATACTGGAATGTTGGTTTTGGTATCGGTATACACATCGATACCAGTCTTAAAAATTCTACCATACCATAGGTATATATATAATTTATATTGTTAAACCTCTCTGCACCCCTTATCGTCTTTGCAGACACTTCAGGTGTTGCCTAGGCTTAATTGCTAATTGACCACACCTGGTGAGGTGCAGATAACGTAATTTCTTGAAATATTACCATAAAACACCATAAAAACTGCCCCAAAGGGGAAGCGTGTGCAGGTGTCTTCTTACTGTCTCCTAGCAGCTCCTCAGACATCAGACTGTCCTGGCGGTTTCCTAAGACGAAGGCCAGAAAGGAGAGGATGAGAGCATCCAGGATGCCCATGATGGCCAGGATGTAGGCCCAGCGCACCGAGCAGGCGCCTAGTGTGTACTTATCCGTCTGTTCGCCACACATCCTTTTCACCTCGTCGCTGTCCCAGCCATCTGGGTAGATCATGCAGCCCAGAATCAGACACGTACCTGGAGCAGGAGGACACAGTGACAGACAAGTGATATTAGATGTCAGTGTTACACATTGCTGTGTAGTAATACATGTTATTCAGTGTACACTGTGGTCTGGGGAGGTGATGTAGGGCTTTATGCACATTTTAACCTTTAGGTATAGTAAATAAGCTGCATAAACTGACCTTTAAGCTGGGAAATTCAACCAGGATGTCACACTTTGATTTATAATTGGTCAAATTATGAATGTCACTGACTACAATTAATGTAAAACACAGAGCACACACATTCACTTATTGTGCATTCCATGATTTCCAATCAAGTCTGCTTTGAGAAAAAACTCGCTAAACTCCACCACCTTTGTTAAGGAAGAAAATAAACAGCCAAAAAACATATTGGAACAAAATTCCTCTTTAACAATGTGAGAGACTGATAAAGTCACACAGAAACGATCACTTCCAGTTATTGATGCTAAAGGTGGATCTACAGGCTGGTGTACTTAACTGTGACATTTTTTTTTTCGAAGGTAACCTAAATAGCTGACAAAGCTACTTTGCACAGAAAGGAAGAGGCAGTCACAAAGTGCCTTACAGGATAAAATAAGATACAACAATACAACTGGAAACAAATCCCACAACTTGGAGGCCACATCTCAAAAACACGATCTTCTTTGGTCATTAACCTGGACTGAAGTACCTCTAAGAAGCATCGATCAGCTCACTTCATACACCCCGTAGTTAGGTATGGATGTAGGCATTTACTAATTTAAGGAAGCATCTGACCATGAAGAGCTCTGAGAGTGAAAAACCTTAAACCTAATGAGGAGCTGGTGTCAACAGGACAGAATTGGTGTGACATGGGAGGTTTTAGATGACCTGGTGAGCAGTCTCATATGTAAGCGATCCAGGGATGATTTGCTCAGGCAGAGTAAGAATGAATTCCAGAAAGTTCTGTTTTTCTTCTATATTTAAGGACAGGTAATTGTCTGCCATCGAATTCTTTATTCAATCTTAATGCAGTCATCAAGGACAGAAATGTGGCTGCATTCTGGTATCGCATCCTCTCCTCAGCCAGTGTGGGCCTTAAGTCTGCCAGTTTATGGTGGACATTCAACTTCAACTTTGTCTATGACCTCACTAGCCTGTAGTTTAGCTTAAAGTCTCTGTGTAACACACAGTTAAGTCCAGCAGCTATTATTTTTTTTAACAAAGCGTTTAATGTGAAAGCATTTTGCTATGGCAATTGTTCTCAAATATGTCTTATGGGCGTTCTCAGCATTTAAAAAAGAATAACTCACATTTATTTTGGATTAAAGTGGACTGCCTACAAGAATTTGGCATATACGAGTCCTCATGGTGCATTTCTGCATGACAGTGATGCCTTCATGAGCAAATGATAGGACTGGGTGACCGAAGAATGATTATTATATATATATATTTATATCCCACAGCAATGTGCTGTTGAAAAAGGCTTCATTCCAAGAGCCATCAGCTCTCATCAGGTTGACAGATGAGAATTTTTAAGCCAATGACATTTACATTTGTTTGCTTTTTATGTTGTTCTTCTTCCTGTTTGTTGAGCTGAAGAAGAATTCACAATGAATATTTATTCCCTCTTAAAAGGAGACACATCCTCTGGAGTGCAGAGTCACCAAACAAAGTTGGTGAAGGAGGCACGAAGATGCCAGCACATGTCACACGGCACCATGTGGCGACTCGGGCTGCCTTCATTAGCCGTCTGCTTGCACGGCTGACGTTGACACAGCGAGCTGTTACAGAGTAGAGTCATCTAACAACACTTGGAGTTGTTTTCACAATCGCACGCTCGCACTCACTCTCACACTCGCTCTCACAGTCGGTTGAGGCAGCGAAGTCAACGGTGAGGCTGTGAGGTCTGTAGTAATTGTGACACTGCTGCCAAAAGCTAAGTCAGAGGATCTGGGAGGGTTTGTGTGTGCATGCTTATGCTCATTTGTGTCTCATGGAGAGACAGTTTGGCCTTTTCGGAAAGGCACAAAACCTTCACGAGTAGATTTTTTTATGATGAATGATGAATTTTAATTCCTGTGCAGTTAGGCTGGGAGTCGTAGGGTTTTTCATCATTAAAGAAAACTTTTTAAAAAAGGCTGTCATTTGGGTTGAATCTGACCTTTGCTGGGCTGCATTTAGCACACTGCTGGGCTAAAGATAAAGGGGCAATCCACTGATTTTTACCTATAATTTAGCAGCCTAAGGCAGACGTATCTATGGCTTTAAATATCCCTGATCGTCACTAAAATTTTAAGTGTGAGCCAGTTTTAACAACGGAACTTTAAAAGAAAGGATTAATTGAAATTGTGGTCTGCAATTTTGCACTTTTGTCATCCATTCCTATATTTTCTACCAATGTATCCATATATTTAAATGACTTTAATAATATATTGATTGAATTCCCATTAGTCCACCTATCAATTTTCCTAACAGCCTAGCCAACAAGCATTGTGGGGGGGCTGAAGTCTATCCCAGCTGACATTTGGCAAGAGGCAGGCTATGTATATATCTATCTATCCATCACAGGGATAATAGGAAGACACAGATAACTGCTGTCACTCAAATCCACACCTACTGCCAATTTAGAATGGCCAATTATCCTAACATTCATGTCTCTGCACTGGGGGAGGAAGCTGGAGAGAGCCCATGCAGGCACAGGCAGCCACCCAGAACCTTCTTGATATGAACTACATCCACTGCACACCCCAAATCCACATTACTTTATTTCAAATTTATGCCGAAGCCCTCCCTTTAGGGAAATGTGTATAACATAACACACAAAAACATGTTGAAGCGGGTTTGTTCTCCTTGTGTCTGCAGGGATTTACTAATGAAGTCCAGGAACATGCACGTTAGGTTAATTGGTGACTGTAAATTGGTGCTGATGTGAGAGTGTGTGATTGTGTGTCTCTCTGTGGTAACTAGTCCAGAGTGTGTCCTGCCTATCGCCATATGACTGCTGGGATAAGCTCCCCCTATCAGATAAGAGGTTAAAAAAGATGGGTGGATGGTCTTTGGTATAAATATTTTATTTTATCATGAAGCTTCAGTGAAGAATTGGGACAGGCTGACAGAGATGATACAGTCCTGTCAGTGTATATTTATTGAAACATTTCAAACTAAATCAAAAAGAGGAAACTATGTCCAGGGGATGATATGAAGGAGCAGATATATTTACGATTTATGATGTTTAGTTATAGGAGTCCAAAGGGGGAAATAAATGCTACAGAAATTAAAATGAGTTAAGGACTAGCAACAAAGCATTTGATTGTTTTACAAAAGAAGGCTCTGGATTAAAAAAACCATTCTGGTCATTTGGGGCCTGTCTGTGTTTACTTTGCATGTTCTCCCAGTAACTGCATGGCTTCTCCTCCCACAGTCCAAACACAGGCTTGTAAGGTTAACTGGTTGCTCACTTTGGCATTTCATTAACAGAAAAACAAACAACAACAACATAAAAATACATTCACAGAGTCACTTAGGTGCAGCTGTGCTTGTAAGATCCATTAAATTTACATTTAAAAGACCACTGCAAAATACTTTATAATTAATAAACTTATGCACTGGGTCACCTTTACAGGGCACATAACAAGCTACTTTAAACCACACAGTTAACCTTAATGTAAAATTCTAAACACATTTTGTTTATAATTTTCTTTCTTATCCTGTCAAGATGACTCCACACTGTTTTGAGGTCCGGGCTCTGGGGAGGCCAGTCCATGACTGATGCGTTCCGCTGTGTGTTTTTCTATCCAGGTGTGCTTTTACTGCACTGGCAGTGTGTTTGGGATCATTGTCATGCTTTTAGACCCCATTCCTACAAAACTGCTCAAAGAAGTCCTGCCATTAATTAATTCTTCGATCTTAAATATGATCAACCTATCTCTAATGATCGGCTATGTACCACAGGCCTTCAAGCTGGCTGTAGTTAAACCTTTACTCAAAAAGCATCTCTAGACCCAGCAGTCTTAGCTAATTATAGGCCAATCTCCAACCTTCCTTTCATATCAAAAATCCTTGAAAGAGTAGTTGTCAAACAGCTAACAGATCATCTGCAGAGGAATGGTTTATTTGAAGAGTTTCAGTCAGGTTTCAGAGCTCATCACAGCACAGAAACAGCTTTAGTGAAGGTTACAAATGATCTTCTTATGGCCTCTGACAGTGGACTCATCTCTGTGCTTGTCCTGCTAGACCTTAGTGCAGCATTCGATACTGTCGACCATAATATCCTATTAGAGCGATTAGAACATGCTGTAGGTATTACAGGTACTGCACTGCAGTGGTTTGTATCATATCTATCTAATAGACTCCATTTGTGCATGTAAATGGAGAGTCCTCTTCACACACTGAGGTTAATTATGGAGTTCCACAGGGTTCAGTGCTAGGACCAATTCTGTTTACATTATACATGCTTCCCTTAGGCAGATCATTAGAAGACATAGCATACATTTCACTGCTATGCGATGACACCCAGCTCTATCTGTCCATGAAGCCAGATAACACACACCAATTAGTTAAACTGCAGGAATGTCTTAAAGACATAAAGACCTGGATGGCCGCTAACTTTCTGCTTCTTAATTCAGATAAAACTGAGGTTATTGTACTCGGCCCTGAAAATCTTAGAAATATGGTATCTAACCAGATTCTTACTCTGGATGGCATTACCTTGGCCTCCAGTAACGCTGTGAGGAACCTTGGAGTCATTTTTGACCAGGACATGTCCTTCAAAGCACATATTAAACAAATATGTAAGACTGCTTTCTTCCATTTGCGCAACATCTCTAAAGTTAGAAATATCCTGTCTCAGAGTGACGCTGAAAAACTAGTTCATGCATTTATTACTTCCAGGCTGGACGACTGTAATTCATTATTATCAGGATGTCCAAAAAACTCACTGAAAAGCCTTCAGCTAATCCAAAATGCTGCAGCAAGAGTCCTGACAGGGACTAGAAAGAGAGAGCATATTTCTCCTGTTTTGGCTTCCCTTCATTGGCTTCCTGTTAAATCCAGAATTGAATTCAAAATCCTGCTCCTCACATACAAGGTCTTAAATAATCAGGCCCCATCTTATCTTAATGACCTTGTAGTACCATATCACCCTATTAGAGCACTTCGCTCTCGCTCTGCAGGCCTACTTGTTGTTCCTAGAGTATTTAAAAGTAGAATGGGAGGCAGAGCCTTCAGTTTTCAGGCCCCTCTTCTGTGGAACCAGCTTCCAGTTTGGATTCGGGAGACAGACACTATCTCTACTTTTAAGATTAGGCTTAAAACTTTCCTTTTTGCTAAAGCATATAGTTAGGGCTGGACCAGGTGACCCTGAATCCTCCCTTAGTTATGCTGCAATAGACGTAGGCTGCCGGGGGATTCCCATGATGCATTGAGTTTTTCCTTTCCAGTCACCTTTCTCACTCACTATGTATTAATAGACCTCTCTGCATTGAATCATATCTGTTATTAACCTCTGTCTCTCTTCCACAGCATGTCTTTATCCTGTCTTCCTTCTCTCACCCCAACCGGTCGCAGCAGATGGCCGCCCCTCCCTGAGCCTGGTTCTGCCGGAGGTTTCTTCCTGTTAAAAGGGAGTTTTTCCTTCCCACTGTCGCCAAAGTGCTTGCTCATAGGGGGTCATATGATTGTTGGGTTTTTCTCTGTATCTATGAAGCGCCTTGAGGCGACTTTTGTTGTGATTTGGCGCTATATAAATAAAATTGAATTGAATTGAATTGAATTGAAAAATGAAGCTGTTGTTTCAGATGCTTTCCAGATGGTACTGAATGATTTCATTTTGATTTCTCTTCCCTTACTTAATATTGGGTTTTTGACAGCGACCCTTTCACTGAGACCATTTCTGCTGAGGCTTCAGGGATCAGTAGATGATTGGCTGAAAGGACAGATGCCTGTGTCTGGATTTTTTCCTGTTTCTCAAGGACACGACTTTCCGATAATGTTCATCTGCTGTAGACAGTTTTTTAAGCATGTCACTTCCTCTTTTGTTCTCCACTTATCCAGTTTCCTCAGTTTTTTAAAGGCATATATGCCAATTTTCCAGCCAATAGCTCGGGGTTGGGATTGGGATATTTGGAAACAAAATACAAAGAAATAATGGGTGACTCAAGACTTTTGCACAGGAAAAATGGATTCAGATTTTCGTTTCTCATCCAGCAGTTCCACATGTTTTCCTGTGATTTTAACAGACTGCTTCCTTAATTGCTTTCTTTTTGTCACGGTGTGCAGATTGCAGATTTTGTCGTTATCTCAGCTGAACTGCAGGAAGAATTAAGAAGTGATCCAACAAATAAAAAGAGGAAAAAAAAACAAGATTATGCTTCAAAACAAAAGACAGCACATGGCTTCCGCATGCTTTTCTCATCCTAGCATCAGGGTCTTGTAAGGGATATTGTTTCTAATGTGAAAGCATTATGCCATTCACTGTCCTCACAAACACAGATGCCTAAACTTGTGTGAGTGTATGCACCAACTTAGGACACTAATGTGAGCTTGCAGTAGCTTAAAAAGATGGATGATCTCTTGAAATGTCAGAGACTCATGCCTCTCAATCCTGCTCCTTTCCCTTCATCATCTCTAAGCAGTGAACATGAGAAGTTGATGGTACAGTAGTGACATGTGTAGTCTTTGTTATTCAGAGATGAACTACACAACCAGCCTTCCTCCTCACAACAGCAACAGGCTACCGTAATGATAACCAGTATTGATGTAAAAGCACTCTAATCCATTTGTAATGCCTACAATTCCCAGGAGGCAATGAGGGTATTGACTTCCCCCGCTGCCTTCCTGAGTTTGGAGATCAATTTCCTCAGTGTCAGGGAATTAAAGCAGCGTTGTGTTTGTTGGCAATTCATTTCTTTATATTATCTGTATTAGACGCAGCACAAACACAGGAACCTCAGAGTTCTGTCTTTTTCTGCAGGGTGGTTATACCGTTTTTGCAATAGTAATCCCTTACTTTACTCGTTACTTGAAAAAGTAATCAAATTACAGTAACGCGTTACTGCCCATCTCTGGTTATAAAGGATTCATTAGGCATTTTTTCCTAATGAGCTTCCACTCATTTGGCGTCCGATCGCATTCACTAATATATTCCCCACTCGGCTTGTGATCGTGTCAACACAGAGTTCAGCACGTCATCCAAACAAAGACAGAAAGACAAAGATTCGAATGTGTAAAGAGTGAAATTCACAAGAAAACATTTCATGTTTTTTCTACTGAGGGTGAAAAGGAGATATTTTAAGTATTTCTTTATTTTGACATGCTCAAAGCTGCTGCTTGGTGTTTCCTTTTTTTCTTTTTCCAGCAGTGTTTGTCATGATCCAGGAGAGAGGATGCAAGAACAAACAAAATGAGGGAACAAAAAAAGCTTTAATTTGTTAGCCAAAAAAGCAAAATAATACACAAAAGTCAAAAGGAGGGTAACAAAACCAGCAAATTCCAAAACAGAAACAGGAGAAACACCTGCAGCTTTTCTATGTCCTTCTCCCTTTAACCCAAACATCAATCTCAATGTGTCACATTGAAGGTTGTCTCAATACCTCTGGATGAAAGTTGGAGGCTGGCCTTAATCGAGGATACACAGGTGTGTCCTTTACCGAGGTGTTTTTACCTTTGCTGGGCTGAATGGGATCTTTTGCAGGTTTACATCTTGGACTCATTTTAAACAGAGACATGTTGGCTTTAAATTCTGATCATCACCAAAATGTTACGCAAAAGGCAGCTGAACAGCTGACAGCTTTAAAAGAGAGGAAGTTTAAAAGAGAGGAAGCTGTAGGATACATAATGTTGGATGATTAAGCCCTGCTAGGGGCTGCAAGTCAAAATATCTTGATGCAACAGTTTTGCCATTCATCCGTAATCTGTCTCTTGCAGGTTTCCAGACATTTGAGTAATGCAGTACCCCTCCACAGTTATATGCTGACAGAAATCTGCCACCCTGCAGAGAGTACTTCTACACATTTCCTGCCAGTATATCTGACCATTTAACTGAAGGCTCAGAGGCAAGGATGTCTCACTTTATTACCATTTTATTGCTTTGATTCCTCTCTTCTGCCTCTTGCGCAACCTTGATTCCTCCCCTCACGTCCTAGTCCCTAGTCCATGGCAAAAGCTCCGTCTAAAAAGACATCAGCTCATTATTCATTCATCTTAAAGTGAAGTTGGGGAAAAGGTTGTGCAAAGAGACAAATGATAAAGC
Organism: Haplochromis burtoni; assembly: GCF_018398535.1. Classification (NCBI taxonomy): domain Eukaryota; kingdom Metazoa; phylum Chordata; class Actinopteri; order Cichliformes; family Cichlidae; genus Haplochromis; species Haplochromis burtoni. The sequence continues at coordinate 810,957 of NW_024582410.1, read as the reverse complement.
AGAACATTAGGCACAAACACAGGCGATATTTGAGGCGGGGCAGTAATTCACAGAGAAAGGAAGGCAGAGGAAAAGCAATCACCATGAAACAACAAGATATCTGCATGGGGAGGCATGGTTGGATAGTCAATACTAATTCTCCAAATACTAAGGACAAGTAGTTAAGTGCTTCCTTTATTATTTCATTTAGAGGAAAATATGCTGAATTGTACATACAAATTTACGGTGATCTCATTCCCTATCCTCCCATTTTGCTCAATCCTATATTTATTGACTGTTTGTTTGTTTTTCAAATTACTCATAAAATTACTTTATTAGCTTTTATTTATGCATGAGGATTATGTGCATGTGAATTAGGGTTTCTTGTTTTTTGTTTTTTGAAAGTAAAACCAAAGTAATGGTTACTTTATCAGTGATTTTTTTTTTCTGTTGTACTTGCTTTGTTTGGCTTTTTTGTCTTAATAAATAGATTTCAAATAAAATAAAATCTGCTTCTTGTCAAAGTGTTGGCATGCATTCATATAAGCTCTCTAAATCAAGATTATGAGCTATATTAATTAATCAAAGTATGTTTAAAGTTCATTTTACTTCACTTTGCTTCAGTACTGGTCACAGTAATCCTAAACAAGTTACAGTTTAGGATCTCTCTCCAGCAGAGGAATCAAAATAAAATAGGATTTATTTAATTTTAATAGGATCTGTACTCATTGTTCTTCAGCAAAGAAAACACAAGAACACAGGACTGTGACAGCACTTTTGTTTTTTCAAGTGAAAAACAACTTGAATACAAAAATCAAACCAAGAACGCGATCGCTGAAGAGACCCAAACAAAATGTCCAAACTCACCTCTCAACTCAAAAGAGCTTTCTACAAACAGCATTTTAGGAAATAGTTGCTGAAACTCAAACCTTTCACCATGTCCTCACCACTACATTAGTGATTACTTCTTCTTATTTATATCAGAGGATTTGGTACAGTGAACAGTCTCCTGTGTAAACAACCTGCTGCTGTAGGCTTTCTGCTGTAATATTAATAGAATAAGATGAAGCGCACGCCATCTCAACGGCAAGCCTTAAATCTCCCACAGAGCCAAATACAGGAGATCAAAGAGACACTGGGTTTGTCTTCCTGACTCTCATCTGAAAGCCTGGAGATATGCAGTGTTGTTCCAGGCTCCAGCCTCTGGTAGACAGAGGTTTGATGCCACAAAAGTCAACATATATCTGAACTAAAGCCAAATACACATGGTTAAGTCTTTGCACGAGGGAACTAAAGAATTAGAATGTATGTCCCTCTTTACCTCACTAACTGATCGCACTGCTTTCCTGTTAGATGCCATCTTTAATAGTAAATACTGTTTTTTCCTGCTTTCAAACATGTTCTGAATCTGAGCTTCAGATAATGTGTAACTTCTGTCTTCTGCTGTTATCTCCAAAGCTGGAAACGCTCAGACAAACATTGTTTTTTTTTCCTTTTATCCCCAAAACTGTCTAAAAAAGAAGGCTGCGAGCAATCGTTCATCTTCATGCCACGCAGCTACAACAACCCTACAGATGGCATGCAGCTAAAACAGTAAAAACATGCAGCAACAACAGGGTCAGCCTCTTCATCTCCTGTTTGATAAAGCCCCCTCATCTCAGCCGCAGAGGAGAAAGTAGCTGCCTGCACACAATCGCTGTCATGAATAATGAAAAATATTATGAAATCCTCCACCGAGGACTTGTGTCAGCTCAGTTTGAGTCTTCAAATGAGTGATGTTTTGAAACGGCGCAGACTAAAAGCTGACTGTGACATTTATATTGGCAGAAAGCAGCTGAGGGATCCAGGTTTTAAAGGCTCCTGATGTTTGAGGTCGACTTACGAAAAAATTAAATAAATAATAATAAAACAAATCGAGCAGTTCAGAAATGTTCCAAACAAGGTTCTTAACTGAAGGCCTCATTCAGAATGGCAGCACTCGCTGCAGGGGATGAGGAGTAATGAGCTAAATTTCACATTGGACTCCTGAGAGCAACTCTCCACCACGGAGAGGAGATGAGCTCGATTACTCTCATTCCTCTCTGGTCACTCTGGAGACTTTACGCCTGTTTGGTCAAGACAGAATGAAAGAGATTGAATTCACAGACAGATTAATTTTGCTTTTTCATTGCAATGGTAATTTCATGTTTTACTGTGCTAGCAATGCAGAAATCCACTGAAGCAAAGTGGAATTAACCCTGTGAAGCCTGGCACATCAAATAATGGGCAGATAACATGGCAACAACATTGCTAAAAGAAAAAAATGAGTCATCTTATCAGGGTTAGAGACTCACTTCTTCAGAGTAGTATCTAGAGACCAGATGATACCCGATGATCTCTCTATAAATAACCTTTTGTAATATTCAAATGGTGCTCTAGAACATCTTAAGCAGCCGTGCACGATAAATAATATACTTAAATGGAGAATTGTCCTTAGTCAACCTTCTTCCTCTCTTTTCGTCTTCTTCTCTCTTGTAGATTTTCTTTCTCTTAACATAAACAAATCATTTTTTGGTCTCAAATTTCAGATATAAAGTATTTATGACTCAAAGAAGAGAAACTTTTTTAAACACTTTATTTCACCTGAAGAAATGATTTTTTAAAAAATCCCTGTGAAATATTTCTGATGATAACGTATATATATGATCACAGGTTTAATTAAATGATCAAAGCACTGACTTTATAACTGTAGCATTATGAAACATCCATCCATCCATCCATCTTCATCCGCTTTGTCCGGGGCCGGGTCGCGGGGGCAGCAGCCTAAGCAAAGAGGCCCAGACCTCCCTCTCCCCAGCCACCTCCTCCAGCTTGTCCGGGGGAATACCAAGGCGTTCCCAGGCCAGCCGAGAGATATAATCTCTCCAGCGTGTCCTGGGTCTGCCCCGGGGACATGCCTGGAACACCTCACCCAGGAGGCGCCCAGGGGGCATCCTTGTCAGATGCCCGAACCACCTCAGCTGGCTCCTTTCGATGTGGAGCAGCAGCTGCTCTACTCTGAGCCCCTCCCGGATGGCCGAACTTCTCACCCTATCTCTAAGGGAGAGGCCAGCCACCCTTCGGAGGAAGCTCATTTCTGCCGCTTCTATCCGCGATCTCGTTCTTTCGGTCACTACCCACAGCTCGTGGCCATAGGTGAGGGTAGGGACGTAGATTGACCGGTAAATTGAGAGCTTCGCTTTTATACTCAGCTCCCTCTTCACCACGACGGACCGGTGCAGCGTCTGCATTACTGCAGCTACAGCCCCAATCCGTCTGTCGATCTCCGGCTCCCTTCTCCCATCACTCGCGAACAAGACCCCGAGATACTTGAACTCCTCCACTTGGGGCAGGAACTCATCCCCGACCCGGAGTGGGCACTCCACCCTTTTCCGGCTGAGAACCATGGCCTCAGATTTGGAGGTGCTGATCCTCATTCCCGCTGCTTCACACTCGGCTGCGAACCGTTCCAGTGCGAGCTGATGATTATGAAACATAATCATGAAAAATACCTGTAGTTTTATATTAGATACAATGTTACGACATGAGAATATCTGGAAAGACTGATCTTATATTAAATTACTTATAATCTTACCTAAAAATGGCAGATCAGACAGCATGAAAGCAGGAAGTGGTGCCCCCACAAAGCCACCCTCAGGCATGTGTTTATCCTCACCTCCTTTACTTTCCTGCTTTCCAGCACTATATTCCTGCTAATTTGTGCTGGCGGTCCTTACTGTTACATTTATAAAAAAAAACAACAACAAAAAAAATCCAACCAAACAACTGGACAAAATGGATAAGTTACTCCACCAGCTGCTGCAGGGGCTCATTCAGTTGCCCCCAGGCTGCGGCCTTACTTGTGGTTCTCAGGAGTTTGTCAAAGTATAATAGTAGAACCTTCAGCTTTCAGGCTCCTCTCCTCTGGAACCAGCTCCCAGTTTGGATTCAGGAGGAGACACCCTCTCTACTTTTAAGGTTAGGCTTTAAACTTTCATTTTTGATATAGCATATAGTTATAGCTGGATCAGGTGATTCTGCATTTCTTCTCTACCCTCCTCTTTTCACTAGTGTTGTAATACAGCGCTCCCCAACCCCCGGGCCTCGGACGGTACCGGTCTGTGAGTCATTTGGTACCGGGCCGCGAAGGTTGAGGCTCAGGTGTGAAATGTATGGTTTTCAGGGTTTTTATCGGTTTTCAGCGTTATTTTGTTATCGTTTTTATCGTTAACTCGGTTTTCCTGGGTCTTTTCACGTGTGTTATGAATAAATCTTCTTTTTTTCGGTACCGGTACTAGTTTTATTTTGTTGTATTTATCGGCGACACCTTAAAGGCCGGTCCGCGAAAATATTGTCGGGCATAAACCGGTCCGTGGCGCAAAAACGGTTGGGGACCGCTGTTGTAATATATGCCCCTATTTCTTCCCATAGTTTGTTTTGTCCTTTTCTCTCTCCTCCCAACCAGCTGCCGTATATAATAGCCCCTCCCTGACATTGATTGTTTAATCAATGTCAGGGAGGGGCTATCAGGTCTTTTCCTGTTGGAGGAGGTTCTTTCTCCCCACCATCCACAAATGCAGCTCATAAAGAACAATCTGATTGCTGAGGTTTTCACTCCAGTGCCAGAGGATCTTTACCTTGCAGTATAAATCACCCATAGGAAACTGTAGTTGTAAAATGAAGCTATATAAAATATAATATCTAATGTGTTCATGTGAGGATATAAACTTTCTAAAGGAAAACGCCAGCAGATTTTAAAGCGGACCTACTATGGTCATTTCCATCTCTGGGTTTGATTCTCAGTGTCAAAAAAGCTCCTATGGCTCCTCCCCCTTAAATCCAGCTTTCTTCTGACACTGTATCTGCAAACACAAGGTTTGAACAGCAGGCTTTAGGCTTGAGATAGCATTAGGGATGTCCACTCTTTCTGACATCACACAGAGCCAAAAGTAAAAAAAAACAAACCCTGAAGCTTGACAAGGAGTACTTTTACATTATTATTTGAAGCTTCAGTTGGATTTACAATGACAGTATATGCATGTGACAGAAAATAAGGAAAAGCAGAGTAGTTCCACTTTAAATAACTGTGACTTGACTTCCCTGGCTTAAAATATTGCATTAAGCCAACCTGGCAGGTTTCACATGTGCGTACCTAACTTTTCATTCAGGTGTGTGCGTCGCTACTGTCACACTTGTGCAGGCTCGGGAGCTGTGAGCCGCAGAGAGATCAAAAAGGACTACAGATTTCTCGTCTCCCACGGGCGCTCGCTCATCATACCACTCCTGACTCTACACACCTCTGGCTGCGCTGAGGGAAGCTGATAATGAGACAGGATGGTATGTAGTTCAACTCACTATATGATATCTAATGTTGTTAGATTCTTTTCCACATACTGACACTCAGCGGGAAATCATCTCTTCTCACTGAGGTCAGAGGTCATGTAGAAAAAATAAATTTGCCGCTGAAAAGTTTCTCAAACATCTCTTCAGTGATTACATACGACCTTGAAGTCTCTGTAACTCTCCACACACACGCACACACACGTCCTCATTGCACTTCCTCTCTCCTTGAAGGCTTTCCAGCTGACAGCTGTTGGCAGCGACACCAGGACAATCAGAGGAGGAGGTGCTGTAATCTAGACCTCAGTCCAATCACCACATGATGTTACACACACACACACACACACACACTGATACACACACATATACACACTCACACACATGTGAAGCCACTCATTGTGATGCATTTCACAGGCCCAGCTTCATCTGACTTCTGTGCACATATTCAGGTGAGTGTGCGCTCGTAAGGTATGCATGTGCATCAGCTTCAAGGTGGAGCATGGCAAGTGATATTAATGGGAGTTAATTGGGGCAGAAACTGGCAGATAAATGAAAGGGGACTAGAATACCTCCTCCACCTCCTCCTACCTCTCTCCACCCTATTGCCCTGAATCCTTCTGCCCTGCAGAGGGGCGAGAAAGTGCGTGTGTGTGTGAGAGAGAGAGCTGAGAGATAAGGCATGATTTGCAACATGAATCCTGCTGCATGCCCCCATCCTCATTAACACCTCTTGTATTACGTTCACTGCTTCACATGGCTGGTGTGCGCTATCGACTGCTGGCACAGCAGATTAATGAGCTGCTTAGAAGTCGCTGCACTTCCAGGCTTCATGTCTTACAGCGTCACACATTGTGTGCTACAGTAGAGTGGAAAATATGATTTCATGTGAAAAGAGGTAAATGTCAGCTAAAGCAGCACTTGAATTGCAAACTCACACCTGTAACAGGCGATACTGCAAATACTGCAAAGCTAACAACAAAATGCAGTGATGCGAATGCAACAGAGTGAGTGCCTGCATGCTCAGCCCATAAAATCTATGATCATCATTTTATGAGCATTGGCATTACTACACACTTTGTTCAGCACTTCATTTGCATCACTAAAAGATATGCATGGTGCCAGAAGTGTAACTGCTGTCATCTTAATGCTCACATAACTTAAACAGGGATCCTAAAATACTGAATGCGGGACAAAATGGGATATGCTAGCAGTTCATGTCCAACTTAAAAATAAAAATGGAATGAGAAGCAGGTTTCTGGTTTTGCATTTAGCACATTAAACACAAATAAATGTTGAATGTGACTTTTCCAACTCTCTCTAAAAAGAGTAAAGCTTGCTCTGATAGTCTCTTACTTCACTAGCAATTTTCTTTTGGCCTGATACACTTATACTCTCTTACTCCTTTTGTGAAATTAAAAGGAAAAAAAAACTATCCAATGAGACAAAAAATTACAGAGCCCCGCAAGGGACATTGGAGAAAAAAAATAAAGATGAACTTTTGCGAGATCTCGCAAAAGTTCATCTTTATTTATTTATTTTTTCAATGTTCATTGCGGGGCTCGGTAAAAAAAAAAGTATTTACCAGTCAAAAAAACCCACATTTTCTCTGTGCTAGTTTCCATCATATTCACCAAAAATCTGCATTAGATTTGATAAGAATAAAATGCTTTCCTCACATGGACTGGGTAAAAGACAGACTATAGTTGAGCACACATCCTGCAGAGTCAGTGAAAGAATCATGGGAGCCTGTCTCAAGGTGTGGGACAAGACGAGGGTTATAAATGCTGTAGTTCGACATAAAGAGGGACATCAGGTCAACATAAATTTATAATTAATTTTCTTTCGTTTCTATTTATATTATTATTTATACCTATATTCCTTCAGGCTTCCGTTTAAGTCTCTTTGGTCTGCTTCCATGCAAGTCTAATAGCGTGGGCATCTTCTATGTATTAGTTGAAACTGAAGTTACTTAACACTGATTTTAAGTTGGCTTGGATGGTTATAAGGAAAACTCTGCAGACTTTACTGTGGACATTATTTAATGCTCACGTAGTGTTTGAAGTTTTGCGATTGATTTCGAGAGAAGCATTTAAGCTGCGCTTCAGATGAACTATGAGGAGTCTAAAGTAGGTTTAAATTTATTCAAATATTGATAAGTCAGTGAAAAGAGTTTTGTTTTAATGGCCTCTTATTTCTTTAGAATTTAGTGAGAAAATTGGAAACAGGATTTTTTTGAACCACTGACATGTGTGAATGTTCATGGGAATACAACATACAAAGCAAAAACAGAGTTTGTGTAAGTGAATATTTGTTGTAACCACCTTCATTCTACAACACAACCTCGTTGTAATTTCTTCTTAAAGTATTTTCCTTCTTTGGATGTTGGCTCACTTTTGTTGTTCCCACACTGCTTGAATAAAACACACTTTAAAACCTATTTTTTATGTTGAGGTCCCGGCTGTTCTTAAGAACTTTCATATACTGTTCACCTGCTGCTGATAGTTTTTTGGCCTACCACTTTCTCTTTTATCTTCCACTTGTCCAGTTTCTTCAGTTTCTTTAAGGACATCATGCTGAGATTTGCTGAAATACTATTTTATGCCTGTCAAACTGTGTTATTGTTGGAATTTTCATAGACCCAACTAAAGAAATGAAAAAACAAAAAACAAAACAAACAACCCATGTGGTTTTTTTTGATAGACAGCTGGTAAAAAAGTGCCTAAAGATACAATTTAAAATTGGTTCTTTGCCAATGTCTGTTATGTGCAGACACAGCCCGGGTTCTTCCCTCCAGTTAGGCGCCTTTTTCATGCTTTAATGATTCATGGATCAGCATTAAGTACCTTAACATAAAAGACATATTCCTCTGAAAATGATCAAGTACAAAATAATAAATACAGAATAATAAATAAAATAACACAATTTATAAATAAAATATATATATATAAATAAAAAAGAATAAAGTAAAAGTTCTCTAGGTTTTTATAGAGATGTAAGACTAGAAACAACTGTCTGAAGCTGAGCATTTGTCTCACAGGGATTAATTGTGTGGATGGCAACCTCCTCATCTGAAACTTTAGGTGCACCCTGGGCAGGTCGCATGTCCACACCTTACAATCAATTTAGAACTCCCAGTTAATCTATGGACTGAGGGGGACAAGCAGAGGAAACCCATGCAGTCCGTCTGGCCCCAGAAGGCCAGAAATCTTATTGATGTTGAGGTGATAGTGCTGAGTGCTTTCTGAGTAAGTGCTTTTTACTGATCATTAAAAAGAAGTTTTGTTTATATCAGCAGCAAGGCTCCCTGTCTTTGCAAGCGCACATGACACTGAAAGATGAAAACTTTCCAAACCATTCAGGATCATCTGCTGGAAACACAACAAATGCAGAAATATCAAATAACCAAATATATCTCACTTTAATCTTATGAGAACTTTAACCAGTGCAAGCCTCACAGGGAGCTGTCCCCTCCCTGTGGTGCTGAAATCTCAACCAGGGCTGACAGCTGTTTCCCGCTCCTCTGTTCTGCACTACACAGCCTGAAGATTTCTCTGATTCAGATCCTGACCGAGGTCACTTTGAGCATCTGTGTATGCACGCCAGCGTATAACCCTCCCACCCATCCACACTTTTTTTTGGCTTGCTCACCACCTCCAACAACAGCTAAACACCATGCTGCTGTTGTTGTTGTCGCTGCGCGATAAAGCGGTGGGAGCGAGGGAAGTAAAGGTGGGGAAGAAAAAGCAAAAATAAAGAGACAGAAGTGAGGAGGAGTGACAGCAGCAGGGAAGTGGTTGATGTTCACAGCTCAGGCTTAAAATAACATTTGTGTCTGTGTGGTGTTTGCAGAAGAGAGAAGGTTAACACCAGCAGCGCAGGATGACAAAAACAAAAAACAATGAGGAAAGAAGATGTGATCATTAGTTAGGAGGACAGAAAATGAAAGCTGGATACTCGTGTCATTTTCAGGTTTGGCGAAGTAAAGACCAATGGGATACAACAGAAACAAGGGTTACAAGACTGGAATCCCAATGCACCTTATTTCTGACATGAAGGGAAGGAAAGCAGCTGCTTAGAAATGCAGCACCAGACAGGCAGAGCTGCTCCATCAGAGAATGGCACAGAAACAGCGAAACCACATTTCAAAGAGAGACTTCACTTCAAGTCAGGGAAAAAAAACAGAAAAGAAATAATCTGCTCTTTATTTTACTTGCAGTAGGACCACCTCAGCCATTAGACTGCCTTCATTCAATTTATGTAAAAGCAAATAAAAGTTTACCCCGGGATAAAAAGAGGTCAGTTTGGGGGACGGCCTCCTGAGAGGACTATCCAATACCATTGATCAACTTTACAGTCTAATCATCTCTGAGTCGAGGGAGGTTTGTCAATGAGAGCAGGCTAATCAGAAAATTACGTTCATCATTCATTTAAGGCTAATTGACCGACTGAAAGAGAGGACAAAAAAGCTGGACAATTGTGTGGGGTTAAAACTGCTTTTGCAGCTTGAGATAGTTAATTAAACTGATTAACATTACTTGCCTTTGAAAACCTTCAAACATAACTTTTATGAGTCCTGTAAAAGCTTATTAAACATTAACTTGGTGGTTATGTAGTACAAGATATCATGCTGAGAGACAGCAAAGCCGAAACAGCATGTTGCAGGTGAAACTTCCTCGTCAATTTATGATCCATGCAGAGGATGTGGAAATAAAAATAGAAGAGCAAACAATGCTTTTGTTTTGCCAGAGCCTGCTCCTGCACAGTGAAAAACACTAAAGCAGACTTACATATTTCACTCTGGAATATTCTTGTTTAGGTGCTTATATGCTTGTACTTATGTTTGGACATTCAAGACTGGGAATCCTGTTAGCTCACCAAACCTCTGTACCTGTCTCCCCCTAAGTTGTCCCAATAAAATAAAAATAGCTTTTCTAAACCCTGAAAACTAACCCCAGAGGAGATGTAGGAGTCTCTTTTTCTTTTTCTGTTTATTATGCATACTTTTGTCTGGTGGTGCCACACACGCTTCATACTCCCAGCATTAAAAGCGAAATACCTTTTAACCTTGGAAATCCCTCTACTTTGTTTTAACTGGGAAAACACAGTTTAATCCAATCTTTGTGTGTTTGCTTTTGTATTTATGGCTTAGATGGTATAAAAAATGGATCCAGCTGTTGTGATGTCGGACCCTATTTCCTGTCCCGAGCCCTGATTAATGGGGAGGGTTGCGTCAGGAAGGGCATCCAGTGCAAAAACCAAATCAAACAAGGATGAGATTCCCATATGATTCATGTGCAGGTTACCAGCGACAACTTTCCGTGCTGCTGGTCAACGGGGTGCCGGTGGAAACTGTGCTACTGTTGGCCAAGTGCACAGGAATAGGAGAGGGGGAAGGCATGTTAGGAGGCAGCGAGAGAGAAGGAAAGGCTGGAGTGTGGATGGAGCTGTCAGCCAGGAGGAAAAGACAAATACCAGAGCAGATTCATGGGTATTGTGTAGTTTTCATTTCACTGACCAATAATTTTCATCCTCAACCTTTATTTGATCATAACTAAATAAAAACTAATGAACAGGGACTAAAATTGCCAAGAAATGTAAATTTAATCAACAAATAAAAATGTGATGAAAATATTCTGGAGAGATGAGATCCAAACGGAACCAGTTAAGTTGTGAAGAAAGTCAGGAAAAGTTAGGAAGTGAAGATTTAAATGCCTAAACTATGACTAAAACTAAATCAAATTTTGGAGAGTAGTGAACGAGAACATGCAGAGGGTTGGTGTGACAGAGGAGGACGCTGGGTACCGGATGAGATGGAGGAAGATAATCTGTTGTGGCGAGGGAAGAGAGCAACCGAAAGAAGGAGATGAAGATTCCATGTATTCAATGTTAGTGTTTTGCAGTTCTTTTGGGGTCTGAAGATACCATATTTGGATTGGAGGGTAGAGTGAGTGATAAGTTAAGGTATAAACTAACACTACCGAGTAAATCTGGGACTCCCCACCATTTGACTTTAGAACTGAAGAAGCTTCTCGGATGAGAGGTGAAACATCTTCAAGTAACTTAAAGAAGTCCAGACGCTTTTCTTTGCAAGCTCCTTTGACTACGATGACCTGGATGACCGAGAACCTTCACAGACATAACACTACCGAGCTTGGTTGGCAAGGCTCTAGTAGCACTGACATGCAGGAAAGTTTATCTTTAGTTCTCTTTCCAGCCTCCTCCCAGGATTAGACCAGGGATATGTCACTTGTTAAACACTACGCTATGAAGCCATCAGCCAGAGGGATGAGTTATAAAATCATTAACTGTTGGTAGCTTTTTAATGCTGCAAACTCAGGCACCTATGGAAGCTGACTCACTGGATCCATCCTTACGTTGCCAGCAGAAGAACATTTTATTTATTTATTTATTGGTTGCAGTTTGGTTTACAGTTTTGGAAAAAGCCAAATTTAGAAAAAACCCCATCTCTTTCTCCAGTCTCAGTACATGCAGAGCATCCCTCTGCTGCTGCTCAACCTGGCATGCCCTTTCACAGCTACCACGCCACTGTGGTAAATAATGCAGTCTAATGTTTTGTAAATGGCTTGAAGCCTCTAAGGGTGATGAAAACAAAGTCAGATTTTTCCCAAGTATGTGAGGATTATTTCAAGTAACCATGCTGTTGGGGCTGCTCTGCAGAAACAAAGTTGCTTCTTTTTCTTTTAGTCATAATCTACATAGAAGTTATTATGATAATCCTCCTGGGTGCAGATATTGTTTTCCTCCTTCAGATACTCGCTCTAATGCTTGAGCCCCCCTGCTGCCTTACAGCACACAAGAGACAGTTTCTGAAGTTGCATCCAAACACTGATGCCGCCTCACATTTTGTGGCGCCTCCTGTTTGAAGTCGTTTTTTCTTGGAACAGTCTTCTCGTCAGAGTTTTAAAAATGAGTGCAATCAAAGCTTCTTCTGATTTCTTTTTGGAGCGCTGAACATGTTTGGGAGCGAGAGGTCGCTTCCCCGCGCCGAGGATCCAGTCGGCACTCCGATGAGTGAGATGCTGCATCGCCATGGAGACGGGCTGCCTGCCGTGGCTGCTCCAACTGATACGTGGATTTGTATGGATGAGTGTCAGGATTGCATCAACACCTCAGCACTGTGGTGTGAATGCGACACAAAAGTCGACTCTTGTTTTCTTGTTTTCTCCCCCCTCTGCTTCTCTTCTCATGATTGAAACCCACGCCATATGTCCCAGCCCTCTGGAGTAATCGGCACGATCATATGAGCAACGCAGCGACACGCTTGACCATAATCCAGAGCAGATTTTTCCCTTCGAGTAACGCAGGACCCTGCTTCCTAATCAGCAGCGTGTGTGTGTGTGCAGGATTCGGTGATTTAGAGCAGGTGTTCCTATTAATTAACAGCTCCCACTGCTGAACCTAAGGTGTAAATCTGCAGAACAAGGCCCATGCTGTATCCCAGACAGACGAGAAACATGTGTTAAGCCTTGTTTGCTGTCAGTAAAGCTGAAATCCTGCTACAGCGTTAGTGTTTTTGGAGCTCAGCATCAGCAGGCATGTGAGGTGAGAGCAGAGGAATGAAAACATTTTATTTTCTCAGCTGGATGGTCAGATTACTTTCAATCCAACGAATGTTTCACTCCTAATAAGCCAACGTATGTTACATGTTTGATCAATCGCTGCGGCGTCTCCCTGCTCTTTGCTTCATCAGATGTTGTGACAGTATTCTTGAAGTGGCAGATGATTTTGGCAGTTCTACTGAATCTTTAACGGTTGTCCTTATTTTCTCTCCAAAACCGCCTGCCTTTGAAGTCGGACCGAGGGGGATTGCTCCTCTCCATTTCAGTAACTTCTAATGTGTCTCTGATGTGCGGTGACGGCAGGGAGTACATGTTCTCCTCCTTTTTCTTTCTTTCAAGCCCCCCCCCCCCCCCCTCTCATTCTGTCTCTTTCTGCATCACTAATGACTGATGATGTGGTGCAGGAAAAAAAATCCAGAAAAATGACTGACTGAGGGAAAATCCACCTGGCACAAACAAAGAAGTGCGATTTCGCCGTGTTGGAGCTCCTAAATTGCACTTCCCCAACAATGTGTCAGTCAGTACAAGTCAATGTTGAGCAACCAATTTCAAAAATATCTCTTTATTTAGTTAATGCCAGTCAGTTTACATCACGAGCTCTGTGTGCTGTAAGAATGAGAAAGAATGAGATCACAAATACAGAGCAGTTGAGGCATCTTACTTAAATGCCTGGGCACCTTTTAGGTGAGGTGTTTTGAACATGTGCTACCAAGAGAAACCCCCGGAGCAGACCCAGGACATGCTGGTTTACGTCTCTTTGATGGCTTAGATCGCTGCTCCCATGACCCGAATCCAGGTAAGTAGCACAAAATAGATGGATGGATTGAAGGGGTTGCTGAGAAAATTTAAGGATGTGTCCTCTGTGTTGGAGAAGAAAAGAGGATTAAAATTTGTTTTTAAGTTCAGATTCTCTTTCTGATGTCCTTCCAGGCCACTGTATATACATACATATATACAGTGGCCTGGAAGGACACCTCACAAGTTCTACTAAAGAATCTTTAAGAATGACTGACTATACCTTTATAAAAATGCCAAAAAAAAGTGCCATCCCCACAGACACAGCAGCCAGGGAAGCAGAAGTACAGCACATGAAGAAGGCCCTGAGTAAATGTGGTTATCCCAGCTGGACTTCTCAAAGCTGGGAAGGCGCTATAAGAAAGCTCCAGCCGATCCAGGAGAGAAGGACAACCACTGCCTAAGCGAAAACCTGTAGTGATCCCATATGTGTCAGGAGTATCAGAGCAGTTGAGACGCATTTTTTCTAAACACCGGGTCTCTGTGGCTTTTAAACCCCAAAACACGCTGCGCCAAAAACTGGTCCACCCCAAGGATCGGGTCCCCCGACACAAACAGAGTAACATAGTGTATGCTGTTAAGTGCCAGGAGGATTGCCAGGATTTATACATCGGGGAAACCAAACAACCTCTGGCGAAGTGGATGGCACAATGCAGAAGAGCTACCTCGTCAGGCCAGGACTCTGCAGTCTATTTACACCTACAGGCCAGTGGACACTCTTTCAAGCATGAGGATGTACACAACCTGGGCAGGGAGGAACGCTGATTTGAGAGCAGAGTCAATGAGGCCATTTACGTGAAAAGGGAAAGACCATCTCTGAATCGAGGAGGGGGCCTAAGGGTACATCTTTCACCATCTTACAATGCTGTGATTGCAGCCATTCCCCAACTCTCTGTGAATGGTACTCATGGCCATTGATCAGTGGTCTTTGATCAGTGGGTTTTGGTCAGTGGTTGTTGGTCAATGGTCAGAACAATGGGCTGAAACCAGCCCATTGTTCCTTCATTATGCAATGTACTGTTTATAAGATTGGGGAAACCTGCAGTCAGCTGAGACTGAAGAAGTCACTTGGATGAGTGACGAAACGTTTCTCCCACAAAATGCTACGTCCAGATGAACAGAATCAACTTCTGGAGAAGTGCCATGAATGTGTTTATTTCATCTTTAAACCTGTGAAGGCTTTAAACATCACTTTTGGAGCCAGTCTCAAGTGGCCATTTGAGGAACTGCAGTTTTTGGCACTTTGCTTCTTGTTTGCAGACAGGTGAGTCCAAATTCTCACTGTCTTTGGTATCTAAAATTCCCGAGGACGACATCTGACTCTTTTGCTGCTGAACACTCCACTTTATCAACCAGATAATTCATAGCTTCAAATCTGGGTTGATACCAGCAGCTTCCTTTTATATACAAACAGAATCAGCTCGCGAGTACGTGGATGATGGGAGGTGAGTTATGGAGAAACTCTCTGCCCGCAGCTCCTCAAGGCCCCCACCGATCCCAAGCAGCTCGTCTCGGTCATCTCTCTGAGAGGCCTCTGGGAGTGATAGGATGCTGCCAGCAGCAGCAGCACGGAGAGGCGTTTCCATGGGAACCGGCAAGCTCGCAGTGAGGAAGAGCATTAATGGTTGGCTGAGGTGGCTATGAGCATCACTAAAACAACACACGTACCCTCCGCTCCTCTTTCTTTCTTTCTTTCTTTCTCTTTCTTTCTTTCCGCACACAAACTCAGCCCGCGCTTCCTGATCTGTGACCTTCTGCAAAATGATGACTGTAAACAAACGCACCTGTTAACCTGCAACACACACACACGCACACATACACACACAAGAAAACACTTGACTCACACCTCAAAAGGTACTGTTCCTCTACTGTTTCCCCTGTGTACTCATAAGTGAGTCCACTGGGACGCACACACACACACACACACACACACACACACACACACACACACACACTTCTTAACTCCCACCGCCAAGTTTATCAAATAACAACCTTCTCTGCGTTGCTACTCGAGCTCTGGAGCCTTTTGATGTCCTCTCAAGCTTAAACCTCATTTGTATTCTACTTCTGCCCCCAGTTTTCACTAAGCCTGCTTTGATTCAGTGCCCCCCCACCAACATATTTTCCAGCCTTAACATTGTTAGTCCTGTTTTCCACGCAGCATGGTGCACCTCCTCATTCACAGCTCAATAAAGCTGTTATAATTGTTGACAGATGATCAGTGCAATTAGGAGCGTACCTTAGAGGGAAACCGGCAGGGAACCCATTCGCGAATGGGTTTGAGCAGTTTGCTGCATTTGGTCTTTATATATAAGAGACAGTTTCAGCAGGTAAATGTGAGTAAAGCATGATGTAGATATTCCATTCTATTCTAGCCGTCATGCTTCCCTTCAGTCAACCCAGTGGAGCACTTGAATTCTCCGCAGAGCCCGCGATCAGTCTAAGAGAGAAATATATTCTGGATGTTATGTCTGTAATGCTTAAAGGCTGCAGTTGTTAAACACCTTCCTCATTCTGTTTTGAGGTATTGATTGTAAAGAGGATGTGATTGTGGAAACGAAAAGTTCTGCTGACAAAGCTGTCTGTGTAAATGTAGATTTTTTGTTTTGGCTCTTTGGAGAAGAAGTGGGGCTACGCGTATAAAAAAACTGAATATGGTGCTTGAACTCTGAACTTTGGGCTGAGGATGTGAGGAAAAAGCCAGGTGAAGTGCAACAGCTCTGCTGGAGAAAGGCAGGTGGGGTGTGTCCAAGTAATATCCTTAAAAAAAAGTGGCTGATCGAACAAAAGTCCTGTTATACTAAAATATTCAGTATACCCTCCATGCACCACATCTCATTGATAAATTCCACTCTAAAACTAAAGAGCTAACACAGACAACACCTTTTTCTGCTACTGAGGAAGCAGAGGAAAAAGAAGGGAGTGACTTGGTTTATTTATGTAAAACTTATAATTTAGGGACATTTATAAATGCTCCTCCTAAATGGCAGCATTTAGTTCATGTTTTCATGTTGTCAGATCACTTTTCCCTACAAGTGTCCCATCTTTCCTTCACTGTCTACCTCTTCTGTGTGGTTCTTGCGTCTGCAATCTGTGGCTAAAGCGTGGTGGTAAAGAGGGATTGACTCAGAAAAGCAGTTTTAATGCTGAACTCAAACAAAACAAAAAAACACACAAAAGCCCAAAATCCTAGCAGCGCTGGATCAAGATGTCACCAAGGAAACGGAGAACTAACATACTACATAACTACGACGGATGACGGATGACAATATCGGCACTCACAGGATAACTGGAGGAGAGACAACAGGTGGGACGCACGGCTGAAAACTGTAGATATAACGAGGCGGGGGAAGTAAGCATAATACAGACGCATAAAACAACATATACCACAAAGAAACAGGGCACAAGGATTAGTTTGACATGGGGAGAAGAGGTGGACTCGACAGGGGGGCATGGAAAGACAAAGGACAAATGTAAGGACTGACAAGACCACAGACTTTATATAAAGGATGGACCAACCCAGTCCAAGCGTAATTTTCATATTACGCTGCGGTGTTTATATATTTTTCTGTCTTCGTTTTCTGTCCAGTTCAGGCAAAAATGCTTAAAAAAAAGAAAAATAAAAGAATGAAAAGTGTCCCTGATTGCCCACTGAAAGATAAGTGGTGCGCATTTTCAAGAGGAGATTAAGACCTGCAGTTTAAATGTGAGAAGAAAACTGAGCAGGTTTTAGATCCTGGTGTGTTCTGCTAAATTTGGAAAGTAGCTTTCTCAAGTGACCACCACCTGTAATATGAAAATAGAGCTGACAGCCATTTTTCAGCGTTTAAATGTGGTCTGTGTGATGTAGCCCTCACCCGGGTGCCTTTCCTATAAATTAAGGAGGATCCGAGCATCATTCAGTCTCAAACAATGACAGCCAGGTGTCAAAACAGGCCTCTCAGAGAGTTTGAAATATGAGGAAGATCTGAGCCCGTGCATCCATCTCCTGAGCACCGGCACCAGCATCACTCATTAGCTCAAACTGTCACCCACTGAAACGAGCATCAGTGAAACGCACACGCATGGGCACGCGGGCTTATCCGAGCTTCAGACGGGTCACGATGTCCTTGTCCTGCTGCCTCACTCAGGAGGAGGAAAATAAATCAGGCGGCTGTCTTCTCCATCCCAAGCCTGGTGATCAACAAGATAACCTCCCGTTGGGAAATCTATAAAGATGGCCAATCCTCAGGGCTCACAGACATGTGAAAGCCAACGGTAGAGGACGGGACGTGTTGACAACAGTTAAAACGCACTCTAAAGGAGACAACAGCAGCTACGGAGACTAACAGATCAAAGGGAAGCTTGATGTTGTCCGCTGGTCATTCATTTGTTTACAAAAAGAGGAAACAGCCTCCAGCTTTAAGTGTAGGGAAAGATACATTGTCCCCTACAGGGATATGTAGGAGTGTCTGTTCTGCTGTGAGCATCATTTTTGATGGTTTAGATCCACTTGTGCCCACTTGTGTGGGAAAGAGACGGTTCTGTGATGGGAATGGACACATCTAGGGTGAATATGCCTCCGTAAGGACATTGAATGCATTCATGGGTATGAAAATGATTCCATCCTTCAAATTAAACTGAGAGCAGGAAGTGGGTGTTTTATTTTGAAAAGGGTGACCACTTCTGACGCTTGCTGCTGCACATGCAATGTGACTGAAAGCACTGTCTCAGATTTCATGTAGATTCAGTGTTGAAATGTCATTGTCTCAAGCGTGTGTGTTCTTTTTTAAAATAAAGTGTAACTTTGCAAAGTACACGAGACATTTCTGCGCTCACTTTTCAAAATAAAAGATCCCTGGTATAATAAATGCATCTAAATGGTTTGCTGTGATTTTTCAAAAGTGGAAAAGGACAAGAGCGGAAAAACATGCATCGGAAATACACCCAGGGGACCCAGTACTATATAACTATATAACTATATATAGTTATATAGTACTATATCTATCTATCTATCTATCTATCTATCTATCTATCTATCTATCTATCTATCTATATATATATATATATATCTATCTATATGTATATATATATATATATATATATATATATATATATATATATATATACATATATATATATATATATATATATGTATATGTTACACTCCGCATTCATTCAGTTTTCAAACGTTTTTCTTTGGATTTTCTGTCTTCAGATGGTGGCAGACTGAAAGCTTCCATATTGGACATATCATGCATATCAGCTTTCAAATTTTGAAACTAGACTTTTGCAAACAATTTTTCCTGCCAACATGGAAACATGGAAATAGGAGGGAACAGCCCACGGACAGGCTGACGATTTCGAATGCATTCAGCATGAATAACTTGAAAGAAACGCGTATTTATGTAGCACACTCGTGCACAACCATCTCGTTTGATGGATTAACTGGATTACCTGATGAGCCTCTTTGCAGACAAAAAAACCTGTTTAGCATCTTGGCACTAACACGCTTTTTGATACTATTAAACACATCTTTTATTGGTGACGTTTCTGTGAAATTGAGAACACTTAAAAAGTTTGAAATAGAAAAGTAAGACGAGAGTAAATAAAATGGGAGAGAGGGATTGCTGCTGATTTGACCAGCTAATAAATCCCAGATATGCCAGCAGAGAGAGTAAATCTTGTGGATTTATTATGGATCTAATGTAAAATCAAATTGAAAGGGCTTGGTCTTACACCAGGCCTGCCTTGTCTCTGTTTTCTGCTTAAATACTCAACATGATACACTCTGAATTTCCCTTCTCGAAACATAAATAAACACGCTTGCACAAATGTGATGTCCTGTTCCATATAATGCATCTCAAGAAACTATAAAAATCAAAAAAGGAGTTACCTTGTTGTAGACCTCGGGAGGCTGAGACTAATTGTGTAAAGTAGCCTTCTCTCCCTTTGCCCTCAGGTCCTAATTAAGAGGAATTCCACTCGCTTTGGCTTCATCATGTAATTATGAAGCCAGAGAAAGAGGAGCTCACTTTGGAACGAGTGTAAATACAAACAGACTGAAGAGGAGGAGGAGGAAGAGGAGGAGGAGGAGGAGGAGGAAGGAGGAGACGGGCAGCACCAGGAGTTTTGTTTTTTTGGGGTTTTTTTTGCTGCACTTTGCAGTAGAGATGTGCAATACTGCAAGCTTTGGATCTGATGCCAAGTAAATACAGGGCCACTGTTGTCAATACCAGTACCAATACTTTAAACCTAACGTAACCCTATTCGAAAAATGTTACAGATTTATTTGCATTCCTGAATGATGGTGAATTTAGACAGGCAAAGCTGCCATCTGCAGATTCATACAGGATATTTACGTTATGAGACATATGCGTGACTGAATGTCTTTAAATAAATAAATAAAAGCTGCACAACAAGAAAAGCTCATCTCACTGGGAGGCTTTCATTCATGTTTACAGCTGCAATGATTTCTCCAAAATCAAGTAGTTATGTTTGCATTCATAATTTATGCTTGCGTGACCACTGCCTGACACGATGGCAACAACAACAACAGCAGCAGCATCGTTTAATGTGCAAGGTCATTAGAATTGGCCAAGAAGTCCAAAATATTTCAGCTGTGAACTCAAACTGAAAGGCCAGAGGGATCAAGAAGCAACAAAGTCATTCGACAGTCAATTTGGCGTACTGTTGGTTTGGGGTCTCGTTCCTTGCATTCAGCCTGTCACATCCCATCACAGCGAGGCGGGCCTCAAAGCTCAGTCGTGTTTTTAGCACCACGGAAAAAGCTCTGGCAGAAGTCTCTGGTCGTCTGAGGCTATGATGAGTCGCTTGAGGGTGAAAAAGTTGCGACAGACCAAGGATTAAGTCGGTGACACGGTATGTAGGTCTTTAACTCGCAAGGAGATGACAGGATGGGATGCACCAAGGCTGCAGGGGCGGGTCAGCATTTCTGTTCCATCCCTCCTCCACCATCCTGGTTACGCTAATTACGTTACTCCTGGGGAGACGGTAACGCCTTAATGAGGCGTAGAAAACTTCAGTGCTGTGCTTGACATGGCAGTTTCTACCAACAGAGATGCTGAACTTTTTGCTGATTTCCACAGGAGTCTAACACTACATAATTTCTCCAGGAAGACATTGTTGGAGACATTCTGACATGTAAAAATGTTTTTTTTAATGTTGTTATCTCACATATAAACTGTTACAGCAGTGGATGCTCATAATATCGTATCTTAGGTCTGTGAGTGCAGAAGCCCCACCCAGCAGCTGTGCAATCCCATCGTTTGCAAATAACAGCCAATAAGAAAAAAGGTGTGTTACAAACAGGGTTTAGGTGGCTAAAACAGCTTGTATGAACTGAGGGTTTTCACCTCACTCAAATACAAGATAAACAGGGATTATTTTACTCTGTGAATCAAGCAAAGCTGCTCTGGTAAAAGAAAACATATGGAGCTGGAAATGAGCATTAGAAAGAAGACATGCAGAGCTGCGGCTGTTCACAACATTTAATTCTTTTTTCCTCCATTTCATTATGGTATTTTGGCAGCTCTAAGGTAAGAAGGATTTCCTGTTCAAACTCTGCAAACTGGTCTGACTGGAAAGGACTTTTCAATTACTTACAAAGAGGAATCAATAAGGACTGAGTCCAGATGTAATTGATTAAATGGAGTTAGTCCAAAACTTTCAAATTGCTGGGATGGAAGGATTTTTGGAAAGTACATTTAAAAGTATCCACTTAATCAAATATAATGAGTTAATGAATCCCATAAATTATATATTTTTTAAATCTCTTTTCTTAATGAACATAGATAGATCCAGCATTATGATGGCCTTTGAAATGCAGAGCACATTGATATTCACATTTCTGTAGAAGAAATAGTTTATTAAAGTTATTCCGAAGCTTCCCACAAGACTTAAAAGGCGGCCAGGAAAAACAGAGGCAGGGTATTTTCTCCTCCTCTGGGATGAGCTTATGCTCCTCGAGATTATCACTTTCCCCTTCTGGGGGATTTGTCACTGATCCCTCGTGCAGTGGGCAGCAGGCAAACTATTTAGTGACTGTCCTTCGGGAATACATAATACAATAGGATAATACAACAGTAGACTGGGAACATTTTCGGAAAATAACAATTTTGATGACTACTGCATGCAACACACTTGCACTCTCTTGCATTTCATATATATGCTGTCAATGTCAGACTCAGAGCTGCCAATCACTTGGTTTCCTCTCCTAATGCCATTTAGCGCTCTCATTTCCTTCCATACCCCCCTTGCTGATAGCGCTCCTGCTGCTCCATAACAAGCACCTGATTAGGAGTCTTATTAAGGCCTATATACCTTCAGCACATCCATATCCTGCAGAGACTCCAGGGAAGACCTCGTTATCTCCCCATCAGCTCTGCTGCCACCTTCTCTCCATGTCTGGCAACTGGACACTCTCCAATCATCACCATCGCACCAATTTAAAGGGCAACGCAGCGCCGGTAAATGCCAACAGACTTCCAAAATCTGCTTTCTCTGGCCTCGGGAAAAACTTAACAGAAGCAGGCAGAAAATGGAATGAAAATAAAACCTACTTCTGACAAACACAGCAGAAATCAAGGCTGTAGCCTACATCTGAGAGATGCTCGTTGCTCATTAGGGATGGTGCTGCCTCATGCAAACAAATTGTGGGTGTAATTAGACATTTGACAGTTTTTAAAAGCAGCGATGCTTAAGAGAAGCCCGCAGCAGTTGTGTGCAACATGAGCACAAATCAGCTGCTTTCTAGTTGGTTTAATGATGAGAAAATGAAGCCTGTGGTGTCTCTGATGCTTGTCATCCCTAAAGCAAAGACACACATTATATATGCACAATACCTAATAACTGACTGGGACTATTAAATCTCTGTACAAGGGGGAATTTTGCAAAATTTAAAGAGAATCCACGCACAGTGGCTGAGTTCTGGTCAATTACATTTATCACTGAGTGGAAAAGTGCATCCTGTCATCATTTTCACAATTTGTTCAAGAGTTTGAAATTTGGCAGCCAATTGTTGAAAAAGGATATATCATGTGGCTAAATAACTTCTTCTTCACCCACCTGTTTGGCTGCAAACTTTTGTAACACTGAAATGTTTTGGAGGAAAGAGAGACAAAAATAGCCATCACAGATATAAAAGTCCAATACTTCCTCATTTCATGAACAGAAGTATGAAGTTTGATACAAACGATAAGGATCACAGTAACACTTTATGCTGTATTCACACCAAATTGTTGGCTTGATTGGACACAACAGGGTCATTCCATCTAACATTAACCAAATCTGAAAGCCTGCACCTCATCCCCTCAGATTTGTCTGCTGCACACCTATGATGACAACTTCCCATTCATTTATGACCCTACCACCTGAAATCTGCAACAGATATTGAGACTCATCAGACCAGGCAACTTTTTTCTGGTGCTCTGAGCCCATACAACTCGTAACCCCAGTTTCCTGTTCTTGCTGATCTTAACTGCTGTAGTCCATCTGCTTCAAGGTTTGAGGTGTTGTGGGTTCAGAAATTCTTGCATAACTTGGATATTTGTGTTACTGTTGCCTTCCTGCCAGCTCGAAGCAGTCTGGCCTTTCTCCTCCGACTTGGATTTTCTCTCTTTCACACCATTCTCTGTAAACCCTAGAGATATTTGTCTGAGAAAATCCCAGCAGATGGCCAGTTTCTAAAACACTTAGACCAGCCTGACTAACACCAACAACAATACCACCTTCAAACTTACTTAAATCACCGTTCTTCCTCATTCTGATGCTTGGTTTGAACTTCCGCAGCTCATCTTGATCAAGTCCACATGATACGTACCGAACTTTAATGTGTAAATCTTATTTTCAAACTGTATGTGCACGGATCAGGCTGTGCACTAAGAACACTATCTGTTGGTACGGTCATCAAAATCTGTAGAAACATCTTTGAGATATAAACAAACAGAAATGAAACCATACTCTATCCCCACCACTCAGTCAAACAACATTAGGCAGTGTTTTCATGCTCGAATCAGTTGGCCTCAGGCCATTATATTATGTTTGTCAGTAAACACGCCATCATCGCTGCTGATTTCTTTGCAAATTTAACCTGAGCAAATGAGTATCCATTTTGCGGAGCATAATTGCAGTCCCAGAGCCTTTTGAAGAAGGGGGTCTTTGGATGTCATTTTCATTCGGCTGGCAGCCCCCGACCGTTTCTCCTGCCTTTCCCCGTCTCACATAATCTCCATCTCTCTGCTCATTCCACATCCTAACTACTCTGCAATCAAAACTGTCAGTCACACTTAAGGCTCTAAATACCTCATGATTCCCCAATCAGACACACCAGTCTCGCTTTACCTCGAACCGACTCCAGACGCTGCTGCGACCCCATCTGTCCATCACACGCCGACTCATTTTTGAAAACGTCATCAAATGACAAGTTGCTTATCAACAAGATGCAATGAATGGGAAATGCTTTGACCTTCATGATGTCAGAGTCATGACATTTTCTGACTTTATCTCATTGTCTTTATTTGCTTGATAGCCAGTGTCGGTTGGTGGTGGGTGGACGGATTTCCATGAAATTTAGAAAGACACTGATGATCCTCGAGCTTTACTTTGGCACCAGCAGCAGTTCAAAGTTTCATTTTCTCTGTGAAATATCTCAGCTCACTAGATGTACCGTAGTATTTTAGCTTTTTAAAGGTTTATGTAAAAATAAAAGTTTGTGAAAGCCTTCTTTTGTCCAGTTCTTTTTGTTTAGATACTCTTTATTCTGTATATGATGTTCAGAAGTTTGGAGATTGCTTAAACTGACTGATTAAGCTAAAACTAATTGACTTCTGCTGCATATCTATATTATTGCTAATATATATTGTAATATATCTATATCATGGCTAAAGCACTTCTGGATGGATGCAAACTGCATTTCGTTGCCCTGTACCTGTGACATGTGCAATGACAATAAAGTTGAATTCTATTCTATTCTAGTCTATTCTATTCTATTCTATTCTATTCTATAAAATAAATCTGAGTTTAAAGTTCCCTATGTCCCAAGCACACAGCAAACAGAAAACCTTGTGCACTCTACATATAAATATGCAGTTAGGTTTACAGAGATCAGTGCCCTCTAGTGCGTGCAGGGACCTTGTGGTCACAACAAATTGGAGGTGCAAGGATGAGCAGCACATATGCCCTCTGATGATATTCAGCCATACTGAATTTGACCCTTTCTTACTCAAACATGAAGAGAGCAGAAATAAAACATCATTTGTTTTGGTAATAGTAACACCAGGTGGTTCTTTCTTGAATGTAAGACTTTATATTTATAAAAAAGCTGTAACCATTTATAATTGGAGCATTATTTTCTAAAGCTCAGGGTCTGATATAGCTAAGATCCAGTTAACTGTGAGAGACAGTTTAATATTTGCTAGTGTAAAGGCAGTAATGGTCGCGCTGTCAGCCATGAAACTGTTGGGTTTGTGAGCTGCTGACTGTCTGGCTGTGATTTCATCGTCTTGGGCACAAAGCTCAATCTCACCACTCCCCCAAACCACACACCTCGTAAAACAGCTCACCCTCTGTGACACCTTTACATCGCTGTGTTTAGATTTACTCACCGGCTGACAGCTCTATTAAGAGCAACGCTGATCATCCGGGCGGGAGCCGTTAACACTTCAAGCTTCTTTTTTTTTTTTAAATTTGTGGCTTTTGGTTTCATGAAGATATATATATCGCTTAAATTTCTCAGTTATTAAAAAAAACCCTTTTGGCTTTATTTGATTGTTTTCAGGTGCTTCAACCCAACTAGCAAGATTTTATTGGTTTATTTTATTATTAATTATCTCATCAATTTAGGCTAGAGTGGATAAAGCCTTAGTCATACAAACTTAGAGACTGGTCTGCAACCATCTGGCAACCATCGGTCATCATGAAAAACAAATTTTTCTGTGATTCCTTTGGTCACTTATGTATTGCTAGTGTTGTAGTTTGAATGGAAGTGATGGACTTATCTACAAACACTGTCCAGTTTGTCTCTGAGCTGTAGTGAAACTGAAAATTGTTGAAAGTAGAGGTTCGCCTTCAAAGTAAAAGCTGTGCCGCAGAGCTGCAGACATGTTTCCGAAGGCACAACTTTTACTTTGAAGGTATTTGTTTGATGAACTTGTACCAGAAGCACACTACATCATCTGTCAAGCACTCCAGGGGTTTCTTAAAGTAAAGAAACTGGATATTCTTCAATGTCAAACCATCTAAACCCAACAGAGCATCCTTTACATTAAATACAAAACTGAATGCAGAGACACCAACAAACAAGCAGCAACTGAAGTAAAGGCAGTAAAGGCCTCGCAGAGCATCTCAAGAAAGAAAACATATTTTCTGATGATGTCTGTAGGCTATATTTGGCAAAGGTTTTTCATCCAAGTATTAAAATTATTAAAGTTAGGTAGTTTGTTAGTTAGTCCAATTAAATTTAATCTCTGAAAATGGGTTACTTTAAATGCCTGTAATTCCTGAACAGTTAATCCAATACTTTTGTTAACCCCCCTGAAATAAAGCTGAAAGCCTGCACTTCATTCACATATTAACTGCCTTATTTAAAACCCACTGTGATGGTGTACAGAGACAGAATTACAAAAACAGTGTCACTATAACTGTTCGTGTTACAATTTGAACAGTTTACAGTTAAAATTACAGGAGACCGTTTACATTAGTGATGATTTTTTTTTTTTTGCCACCCAGAAAGCAAAATTCAGGGTTAATATCTCAAAATTTCAACCTAATTACTTATACTTTCAAGTTACATTCTCAATTTCGAGTTATTTTTCCAGAAGTTTGAGTTAGCACAAGTTAAGAATTTTAGATAATAACCTAAAACTTTGACTTATACATGCCAAAAAGTTTGTTTTTTTCAGTGACAGAAATAAGCTTTTGGATAAAAAACTCAGAAATTATTACTTGACATATAAAAATTGTTAAATAATAGCATGATTAATAGTTGATATAAATTATGAACTTTTCAAAGTTGTTTCTAAGCGTGCTGAATAGCTGTTAAACAGATGCGCTGAATGCAGATCTATGTGCTTCAATCATAAAGTATATAAAAGTTTTGTTTTTTCCAGGACTAACACTGACTTCATGTTACAACTGATTGTAAAGACTTACAAAGCTTTAAATGACTTTGCCCCAAACCACAGTATAATGTAGAGATGCTAAAACCTCATTAGCTCCTTCACTACCCCATCACTGCTCTCGCACCGTTGCACCCGTAAAAGCGTCGGGGACACAGCCTTCTCTGCTCATGCAACCAAAAACACTTAACCATCTGAGATTACAGAGGAGCTCGGGACGCAAGTGAGCACAACATTTTTTTCATTCAAATTCAAAGTAAAACAGCACTTTAGTGTATTATTAGAAATGCTTGCTGTTTTAACCTTGAGTTGAAGCCACTGTATAAAAAGCGCTCCACAAGCTGAAACATTTAAACTGAGCCATCGCTGTCCTCTGTGTTTGTATCTCAGTTTTCAAAGTAGGACTATTTTATGTCTGTTAAGGTAACACGTGTGTGAAGCTGTAAACACAGATTTTACAGGTTGATTACTGTCTCTTTAAAATCCTCATCAGCTGAAGGAGGCAATCCACTTTCTTAATCCACAGACTCGAAACGGGTCTGTAGTGGGAATCCAAAATCTCTTCCAGCTGACTTGGCAGCCTTTTAATTCGGTTGATACACACTGCGGCACTGTTTCTCTTTCACTTTATGCTTCTTTGACATTTTTTTTTTGTACTCTAGCCGCCAACCGTCCAACCGCTGTGACCTCTCTGAGCTTAAAAATGAAATGTTTTCCGTTCCAGGCAGCACCTCTAGGGCAGGCGGGCGGGGAGGAGCAGCTGAGCACTTTAGAGGGGGTAGAGGAGAAGACGGCAGAGCAGAGGGTTTCATCTAAACACCTTCAGGTGAAAGCCTCACTCACTCCTTTCTGCTAATGGACTCTTCCCTCTGTGTGTGTGCGCGCGTTTTCACATGTGGTCATGTTACATCACTTTAAAGCCTCTCAGACTCTTCCAGTAATTCATTATATGGATGACAGGATAAAGATTGAGCAGTCATTAGTGTCATTAGCACTTGGGTTTATTTTGGAGTGCACATGCACACATGCACAGATTAAATTAAGGGGTTATACCTTCTCCAGAGAATAAATAAACAGAACAATAAAATTAGACTGATCCATCTAGTGGCACTTTTTTTGGTGCTAAAATTAGCCACAAGTAGCTGTCTTTGACCATTTTCACATCTGAAGATTGTCCTGAAGATTTTTCCTCCACTGCCTTCCCGTTTCAACAATCTGGTCTTTTTTAAATGCCCCAACAACATGCACTTTGAAAAGCAGTGTAGGCGTATAACTCTGTGCTGAAACGGATAGTGTGCAAAAAACAAAAAAGAAAAAAACCCCGGAATAATTAAAAAAGAAAAAGACAAATCAAATGTAGAAGTTTCTAAAAATGTGCACATCGCCTTGGGTTGTATGTGGGTTGTGCAATTTTTGCAGCAAATATAAATGTACTTTCGTCCCAGTTGTAAGGCAAACAACAGAATAACATTTTCCATAAATTAATATGGAAATATGGAAATGTGCCGAGCGGCACAAAGGATTCACACACAGGACACAAGACGAGTAAATCCTTGAAGTGTTCAGTGAAAAATGGAAATTTGAACATCTACAATATGCAAAACCAACCATTTTATGCTCATCTTTGGACCTACAAACAAAGAAATACACAGCTCATGTGCAATACTCAATCATGTCAGAAATGGACATTGCATTTTTGCATATTTGGATTTCATCGTTACTTTTCTGATGCTTTCAATTATCTGTGCCACCAACTGACCACAATACACAGATGTGTTTGTGCATACAAGTGCACAATTTATTGATAACACATATTTTAATTTAGCACTTTGCTACTGAAAGGAGAACAGTTATTGAGGCAGTTGTATGTACCGACATATCACATGCAAAAGTTACATCTGCGTGATTTCCTGTTAATATTTTAGAGGCAAAATGTGAAGTTAACATGAACATTTTATGAGAGAAGTGTGGTAAATTATTTTTAACTACAATATCTGATTAATTTCAAGGGAGTTGTTACACTTTATGCATGTAAACAAAAACATCTCTGTAGAGATTTTTTAAACTTAATGTAATATTTGTTAAAAACCAATTTATTACAGAAAATTCAAGATTTGAAAATGGAGTGTTTATTTATTATTATTGTCATTATTGTTATTATTATTGCTATTTAATGGAGTGTTTATTGAACCTTCTGACGAAAAAAAGAAAAGGTAAGTCAATATCAATTTTCATGCATGAGTTTGTATCACATTTGCTACATCAGGCTTGTTCTTTAATTTATTGCTTAAAAACGTATTGTGTAATTTATTTTGTTTTTTTAGAAGTTTAAAAAAATCACAAAAACTCATGCATCAAATATGATACACTTGGCTTTACGGGGCTAAGGAACTTGTATCAAATCTCGCAAGGACCTTGAACTGGGGCTGATCCAGAACATGTTGGACAGATCACATCTCTCAGCTGATTGGTGGAGGTCTGGGCACCTCTGCTTAGACTGCTGCTCAAGAAGGCATATGAGAATTAAAGGTTTAGATTAGAAAATAAACAATGAGGTACAATGACTCTAATTGGATTATTATAACACATGGACAGGAAGCACACAAGCGGCATTTTAATCGATAGATTTCATCTTCCAGACGTTTCCTGGATCTTTTCTCATTATCTGGCCTCCTCCTCCTCCACCGTCGTGGTGAGGCTGTCTAACCGCCTATCTTTGCCTCTCCTTTCCTAAACACAATGTGACGGTGATAAGCTGTACCGCCCAGTTCCACTTGACATCTTTCTGAGGAGGTGTAAATTTGAATGCCACGCAGCACAGCGAGCATTCACATAATAATATCAGTCAGTCAGGAGCTGTATCAAACTGTTATCATGCATGAAACACAAGGCAACTAGAGCGTGCACGACTCACACTGAGTCTCTCTGTCACTCACGCTAACACGTAACTGAAGAGCCATCAAAAAGGCCATGCGTGTAGTGGCAGCTGTGTCCTGTTACAGCGCTGCTTCCTGTTGTTCTGGAAAGCAACATTTGGATCAATAAACCTTCAGCTACCAAATGGACCTTTTATTGCTACCTCTGAATGCCAGCTCCACTCTCTAGAGGACCACTTAGTGAGCAGAGAGCACCATGAGGAGAGCCACTTACTGCACAGGGAGCTGCTGGTCAGGCAACCAGGAAATGGATGCTGGGTTGGAAATGCTTCGGCAGCACTTTGAGTAACCCACCTCTGATTCTATGGATTTTTATGGACTTATAGTCACAGAAAAGCAAGCAGCTGCTCATGCCAAAGGCAGTGTTCATGTATGCGCATTTGTGTGGGATCCAGATGGCCATCAGAGCTCTGGAGCCCATCCAGGTTATTGAGCATCGATGTGCATCGTCTTGTCAAGAGCTGTGTGCCTGCTGCTCCGCACTGAGCATGCTCACCTCAGCCTGCTTGCATCATCGGTGCCAGTTTATAATAAGGCATGCGTTTAAAAGTTTATAAGTTGTAACTAATGGATTTATTAATGGCAACTAAAGTGGCAGTTTACAATCTCTTTAATTCCTCTGAAACACAAAGTATGAAGTGAGCAAAAAAACAGCAGATGGGCGACAAATTACCAGAGAAAACAAGTCTCTTAATGATGTGTTGGGATCACGCAGACATCCAGTACAATACTCAGAGAGCCTGTCACTGTATGTGACGTCCAGAGGATTTCGTTTACATGATGTCAGGTTTAAATGGCATCAGAGACACTTTCTGCTCTGATAATTAATGATAATTCTTATATTTTTGTCATCATCACCATCGCTCTGATCCACAAACCATCAGACCCCTTTGGCTCCTATGGGCTCAAAATGTGGTCATAAATATTTTGTACTTGTAAAAAAGATTTGTGTGTGCGTAAAAAAGATTTGTATGTGTAAAAAAGATTTGTGTGTGCGTAAAAAAGATTTGT
>NW_024582410.1:703527-770253 GCF_018398535.1 Haplochromis burtoni | reverse complement strand
GTTTCGCTTCTGTTATTACCATGGTACATTGACAAAAACATATACTTTTATTCACAGGATAAAACAGTTGTTTTGTATCACTAATTGCCTGCAATGCAATGCGCGAAAGTCACATGGTCTGTCAATCTCTATAGTAATCCCTTACTTTACTCGTTACTTGAAAAAAGTAATCAGATTACAGTTACTGCCCATCTCTGGTGTCTACATTCCTACCCTCAGCGATGGCCATGAAGTGTGTCTACCAACAAATTTAGTCTGCAGTCATAAATTTAAGTAAATCAAATATATGACTCCATAAAGTGTCCAGTAAAGAGACCCTGCCGTTTTTTTTTTTTAAATCCAAAGACGTGAGAAGAGCTCATATAGCGTAAAAGACTATAAATAAACTGGCAGATTACTGGTATTTATCAGCTGTACAGCATTGATTTTGTACTAAATTTGGGCTAAATACTCAAATATATTGTGTTGAAAAGCTTTTTAAAAAGAGTTATTTTTCATTGTGAAAATGTTTTTATTTTCTCAGCACAAAGATGGGAATAAATAATGTAGGAAACATAAGAAGTTATTAATGTGTTTTTATTATAAACAGCCTGTCACACCCCATAAGCCAAAATTACACCACTTATAAAGTAAATCTCCATCATCAAAACAGTCTCATCTTTGACCTCTTTGACCTTTAAACTGTGATATTTTTTTTTTAATCTAGTCGCAGAAGAGAGAAAATGGAGGACCCGATTAACTACTGTACAAAGAAATGCAAAAGATGACCATCAAAGCTGTGTTCTGTTTCATATCAAAAAAAGGATATCTCATCATTAAAGAGATCATCATTATTCCTGGCATATCTTTCAGAAATCTTGATGCACCAGAAGCCAATACTCATCAAACATTCAAGAGATCCCATTATTGGAAAGAAGCCTCTGAGCAGTATGTGCTGTCTTTGACAGCCTATCACAGCAGCCTCAGACCACCTGAAATGGCATCTGACAGGGAATATATGTATTTTTTTTACAATCCTGATGGGATCAGACAGAGGAAGCTCCTCGAGATTGTGTATCCAAGCTGCCAAGAGAGCTTTTAGTGGCTGGTCCCACATATGGACTTGTTGGGACTTGAAAATGACATTGAGGAGGAAAGGTGAGAGAAGTGTTGATTCACTCCATTCAGATGTCGGTATGGAGGTCTTCAGATCAGATGAGTACCAGCGATCATCGTTTAAGGTCCTTGTATAGGATTTGCTGAGTTTTGGTTTCATTTTGTCTTGATTTTCTCTTTTTTTCATATCGTTATTACATTCTGTCTACATGCTAGCTGCCTCTTGCTCGTCATTTCTATTTAATGACGTTGCCTACCTTCTGATTTCTTCATTGTTTTTGCTGATTCTTTGCAGTTGTGCCTGCCCCACCTTACTTGTCACCTCCTGTGCTTTATTTCTACCTTCTGTATATATATGTATGTTTTGTGTATGTATGTATTTGTATACATAAAGTCTTGTCTTTACTGTTGTTGGATCATTCACTCATTCTCTGACTTCTTTTTGTGTGGTTTCCTGTTTTATTTTACTTTCTAGGACTCAGTATATTTTTTGGACCAAATTCATCATAACCAGGATATCTTTCCATTATTTAGCTTCATTTAATGAGCATCAGGAATCACACTAAGAGCTTGGTAAGTCAATCCAGGGTTTATCAGTTTAGCTACAAGCACTTTCACAGGAAGGGGCATGAGTTTGAAGCTTCTGACCAATCACAAGCATGGACATGTCTACTGGAAAACCAGCGGTGTGGGTGTGTACAACAGGAAAAAAGCATTGTTCTGGAGTTCAGTAATCAAAGGATTGTATGAGTGTGTGTGCTTCAAGTGCTTTGGTCAGCAGGACATTAATAAAGACCTGCTACATTAATAAAGTTTACCCTATTTGAAGGTTTTCCTTTCTGCCTTTGTGTCAAGTCTGTGTTTCTGTTCTTGTGTTACTTCCTGTTTTATTTTGATATCCCCTCGTCTCGTGCATTATGTTCAGTTTTGCTTCTTTGTCATAAGTTAGATTCTGTTCAGCTGTTTTCTCCAGGCGTCTCCACTCTGACCTCATCTCCTCTTGTGTATTTAAACTCTCTGCTTTTGTTCTCTGCTTTGTTGTGTCCTCTCTCAGGGCTGTGTCCTTTGTGTGTTTCTCCAAAAGTGTTATAGTTTCAGATTATTTGTAACAGGCTTGTTTTTCTTTGTTATTTATCAGCAATAAAGTTGTTTTTGAGTTTTATATCTCTTATTTCCAAGTCCCACGTGTGGGTTCAAACTCCTGCCTGCTATACAACAAGCCGTGATGTTCTGTCATTAAGACATGTTAGGATTATTATTTATTAATGTTTACAGATCAATAAATTCTTATTTTAAAAAACAGACGAAGAAGAAATCTACATTTCTTACTGAATCTTATCAGTGAAAGACAAAGACTCCAAACCCTCCTGCTACCTGAGAGATCTTCCAGGAATGGTGATTTTTCAGAGAACTCAAAAATAAAAAGATTCTTCACCCTCAGAAAATAT
Source organism: Haplochromis burtoni (assembly GCF_018398535.1). NCBI lineage: Eukaryota > Metazoa > Chordata > Actinopteri > Cichliformes > Cichlidae > Haplochromis > Haplochromis burtoni. The sequence continues at coordinate 767,710 of NW_024582410.1, read as the reverse complement.
GAAGCAATAATTCTGATTAAAATGCAATTGACATATATAAAATTACAGGTTTATTTAGTAAAATAATCAGTGGTTATAAGATTACATTAAATTTAGCATTTTACAGACTACTATTTTACATACGTAATAAAAAAACACGGAAAGTTTAAGAAACTGTCAGCATGTTGTCAGCTCAGTGTATAGTAGTTTGTTCTCTGGAAATGGCTCCCCAGGACATTAGCGCGTCCCTACTATTTGCCTTACGGTGCGACAACAATGTAACTGACTTGGTGAGCTTAGAAGATTGCCAAACTCTTTTCTGACATTTTACGATCAGTCATTAGCCATGAAAATAATCATTAGCGAGCGCAAAAACACTCTGTTCTCCTGACTTGGTGGGAAACCCGAGGAAGGCCGACATGGCTCAGAGGAATAAGAAGCAGCTTTGATCTGTGAGTAAAACACCACAAAGATACCAACTGCTCCTCATTAGGAATGGCTCGTGATTGAGCTCATCATTGTGCTTTGTCTCCGAGATAATCCAACTCACAGCTGCTAGAGCTTCGGGATTTTTAGATGAAAAGGGAACATTGTGCTGGGAGTAGGCCAACAGCTGGCCAGTGGTTCTGCTAACCTCTGCCACTTATAAATGATTAGGTATTTATTGTTTGGCCGGGTGGCCAGCAGACTTGAACCCCAAATGTGTGGGCATATTCTGTAGGCAGAAAGCAGGAGTGCAGTTTAATGTGATTGTTATTGGTTATGACATTTAATTCCCATTTGAGAACAAGCAGTGTTTTGCTGCAAGCATTTATAAAGGTGCATGATGCGATGCTGGCAGATTATTTATATACACAAACGTTTCTGAGCCAGAGACTCGGCGCAGAATCGCTGTCTTTATCAGTCATTACTTATCATATGTTTCGCTGCGGGGGTGTAAATTTGTGCAGCGCCGTTCATTTTCTCAAGAAATGAAATCAAATCTCTTATTTCTGGATCAAATTAAAGCTCAGTGAGTCATGTAGCTGCTTCTTTCTTCCACCTCTCTCTAGTCAATGTTGAGTCAAGGTCAAGTGAAAGACAAATGGAAGATATCGGCTATATTCTTCTTTTTTGTTCCCAGTTGGGACTGTTGACCTTAAACCAATCTTTATGAGAATACAAATGAGCTTCCATATGTCCATCTGACTTATTTAGATAGATTTATGTTTGCATTTTTACACAAAAATCACAAGCTGAGGCAAACAAATATCAAAAGACTTTAAAAGGGAACTCCTTCTATCCTGCACATCAAAGCCGGTTTACAGGTTTATTGGAGAACTTGTTCTATATGTGGTGAAAATGTTGTATCCAAATTGGATAAATTAAAAACTGTCAGCTGAGGACAAAGGCTACAAGCTTGAAAATGAACCCAAAAAGACAAGCAGGTTCAGTGGACCCCTGCAGGTGTTTCTCGTCTGCTCGAGGCTACACTCGCCTAAACTGTCAGAGGTTGACTCATGATGTGACTGATTAACAGGGTGAGTGTTGTGGTGCACCAGATTGAGGATCTGTGCTTGTGTTTTAATTCTGCTATTTAGTCACAGGTGAAGAGGTGGGGTTGGCATTAGGTGTGGGCAGAGTCTCCTATCTGGTTGTCCTTTCCACACCTGTCCTGGATTCAGTCATCATGTGTGGGTATTTAAGGGCCGGAGGTTGCCTCAGTTCCTCGTCAGATTGCCAAATGGAGCTTGTGACAACCCTGTTACCGGTGATTAGTGTTCCTATTCACCTGTTAACCCTGGTCCCTCTTCTGTTTTCAGTTACCAGTCACATGCCCTAGTGAATCATCTGTTATCTTGGCCAAGGATGTTTGGAATGTAGACTGGAGCATAAGAGAATGGAACCACCAACCTTCCAATTAACAGAGGACCTGCTCTACCTTCTGAGCTATAGTCACCCAAACTGAGGTATTATTAACGCTGTCTCTCTTTACTTTTTCACCAACTTATAAATAAACACTTGAAAGGCATAAACTCCTTTCTAAGTCTGCTTTCTGGGTCTGTGACAATCCTTAGATGAATATGAAATAAGATCAACTAATGTGAGACTTCAGCAATAATCAGCACTAAAATGATTGCAAGCCACACTGTGTGACACAGATCTAGTAAACTTGGTTAAAAGATCAGGTAAAATCACAGTACCTGGTGAACTGTGGTCTAGAACAGGATTTATGGTCCTGTGTTATTACCCATTTACTTAGCTTGTTAGCTTTTGAGGTACTGCAGCCATGAAACTGCTAACTTATTCCCCATTTTGGAAATATGATAATCCAGGGTCATGTGAATGGGGCATCAGTGACACACAGGTCTAGAAAACTGGTCCACAACCATCTGGAAACTGGATTTTTCACTAGAAAGAAATGTGTATCGTGCGAGTGGTTGTTCAAAACCTCCTTTCGATTGCTTTGATCGCTAGCATATTGGTGCAGTTGTTGGTAGTTTTCATGGACTAATGGAAGTTGTCTGCAAAGTGTGACACAAAACAAAAGAGTTCTCTGTTTGAGGTTTGAGTCACACTTTTCCAAATTTTACAGCCCCTCGGTTAGTATTTAGCAAGTCAGCGTCCTCCATGCATACAACAGGCAATCTGCTAGTGACCAAATCAATCACAAGGAGGTTTGTGGTGCAGCACTCTGTTTCTGGCAACGAGCAGCCCCCAGAAACCCAACCAGTCAGGGTATGCACATTTCTCCCTGACGTTCGGCAGTTGTGTAGCATCCATTATGGTGGACAAATCTCAAGCAATATGGACGTGACGATATTCAAGAAACCTTCAACCAACAGAGCCTAAGGAGATGCACTTTATTTGCATTTCTCCAAAAACCCAAAAGCATGAACCTAATCTCAAAGATTCCAGGTTCACATAGACCAGTTGAAAAGTTGGTGACAGGAAGGTTTATCACAAAGAGGAAACTGTAGATAGAAAGCATGCATGCAGTGGAAAGCTTTAATTGCTTTTAATGAAGAAGTTCTCTGTAGAGGACTGCTGTCTTTTCCACAGCAGAGGTTAACATAGTAGACCAGCAAACATGAACAGCAGTAGCCCACATTACCAGTGGTTCGACATACTTTTAGCACCGCTCAAAGGTGACAGCACACAGCTGTAGACACGAGCCTGTAAGGCTCAGTGTATAGCGCCTACAGACTACCACTCTCGAAGCTCAGTTTACACAGCTCTTATACCTCTGCTGTTTCTTTCGATGCTGTCCTTGGTGAATGTTCATTTCAAAAATACACTGCAGCCCTGAACTTTTCCAGACATCCTAGCTGAGGTTCGCATAAGAATGCAAATGTCCAGAAGCAGTCAGATTGGACATTAGCCAGTGTTTAATCTGCCAACTCCCTAGTACAATGTCAGAGAAACGTTCTTCTTAAGAAGAACTCAGTAAATCATCTTAAATGCTTTCAGAAAATGAACAAGGTAGGAATAGACCATCTATTTCCTTAGCTGCTTATTTAGCTAAGCGCCATGGGGTAGCTAGACAGGTCACCAGTCACAGGCCCATCACACAGAAAACAATAGAATCACCAATTAACCTTAGAAGTATGCATTTGGACTGAGGGAGGAAGCTGCAGTCCAAAGACATGCTGCCCTTTGATAAGCCCACACATTTAAAATTGTCTAAACTAAAATGGACTTTCAGTAAGCGCTTCATTAATTGGCCACAATGCTGCTAACAGAAGTATTACAGCACATCTGGGCTCTTTGGGCCAACACTGTAAAAACCAGGGTGTCATATCTTGACAGCCACCTCAATTGGAATATGAATATCAGTTCATTGTCCAGTCATGCTCTGTTTTCTCTTGTAGACCGTTATTAAGTCCTTATACACAAAGACATCTACACAAAACTACAGCTTGTCCAAAATGCAGCAGCCAGAGAGCACATCAGTCATGTTTTAGCTTCTCTTCAGTAGTTATCTTTTCATTTGATGATTGATTTTAAGATTTGATTGATGGGTTTTAAAGCCCACTGTGGGCTCACAAACTAAGTGTATCTCAGATCTTCTGACACCTTATATGGAAGGATACAGCCTGAGATACCCAGCCAGGGTTCTGCCAGGCCTATCCCAACAATGTAAATTTGTAAATGTGTTTTAAAAGGTGTCATATAAATAAAATCTCATACTGTTATCACAAATCAGTGTCAGCAAGCTGTGAACAAATCATAAGATAACTATAGTAATAACGCTTGATTCTTGCTTTATTGTCTCTTGGCCTAAAGTTGGCATGGGAGGGAAAAATGGCCACGGGGTACATGCTTCACTGGAGTAAATGTTTCTCATTCACATGTATATGAAAAATACTTTATTTTAAAACACTTGGTATGTGTGCAGTATTTTTGCACCGGGTGTAGGAGGTGGTGTTTGTATGTAGGATGGTAAATGGAGTGGTACTTATAGAGTGTCTTTCTACTCTCTACTACACTCTGCTACATGTCTCATCCTTCACTCTAAGCGCTTTCTAACATTCATAGACACGGATGTATCAGGGTTCAGTATCTTGCCCAAGGATATGTCTACATGCGGGCTGGAAGAGTCAGGGATTGAGTCATCAACATACCCTCTGAGCCACAGCTGTATCTTGCTTGTATTCTATTGTGACTTTAATAAGGACTCTTGGGAGATATAAATCTAAAGGGGATCCAAATAAACAGAAAACAGAAAAACAATAAAATGTACAGAAAACACATCTGTGATAAATGAAAGGGGGAAAATAAGAAACGATTTCACTATTAAACTCTCTGCTCCTGTATGTACAGAAATAGTTTGTTTTGGATAGAACTCTCTGCAAAAAGGAGAAGAACTAAAAAATAATTAAAGGCGGGAGGAAACAGCTCACTCAGTACTATACATCATTACATTTCTTTGTGTGAGTTTTTGTTTTCTTATTATTTAACGTCCTGGCTGGGATTGAAGATAAAACATTCCCTGTGTCATTAAATGAGCAAAAGAAGAATTTGCGTTTTCCAGTTTATGTTTAAGCACACCACAGGAAACACTGAGAAGTTATAAAATCAACGATATATTGAATTGAAGTGGAAGAAACTAAGAAGATATAAGCTTATATTAAAATCTTCCATCTGTATTTTTGTACTTAAAATCGCTGTCTGTGTATGAAGAGAGTTCATTCACAGCTTCAGGTTCAGGGGGAATGAGTTCTCTGAAAGCAAAATGAAAATATTAGCATGCCTTCATTATTTCATTCTTGAGGGTTTAGTACAATGTTTGGAGCTGAAGATTTGGTCACTCCAAGGCTGTTGCCAGCCCACCTACACCACAGACAGTTATATAATGTTTTACAAGGGCTTTATTAACCAGAGAGAGTCTCTGACAAAAGGTCTCATCAGACAAAATCTACTCAATTTGGGCTCAGTGGCTTAACCTGTTGCACATTGTGATCATTTTTTTTTCTGTTTTACAGTTCAGGGTCAACTAATTTACATCTGTAATTTGATGTAAACTACATGTAAACTACTGTTGTTTTTGAAGTGAAAAAGCACTCCAACCTCTGAATTTGTTGGTGCCTTAAAACAATATACAGATGTTTTGTGCCAAAAACTATACAAGTCCACACCCTGACTGGGAGATGAGGGTAATATCTGTGCCTTTAAACAGTTTTAGGTTATAACATTTTGCTCACTGGACTCTTCTCACTCACCCCCAGAGCTCCCCTACAAGCCATCTTTCCAAACTTCCACCTGTAGTCATGCCTCTTACCTGCAGCCAGCTGCATCCAGCCGCAGATCTTGTACACGGTGCCGGTGCTACAGAAGAAGAAGAGCGCGAAGCAGGTGATGCAGGTGAGCACCAGCGCCATGGACATGCCGATGAAGAAGGAGGCAGCTTTGAACGCACCGGAGGGAATGCTGCTGAACTCGGTGAAGCTGCCCTGACAGGTCAAGTCCCGGGACAGCCCGTTTCCAATGCAGTAGTGGAACAGACCGAAGTAGCCCGCCTGCGGCGTATCCACGCCATCCCCGATCCAGTACGGCTGGATGAAGCACACCACGTTGACGATGGCGAAGAGGATGGTGAAGATGGCCCATAGGACGCCGATGGCGCGGGAGTTGCGCACGTAGTTGGTCTGGTAGATCTTGGCAGCCTCGGATGCGGGGAGCATGGTGGTGGTCGTGCTGGGGGCCCCGGGGACCATAATGTGAGGGTGGTCTGCGCGGTCCTCGGGATCTATCAACCTCCTCAGCAAACTAACATCTGCCTCATCTGACCACAATATCCCGCACAACTTCTCCCTGTCGCTGCTCGCGGATTTTTTTCCCCTACTGTCTGTTCAGTCACAGTTATCACAGCATCACTACGCTCTCATCCGTGGCAAGGTCGGTGTTTGATTTCTTTTTGCTTTTCACTCATTAGTCGGCAGAATCAAGACATGCGCTCCAGGGAGAAAAAAAAGACGAGCTCTGGGAATCCAAAATTTAGGGGATTTCTTCCATATTTGCCTTCATGTGTAGGTTATGTTAAAATGTCTCTGCCTGAATCGTGTCCGCTGTTCCGATAAACCGTCTCAGCTGTGTGCACGGCTCTCCCTGAAATGGTCAGCCCGTTCTCGACGCCGACAGACCGACAGCGCAGCTGAGCTCCTATTGAATTAGAGTTGGAGGATAGCCTCGGATATTACAGGGCCAACCCACATCCCTTAATCCCACTCTGACGTACAGTCACCCGCGAAATCTTAAACAGACACTGATTTTTTTTTTCTTCTAGAGCAAAGCGATTTTACGCCTGATCACTGCGACAATAATTGTATGGAAATTAGTGGATATAAACGCATCTGCTATTCAAATATTGATAATCAAATGCCAAGATGCAGGGTCTTTTCTCTAATATTTTACCTAGACTGGTACATTCTTTAAACTGTAGCCCATTTTCTGGTCTGTGATATTAAGCTTTTTGAGCACAAAGACTAGATCAGTAGGCTACAACAACGATTTATTGTATGTATTTCTTGCAACTGGCAAAAATAAATAAATAACAAGAAAAATAATAATCATAATCTCACATCAAGAACGAAACGCGCAGGATATTACGTCTTTTTCATCATTATTTTGCTAAAAATATTATATTATAATATTACATTAAGCATTACATTGATATATAAAATGATTTTTTTGTATTCCATATGGATGGATGAGTGGTTAAGAATGTAGCTGAAGATTATATCTGAGTGAGTGATTAGCTAGAGAGAAAGAAATAACATTAAAAAAAAAGCATCAAATTGAAATAATATATACTTTTAATATTATGATGACTATACCTTCTTCTGTTTTGGTTATGTTAGTGTACTACCAGTACACTGCAATGTACCAGATTACATCAGATGTTACCCATAGATTACTAGAATGTATGTTTATAAGTGTGTGAAAGCACAATTAAATATGTTGCAGTATGTAAGACTTGCTTTGATCCACGTTTATTGGGAAATATCGCAAATAGTTATCTTGAATCCGCAGTGAATTTCTAATGTGCTTGTTTCACTCCCAAAACTACATTACCCAGAATTCGTGTCTCACTTGTGATTCGCTGCTACCGAATGACAGCATGTGACGCAATCTGAAGGCGCGCGCGAAACTCCAGCAAGTGGTCTTGACTGATTTTAAGGTGTTTCGGACTTTAACTGAAGACTTCTTCGCATTTTAAGTCTTAAAGACATTTTATTTACCGGCATGAATGTTTCCTCAGCACCCTATGGTTTTTACAGCACATAATTTTTGATGATATTACTCCTTTGACTCATTTTTTTTGTCTGAACAACGGAGTTCATTCGTCGTCTGGTTGGAGTTGGACGAGCTGAAGCTAACGTCAGTCAGTTGTTTTTAGCAGAACTCTGCTGAGCTCACCTACATAAACGGTGTGGTGGTAGCATGACGGCGCTGTTGCAGCACCCGGGATACGATGAGGAGAGCTTGAAGGGGGTAGCAGAGAAGTTGCCCTGCAGAGAGGTCCAGGCTGAAATGTTGCTGTCGCTGATGGGGCAGGTAAGAAGTCTCCACTCATCTCCGTTTAATGTTTTAAAGTATACCACATTAAAAGAAGCATATACACATGCTAATTCAGTTTTTAACGTCCTAAAAACTCAGTGTTTTATGTGTTTGATTTAAAAAGTTTTATCACTGATATATGATGCATTAAAGACCATTTTCACTCTTTTACAATTTTCTTGTATTATTATTATTATTACTATTATATTTTTTGTTTTTATAAAAAAAAAAGTATAGGAAAAATAAAAGTCATTTTCCTAAACCTTAAATCTCAATATCTCAGTAGCTCAATGTCATTTTCTTATTTCTAGGGTTAAGTTTTGCATTATTTGTGTTATCCAGTGTAATTTAGTAAATATGTCGACATATTTGGATCATCTGATGAGATTTCCCTTTAAAATTCATTGTTCAAAATGTTTATCTTAGATTATAAAATGTAGATCTGAAGCTTTGGACAGTTTAGTACCAGTAATTGATGTCTGTCTTGGATTAAAATCATTAATAGATATGCAATTTATTTTATCCTTGTTATAAAAATTAATTACTTGTCATTTGATCTCACTCAGGGTTTTAAATAGATTCGTTAAGTAAGCTGAGTCTATGAGCTGTTAGCACTATGGCTGATTACTGACATTAACACTGGGTTTAATCATATCAGAGCTTGGCTGTTATTACTTTGCGATGTGCTGATGAAAGCTGATAGAAGGTTTAAGTGGATAGTGGTCTTGATCGAGTGAGACAGTTCTACTGAGTGTAAAGATGCTGAATTTTGTTCTTCCAGCCGCACCAGTACAGCTACCCTTCAATCCTCATTTACGGTCATCGAGCCTCAGGGAAAAGCCACGTGATGCACGTTTTGATGAAGGAGCTGGAGGTGAGGGAGATATCTGCTATTTAGTGAACGTTCTGAATAATGTTCTTATGTGTGCATGCTACAGGGCCCTGTTTTTAAAACCATAATATAAAAACTAACTTCACTCTTAATTCCCCTCATACATAGCAGGTAAAAGTGCGATAAAGGACAGACAGCTAAATATTATTCCACTGGCAGTTACTTGAATTAGAAAAATTTGACTTATGGACTCCTTTAAGCCTTTATAACTTTAATAAAAAGTTGACACTTGTGTTATTAAGAACTTTTTCTTTATTCAATCACTTAAAGAGTCCTTGAAAATACTTAGTTTTACTGAAAGTACAAAATCACACAAGAACACAAATCTTTGCATAGTTTGAGTGTGTGTAAGGCGCATTTTCCCCTTAAAATCACTGGGAAAAAACATTAAAGAAAAGCAACAATTTTACTGCTAGCATTCTTGTATAAATTAAATTTAAAGATCAAAGACCTTCGGATGTTTTTCTCTCTTTGCACACATACTTTATGCCAATGCACTCAGTATAGATGGGTAATGGCTACCAAAGAAGTCTCTTTCTTAGAAAGCAGCTATTTTTTTTTTTAAAATATCCAAATATTTTTAATATCCAAATATCTAGATAGTCCCATTGAGACTCAGCGTCTCATTTACAAGAGAGACCCGTTTCATCTGCAGTGAGTTCTACTGTAATTTTGTGCAGAGCCTGATGTTAAACATTTAAAGGAGACAACCTGAACTGTGGTGCATGCCAGCATGCTATCCTGTGCCACTGAGGGTGTCCATATCACAGCAAAATAAATGTGGGGTAAAGCGTATGTTACTCTGGATCAGACCTGGACTTCCAAGAAACCCTCACCACCTTCAAAGAGATGTCTGGCAAATGTAAAACTCATAGCATGCTTTGTTTTACAGTTTAATGATACTCCATTAATGATCATATCTCGCATAGCCACAAAAATGTGACTTGACAACATGGAAGTCTTCTTCTTTTTAAAATAAATAAATAAATTCAAATACGGAGAATTTATAGCCTTCTTAGGACTATTGTTTCTTAAATCACTTGTTCTTGATCTTTTTGGTTCCTGCAGTTTCTGAATAATGTTTTACTCCAATTGGGTGGTTTCTCACAATGTGAAAATTTAATTGCCAACTAGGGCTGCAGCCTTTAATGCAGATTAATCCCTGATTATGATTTTGTTTATTATAGATGAATCCATATGTAGGGATGGGTACCGGTATGCACCGGTTCTGACATAAACGGTAGTAACTAGACCGAAAAGCAGCGTACATTTCGGTGCTTTATTTTGGTGCTTTTTTTCCCTGAGCTGTGATACACTTTAGATTCTAGCCAATCATTTTACGTTTCCGAGGATAGTAGGCGGGTCCAGGTATGTACGTTCTTTTAGAGCAGAGCTACAGATTAAAAATGACCAAGGCAAAGCGGTCAAAAGTCTGGCTGTACTTCACAGCAAAAGATGCAAACTCAGCAGCCTGCAACAAGTGCTTTAAGCTGATACTGTGATACTGTCAAAGGAGGTAACACCAAGAATCCGATGAAACAGCTGGCGACGCATAGCGTTTTTTTAAAAGCCGAGAAATGCGCCGTATTTGATAGCTTGCTGTGAGACCTCACACCGAGCACATCTACTGCGGGCGGGTTGCCTGTTATCGGACCCGGAGTTAGCAACATCCCCCAAAAACACAAAGAGGAGAGTCCTGGCCCCTAGCCCTGCCAGTGTAGCAGAAATGATGACAGATGATGACGGCAGCAGCAGCCGTTCTTATCTGCGTGAGTAGCTTAATGTTGTTCGTGTGTAATTTACGTTGAGTAGGCTAACCACGTTATTAAATTAATGCATGTAAGGTGAACTAGCAAACATCATCATAGCTACATACGGCTGTCTTCTTGTTTGATGGCAGATGCTCCCTTCACCCTGGCCAAAAAGGCTAAAATGACCAAAGAAAAAGAGGGAAACAGCTGAACATGAGAGGTTTTTGGACAAAGTTTGTGTTTTTTCCATTGATTAAGCACTGCTTCCAGCCAAGAGTGATGCCATAAATCCCCTATAGCTGCAGAAAAGGCTAACATTGTTATCTTTTTACAAAAAAACAGCTGAACATGAGAGGTTTTTGGACCAATTTTGTGTTCTCCATTCTTTAAGCACCGGTTTGAGCACCGTTTAAGCACCGGCACCGTTTCAAAAGTACCGGTTTGGCACCGGTATCGGATAAAACCTAAACGATACCCATCCCTAGTCATTTGGCTATAAAGTCCTGGGGAAAACAAGGAGTGACCTCTTAAGTTGGACCTCAAGATATTCAAAGTTATCTCTCTAATGAACCCACTGTTTATATAACTTGTCCTTGCTTTCAATAGGTAACACAAAATTATGTAATTTGTACATATTTAGGGTCCAGTGCAGTCAGAAGATTAAGTCAACACAGTGTGAAGATGTGCATCATCTCCACAGACATCAGACTGATTCTCTTTCATGCTTCCTTTTCCTTCTCTCTGCAGCTTCCTCACGCCACAGTGAGCTGCGTCGAGTGTGTTTCTATTGCGTTGCTGTTTGAACAAGTGCTGCTGTCCTTCTTTGGCTGCGATGCCGCCTCTCTTCTCCCCCGCAGTCCCTCCCTGTCTGACTTTGTCCGTGTCTACAGACAGCAGTGCTCCCAGTCTCCTGCCAAACAGACGCGATACATTGTGAGTGCCGTGCACTTTACACACAACCACTCCTCACTTGGCATACGAGATTATCCCTAATCCCATGGCATGTCAGATTATTTATTCCTCGCATGTGTCACCTGAATGTTTGTGTGATGATATGATTAGTAGTGATAACAAGTGCAAATAGATGCTAAACAAAGCTGCAGATGCATCAGCCTGGAGAAAACAAGTGTAATTTTCAGTCAGAACAGGAGTGGGTTTAATCAGTAATGCTCTCTGATAAAACATCCATTCACTGCCTGTATTATAAATGTGATAAAATGAGATCAAATTAACATTAACTGTGTAATTTGTAGGTAATGGAGAAAGCCGAGCTTCTGAGAGATACTGATGCCAGTCTCCTCTCTGCTCTCCTGCGTCTTCAGGAGCTGGTGAGAAAGTGCTGCATGCTCTTTGTGTTATCTATAAAGTGAGTTGCTTTATTGTTGTTGCTCTGTGCGGATGATGAAGAGGGGACTGGAGGAGCCTCATTTGTAACGGATGACCTTGAGCTGAGTGTGTGGTGCTTTTTAATGCTATTAAGGAAGGAAGGATGGCAACCACTCACAGCATTTTAATTAAAAACACCAAAAGTAAAAAGACTTATGTGATTATTTGTGTTTCATCCCAATGAAAGCTAAGTGCTTAACGGCGGATTGTGAGCGTTAAGAGGAACCTGTCTTTTTAATGGCTTGCTGCTTCAGTGCTGCCACACTGGATTTTGAAGTGATAATTAGGATGCAGATTTACACTTACGTGGAGGACGGGAGGATGATGAGGAGTTGTTTCATCTCTAAACTTCGGGAAAAAATGTAATAAAACATTAACAGGAAAGACGTAAAATGTGTGTGTGTTACTGACATGCAGAAAATAATCTGGCTTAACTTTTCCTATATTTCCTACACAAGAAAAAAAGGTGACTGGTGCAGTTTTCCAGTTTCTGTCTATCGTCCATGCATCCTTTTTCTGAACTGCTTAACCAGTTCAGGGTGACAGAGTGGCTGGAGCCCATCCCATTTTTCAAAACAGGCAGGTTATAACTTGAGAAGGTTAGCAGCCCATCACAGGGCTAAAAGAAAAAGAGAAGGAAGCTGAAGTACCCAGACCAAAAACCACTACCATGCCAAACCCCGATAAACATTCAAGAAGTGCTTCAACTCTAGATTAATGGTCTTGTGTCTAAACACATAGAAGTTATAGCGATTAAGGCTATTTCTTGCATTAGGTAACAGTGGTGGTCACAGTGGACATATTTTATTGATGTTCACAGATCCCTTTTATCTCTGCACATTATATATATGCACGTTTCAATGATGCAGCAGACTTTTAGCATTAATAGCAAATTATGTTGTCATCTCTTGGTTATAGGCATCTGCAGTATTAAAGCCACTGTGTGTGTTTAAATTAAGTAGCTTAACTGCAGGTGGTGTTTGTAGGTATAAGAGCAGGGCGATATGACCAAAAATATTTATCACGATATACATTTGAAAATTTGCGATAACGATATAACTGACGATATAATTGACACTAGACAAAATACTTTACAACTCCACAACTTTATTAGTGCAAAAAAAAAAAAATCAATGTATTTTCACTTAAACAAGCAGCTGTTTTTTATGTGCATTAAAGTTATATAAAAATTTAACAGTGCAAATGCAAATTCCTTGCTGACAGTTTAACCAAAAGGCATTTCCAGTGGAAACTGGCCGACATATCCTCAGCATAACCATGTATAATATCCACAAAACTTAAAAAGAGGTTATACACACACAATACGGTAATATTATGTTGAAGCACAGTACGTATCACTCCGCGAGGCTCCTGCCTACGATAGCCGTAATGCTCCGACAATCCATCAAGCGGTGCGGGTTCGTAGCTTAGCAAAGTCGTACTGAAACATTTGACAGATTTTCGAGCGCCGTGTACCACATAAAATCGTTTCGAGGTCAGTAAACACAACCAGAATTCATACATAAGGCACACGGGATTATAAAGGGCACTGTCGATTTTCAGAAAAATCAAAGGATTGATTTTAAGTGTGCCGTATTAAAAACACGGTAATAACGACGGCCCGCTAGCATGCTCTACCAAAATAGTGCTTTGTTGTGTATCTGACGGACGAAAGCTAAACCAGTTCCACACCACTGAAGTTGCAGCATTTTTACAAACCAATTCTGGTTCATCTGTTTCATTTAACGATCCACTTTCATCTTCTCATTTCATCGTCGCCACCATGCTTTTTCCACCATGTGCGTATGAAAACAAAGGCACTGTGCATGCGCGTTTTACCCATATTCTATCGCGATATTTCATTTTCTTATCATTGCCCAACATTATACCGGTATTACCGTGAACGGTATGATATGGCCCAGCCCTAGTTGTTCAAATGACTTTAATAATAAATCTTAGGCCTTAAAGGGAATCTAAGTAAACAAATAAAATGAACTGCAGGATAAATCTTGCATACAATGAGGAAACCCAAGCAGTCATAGTGAGGCTTGAAGATGCTTGAAGGGACAGCCCTAACCACACTACCACCGTGCTGTCTTTCTAACATATCCTCTGTAGTCCTACCTCTGTCGCACCCTGATGGAGATGGGATTCCTTATTTACAGTATTTAATTATGATATAGGAGGAGGCATATGCCTAGGACGTCTCCTAGGTGAGGTGTATATGACATGGCCTACTGGAGAAGACCCTCGCGTACACTCAGGACATCCTTGGCAGACTTTCAGAAAGTTCAGATGTACCTTTAGAAGAGCTGGAGGTAGTGGGAGGTCTGGTATCTATGCTTAGACTGTTGCTCCTAAGACTCACAACTGGATAAACAGCAGAAAATGAATTGATGTTTTCAGAGTAGAGGATCTGAACTGTTGTGTATGCCATTTGTAGGTGCAGTACTTCTTCCTGTGTTGTGGCTGCTTTAGCTTTAAAATGAATTATTTCTTTTAAATTTTCCCATATATTTAGAGACTCAAATTCAGAAGGTCTTTTATTATATGCTTATAAAATATTGTTCTCTTTAAGGAAAAACAGAACTATATTCAGTTTCACATCACACGTAAGAAAAAAACCTACAAAATGTTCACATTTGAAAAGCTGAAACCTGTGAGTGTTTATTGTTTCTGCATAATCAAAAATGCGTTCATTTGTTTTGTTTAGTCAACATGTCCAGTAAGAACTTAATCAAGCAAACAAAGCTAAACATCTAAATATATAAAACACATGAATCAACTGAGGAAAGAGGTCTGTAACTGTGAAGTTCTCAGAGTCTTCATCTCTCTGAGCTCCCTGATCCTAACTACATACATCTGTTCTTCAGGTTGGGGACAACGTTACCGTCATCTTGCTCAGTGAAATCGCCTGGGACAAGTTCAGACCAAACACAGGCTGCTTTGAGCCGCTTCTGCTGCATTTCCCTGACTACAGTAAAAGTATATAATCCTCCTCACACATGCTACGGCAGCCAGTGTCACGAGCAACTCACAACACGCTGCGTATTGATGACGCACGGTCAGCATATGCAGCGTGAGCTGTGACATTTGTACCTGTGATACTGTTCTCACACTCCAGGCAGCGACTCTGGGGAAAAATGTTGCGTTCTTAAGAACCACTGTATAAATTCAGCACTTGGTGTGTGAATGAATCATTTTACTTTATATTGTGAGACTTGGCTGGTTTTTGGAGAAGCTTTATTTCTTGTTCCTTAAACCGTTTGTAGGTGAGCTGCAACAGATTTTGTCCCAGAACGTGCATCCTTCATATTCAGCTGGGTTTTACTCTGCGTACATCAACATCCTGCTGGGAGTCTTCTACTCTGTCTGTCGAGACCTCAGAGAGCTGCAACACCTGGTCAGAAACACACATTAACAAGTTGTTGCATTGATTATTTTTAATTCTTCCACCTGTTTTCTCATTTTCTTCTGTTCTTTTCTACTAGGCTGCCCTGAACTTTTCAAAGTTCTGTGAGCCTTTGGCAGAAGGGAAAGGTAATTGTGAGGAGGTCTTTTCATTCATCTGAAAAGAACACACTAAAACGCACACTACCTGTATAAAGTTATCATGGAAACTGTAATTGCAGATGTTGGTAGAATACTTACACATCCAGCAGACACTGCAGATCATTAGCTTTTAGATATAGATGTGTTTGTGTAAACTTGGCAGCTGTGAAGCAAGATTTCTACATAAAAGTTATTGATTTTTAGGTCAGTGTTGATTTAACTTATATAGTACCTAACTGATAGCAAAAAATCTTATTTTCAAGGCTCATAATGTTCAGTTCTTGTCCAATTTCATAGAAATGTGCCAATTCAGTTACATGTAGCAGCGCTGAGGTCTTCATCATTATGTTGTTCAGAGCTGTTTTGCATGAAAAACCAACTAAAAAAACTTTCATGCTCTAAAGCTGACATTTACAGTGGCCAGAAACAGACCTAATGCTACTAATCATTGCTTTTGTGACAACTTGCAGTCAAATGCCATCTTGAGAGAGACTTTGGGGCCTCAAGATGGAGATAAAACAGCAATAAGACAGAGTCAGACTGCTATCAGTTTGAGACTGAATGAGGTCAAGCTGGAAATTGCATATAATCTGTGATTAACTGTGATAAATTGGCCCAGATCTCAAATCTGTTGCAAAGCTTTTTCCGTCTGTGGAGACAGAAACTCTCATTCTACAGAAATTCAAACTAGTTACACTCAGAGTCCAGCCAAAACCTCATACAGCTGCTGCAGGATGGTGATTTAACTACAGAATGACAAAGGTGCTGGACAATCTTGCTTTAATATAGGAATATAACCTGAATACAATCAGTTGGCACCTAAGTTGTTTTCTATTGAGATTAGCCTCCTATTTCTAAGAGACGCATCACAGGCAAGTTGCGCTCATCGGAGTAGATAGAGTCAAATTGCAGTGTGTTGGCAGTCTGTCTACATATTAAATTAGAAGGCAGTTTTTTTTACAACCCTTTGCCAATATGTCTGAGAGTGATCACAGCCAGTCCAGTCCAGATCACCTTGCAATCTAAAAGTGGTCAACCAGAGCCTGACTTGCTGCATGCTGCAACCACTTGGTCACTGCAACTATTTCCGATTGGTCGCCAAATGTGAAAAGTTCAATGTGATCACCTGGTAACCACTGATTCTTTATAGTCAAAAATAGTTTACTGTCCTATTTTAACTCAAGTGTGTCTTTATCTTTGGAAATAAAATGGTTAAAATTTTATAATACAAATTACTTCCCAGTATAATGTGAAACTATAACTTTGCAGACCTGGAATTCTGCCTCTAACCAACCAAAAACATGTATTCAGATGATGTAAACACTCAGATCTAACAATGTTGCCTTAAAAATAAAAATAATAGAGCAAAACTTTTGTATTGCTTTGGGCTGCCTTCACTTGTACAGTTGTACCCAGTAAAGAGCCCACTGAGTGTATATTTCCTGAGTGTATGTTATGAGCGATGTTGTGAAGGCTCCCCTTTGTGCCATAACTGTCTTTGTGTTTATTTTCTTTGATTCAATGATGGTAATTTTCAAGCTACTTCATGTTGTCTTCAACAAGCTTCGAAGACAAAAACAAGAAGCCCACGCGGGTAAATCACAGTCCCTGCGTTCAAACCCTGTGGGGTAGCTCCACATTTCTGATATACTGTAGCTTCAGAGGCTCCTCATATTCCAGACACTAAAATGAATTTGACATTTAGAAATCCTATCTTGTCTCTTTTTGGGTCTATTGTGAAAACAGTATGTGGATGTTTGTCCGTTTGATGCTTCGGCTTCTCTCTGGGCGCCCGCTGTGATTGGAAATGAGTGTTATGAGAGTAGAGTTTGGAGACTGTCAGCACATAAAAAAATACCCAAAAAGCTTGAAGGAAATCTGTGAAATAGCTGAGCCGAGTGTTCATCCTCAGCTGGTTAAAATATTGATCTGTGCTGCTTTAATTGCTTTGTTTCTACAAATGTTTTTGAGGTTTTCCTGCTGTTTTTCCACCACTTTCTGATGGTGTTTGTAATTATGCTGTGTGTTTAGTGAAAGAGACTGACACCCACAAGCTGTGGAAACACATTGAGCCACATTTGAAAAAAGCCATGCAGACGGTTTACCTTCGAGAGGTGTCCAGGTCTGAACTTTTTGCATTATTTTGCTATGCGCTGCTTTTTAGACTATTAATGGGGTTTTTTTTTAGCCTCATCATCCATGTGTATTCTCTGTCCTCTGCTTAGTCTGCAGTGGGAGCAAATGCAGCAAATGGAGGAGAAGGAGGCCGGAGCCTTGCGAGGTATTTGCACTGATTTCGATTACAGAGCAGATGTCAAACTGAAACACTGGTCACTTACGCTTAAATTCTTTTCTTCTATGCAAGAAAACAGAATTTTAGTGCAGGAAAGAATATGACGACGTGGACTTATTGCATTTATTTTGTCTTCTGAAAGGTTTATCAGCTCACACTCATGTTGAATTGCCTTATTACTCCAAGTTCCTGTTGATTGCTGCCTATCTGGCTTCCTACAACCCTGCACGCACAGATAAACGCTTCTTTTTAAAGGTAAAGGAATATAATAATAATAATACTTTTTTTATGTTCAGCCATGTATACACTGTAATGCAAAAAATTCTTATAATGAGGTCAGCACAAGTACAAAATTTGCAGTGAGTCAAAAGTTCTTTTTTTCTTTATTCTTGGCTGTGTGATGTTAGTGAGAATGAATATCCCAAATATGCTCATCTTTGGGAGAAAAATACATTTATTAAGCTTTTTTGGGGGGGATTTTTTGTTTTCTTAACCTTCTCCCCTAAGTCATGGTTTTGTGAATGAATCAAATGAATCACATCTTCTGTTTCTGCTCAACAGCACCATGGTAAAATAAGAAAAACAAACTTCCTGAAGAAAAATGAAAAGGTGATTATTCTGACATAACTCTTACATCTTCGTTGATTTCATTTGGAAACATGTAACACAATGTTTATATCGATCTGTCTGTCTTCTAGACAAGTAATCACCTTCTGGGTCCAAAGCCCTTCCCTCTGGACCGCTTGCTTGCCATCTTTTACAGTGTGGTGGACAGCAGAGTCACCCCGACAGCGAGCATCTTCTCACAGGTCAGTCTGGTTTAAAGCAGTCGAGAGTTGCTTTCACTAAAAATTCAGACCCCTGACAGGATTGGCAGCTGTCTTGAATCATTAACAGTTGTGGATAATATTTCTTAATGATGGATTTTGGACTTTTTGGGAATGGTATTAAAACCCATCCCAGGTTGATGGGCAGCCACTGTTGCTTTTTTAGCTCGTTCCCCATAAAGATGACATTTGACAACAACGTCAGTAGGTACGCAAGCGGGACATAGTTGACATTTTTCCTCCTTGGCACTGTGCTGACACATTTGAACGCTTGAGACCTGAAGGCTGCCAAAACTTCTGCTTTTATGGAGGTGCCCACATTTACTGAGCACATCTGATTAGCAGCTGCCTGCTACTCATCCTCTTAATTCCTATTCCTGGCTTAATTTTTATTAAACAAATAATGGCGCTATTTTGTCATGTGTTGTTGTTCATCTGTTGTGTTTAAATGATTCTATAATGTGGTATGGAACAAATAATTTGAATTTGAATTAAAGAGTTCGTGTTTTCATTTCCGCTGAACTGTGTGTGCACTAAGATAACTTATCCAAAAATAATTCATCTCCTAAGAGATCTGATAATATTTCTCTCCTTGACTTGTTTAAACACCACCACCTTGTTATGTCAGAGCTCTGCAATAGTCTGTTTCCCCTCATTTAGTCCTGAAGTGTAGTTTCGTACCCTGAGTTGGCCTCAGGGTACGACCCAATATAGAAAATAATTTCACACTTTTTTCCAATTTGCCTGATAAGCCACTGAACAGGAATGTACACTGTTATAACAAAAGGATGGTAAAGGATTTTTTTTGTTTCCTGTGTGTAACAGTGCAGTGTTTCATGTTAAATCAAGCCTGATTTTTTTTTTTAAAAAAAAAGTTTAAACAGTTTCCTAGCCATATGGTCAAAGGCAGCTAAACACAGACCTATCTATGGACCCAAGCATGAAATGGTTTTAGGCAATTAGGCTCGCCCCATATCTGTGTGACTGGCTACCATCATTTAATGGCTCTGCTTCAAAGTGGAGAAGCTGCGTTTTAAGAAGTGGAGCAGAGACTCATTTTGGTTTTCCTCTGTCCCCGTTTAGATTTCTTCGCTGGTGACCCTGCAGCTGCTGGCTCAGGTCAGTCATGACGACCAGCTCGACGCCCCGAAGTACAAATGTGCCGTTTCTCTGGACTTCATCTGCGCCATATCCAGGTCTGTGCGTGTGTGTGCATGCACGCTCATCCTTTTAATGCACATGAATGAGACTGACTGAATTATTCAAGTGAACTGACCTTTTACAGTTTTCCTTTTTTTTTCTTTTTTTTTTTTTTTTGAAAATCTGCTTTGTGTGATTTATCTTCCAGGACGGTGAACTTTGATATTGTCAAGTATTTGTACGACTTTCTGTGAGCCTGCAGTGCATTAACAGAGAGATGACACGCAGTGACAGTCAGACAAAGGCACATTTGTTTCTGCAAGAACTCACCTAAGGACAAGTATTTGGAAACACAAGAAGCTCCAGGAGGAAATTAATCCAATTATTTCGCTGCCCCCTTGTGGTTGATAAATGAGCTCCTCGTTTAAATGTTTGTATTTGTAGAAAATAAATCTTTGTAACTTCAAACTTTATTTTGGTTTATTTTTGTGGTTACATTTTCAGTGTGTTCATAACAAATATACTAGAGATTTATTAAAATTTTTAGCATATTGCAAACATCTAGTTTAGGCTTTAGTATAACAAAGAAATTAGTACATACTCTGTTTGTTACGATTTAAATAAGAAAAAGGAAAAACAAAACTGGTGTGCAGCTGTAGAAGCACTGATGCAAAGTGATCCTGGCACCATGCAGGTGAGTCATCGTCCTTGCTCAAAGGCGGGATTTTATGTCAGTAATGTGTTTTTAATCTGTTGTATGAGCGTACTAAGGTCAGGGCATATTGTTAATACAATTTATAAGTGTTTATGGAAGATGATGTCTAAAAACATCCCCTAAATTCTGCTCCAGGATTCACAGTAATTTGAGATTGAAAGAGCAAAGATCAGAAAAATACTAAAAATATGCAAGTCTTTAAAGTAGTTGGAGGACTCTCTAAATAGATCAGTGAGAAGATAAAGAACAAAAGCAGATATGCAGTACTATATCTCCAGGCTGATATTATCATACTCACCCACAAACTGCTAAGCTGTAAGGATATCACATAATTTATTAATATAGTTATAAATATTCACTCACCAACTTTATGAGGTACACCTGTTCATCTGCTTGTTAACACTAATATCTAATCAGCCAGGTGACCTGCTGAAGCTCAAACTGGGGAAGAAATGTGGTTTAAGTGGCTTTGAACATGGTTGTTGGTGTAAAACTAGGTCCAACACCCAGTTTGACTGTAACTGCAATTTCTACCTGTTAAATTAGTAAGATTATTTCTGGGATAATTTGTTCCTGGTAAATCTTCAAAACATGAAAAGCAGACAAAGTGTGTGTGTTGTTTTTTTTATTGTTTATTTTTAGTGTACAAATAAGCAAAAGCTGAACTCAAACACATTCTGTAGTCTTCCAACAGAAGGCACAAGATGAGCATAGCCAACAAACATAACAAAACTAATCTGCATCAATGCTGAATAAAAAAAAGCAAACCATTCAGCCAAAGAAACTCCCACACACAGAGAGAAAAGCTGCAAAACCACAAGCCTGCGTTTCGCTCCAACTTAAACTTTTGCTTTCAAAAGATTAAAAAATAATAATAATAAAGTTACAAATGTATATAAAAGGTAAACATTTGATAACTGTTTTTTCACTGCCACATCTCCCACCTGCTCCTGTTTTACAGCCACTGACTTAATCAAATTAGCATGGATGTTGAGCACACTGCAGTGTCATAGCTCCCTCCTGTAAACCCCCCCAGGCAAGAGCGGGTAAATAGAGATTTGAGTAATTTGGTGCAGAGGAACTCAGAAATATATAAAGAAAAAAAGATTTGGAAAGCCTAGTCGAGTGTATGTAATTGCCACTCTGCTACTCCACTATCTCCCTCCTTTATGCCTCAGGGTGTCTGAGGGTAAGTGGACCGTCTGAGAGATCATCCCTCATGCTGAGGTGGCCTTGGGAGCGATCGCCATCATTAAACAAGGACAATGAGCAGTCTGCAAAGGCTGACTGAGTCATCCCATTTAAAGTGCATATGTGTCACTCCTTTAGAGATCAAACATAAGATATGTGTCAGTCTCCAAGACACACTGGAATCATATTAAAGCGGATTCAATCTTAATAGAAATCTCAGTCTATAAAATGACCCGACTGACTGAGACACTCGGGTCAAATCGTGAATGAGGATGAGGTAATCGGAAGGGACGGATCCTAAACGCTTCGCCTCCGGTTGTGGATCATGGCCACGATGTGGGCGAGATCCAGACTCTTCATCATCACCTCCATGAAGTCTTCATCGCTGCGAGCGCCTGCCACAAACTCCTCCAGGGAAAGCTCCCCTGTTGGAAGAGACACATGTTGTTTTTGGTCAGATTTGAGTGGGTTTTCGGCTAATTTGTCATTTCTCCCTGCAACAAAGTCACGTTCATAACAGACAGTTTGATATATTGATATGATATTTTAATATTACTGGTGCCGTGATATTAAGTAAACAATGGAAAATGTCAGTAAATGTCACTAAATTTCCTCCAGCTATTTTCTTTTAAATTATTATCATTGGTAGCTTGCAACTACAAAGGCGATAAACGTGTTTTTAGAAACGTTTGAGATTCCAAAAACACGTTTAAACACTTTCCAAGTTTAAATTTTGATTTGGTGAATATTTTCATTTTATTTATGTCATTATTTTGTTTGTTTGCATCCATTTAATCTCACAGTTATGGAGAACACATTCATACACTAAAACACCCACACCCAGCTAGACAGACACATAAGCTTACGAAGGTTTCTGGACTCATTTCACTCGTATTCTATAACCTATTTTGCAATTATAAATCCTCATTTAACTTCTAAACTTGCAAAAATTTTCTACATAGCTATTAATCATACAGAGGCAAGCTTACAGCATGAAGTAGAACCACTTATTACAGTATTTATAACTTAAGATAGTTTGCAACCTTGTTCCTAAATGGGTCTTTAAATATATAAAACCCAACAGTTAAAATGGACCTATCTATTGGTGGATGCTCATATTAAATATGGGGTCAGTGTATGTACCACTAAGTTCAGACTTCGGACCGCCCTAAATGCTCAGTTTAAGGCAATTTTTCTACTCTGTTGTCAAAGGGAGCAGATATTTATGGTGGCCCTGAGAGGTCAAACACACTGAACCTGCAACAACAGTTGCAGAAGTGACAGCAGAAACCAAAGCATGCGATTGCAATGAGACGATTAAAGAAAGCACAGAATCCATCTGTGTTGTGAAGGAAAATGAGATGCAGGTAACTGTGTTTTTAATCACATCGTTCACATGTTTGCTACGAGTTGTTTACTGTAGCTATTCATCACATCACTTGCATTGTGTTTTATTAGCTTTTATTTTATTTTATTGTATATTTTTTTTGTCTTTTGCAGGATTTTTCTATCTGCTCGTGTTTTCGTGTTAAGCTGCAGTGTGTTTGACTTGTCAGGGCTACTGTAGATATTTCTCATACGGTCTGAGCGCAAGTTTGTGGAGGGCAGTGAATCAGAGGAAAGCTGGCATGAAGAGAGAAAGCTAAAAGCGACAAGTTTTAAGGTGGAGTGTTTCAAACATTGAGATTTCCTATTAAATAACCTCAAAAAATGACCGACTGTACCTTTAAGAGCATATTTTTATTTCTAATGGTGGCCTTTTAGCTCAGATTTGCTATAAAAGTACCTTTAAGTATGACAGTAGTTTCACCTGTAGTAGTAATAATATAATAATAATAATAACAGAGTAAAACTGAACTGTTAGTACTTTCTCAAATTGTAAACAAATATAGGTTAAAACACATGTTGCGGTGGTCTTTGGCTATGGTTCATTTCAGTACATGATGAACCATGTAGATATCATTTATATTCCTAAGTATACTCTATGTGATAAGAACTACTATAAGTAGTATACGTCTACTGTTTCAGTACTTTGTATACATCTAACTCAGCAACATTATACTTCCTGTTTTTATTCATTATAAATGTGTATTGATAGATATTAGAAAGCTACTTTAAACCAGTAAAAAAAAAAATCATCAGGTTTAGTCTCTTATGTTTTGCTTTCAGAGTGAATGTCTAATCTCTGTCCACCCATGATCTATTTTGTCCTAAACCCTTTTCTCCGTACTGTGCCAGCGCACACTCACCATCTCCGTTTATATCAATCCTGTCAAACACTCGGTTAGTGAACTCCTCCGCAGATGTTTCCTGATTTTCATTTCCATTGATTGCGCGGATGGCCTGGGAGAAGATGAGGAAAATCAGTATGTTTGCCAGATTAGAGGCTAAAACAAATATTCAGACATGCAGTGTGGCTGGTGCACGATGGAATGACTGTACCTTGATGATGTTCAGAAGCTCGTGGCGGTCAATGCAGCCGTTCCCATCCACATCATACAGTTTGAAATACCAGCGCAGCTTGTGCTCCATCTTTCCCCGCATCACCAGACTCAGAGCGGCCACGTACTCCATGAAGTCTATGTAGCCGTCCTGCAGAATCAAAGTGTCAAACACGACCATCCATGTTTTATATTCATTATAATCACTAAACAAATGCATCATCCCTCAGCTGAAATAGATCCCCAGCTCCAAAAACAATCCAAGGGGAAGTGAAGCACGCCAGGACGGAGGATTATCTCCTGTCTGCGTCTAAACAATCTCAGCATCAAAGCATGCATTCACAGATAATCTCACTGTCTAAATCATTCAGAGATTACCGTGGCATTTTTTGTAAGATGAGCAGGGTGGGGGGCTAAATATAGCATGCAGCTCCTCAGACAGACATCCTGCCATGACCCCATTGCTACCTCAAAGATGCTCTCAATTAAACTGGGGATCAAAGGGGATACAGGGGACACACTCTCCCTATACTTAGAACATGCATTTGCAAGTCTAATATATTTTGGTATTTAAAGTCTTTCTGTTAAATTGTTTTTTTTCCCCACATGGGTTTTCCAAACAGGCAGGAATTTCCTAGATATGTTGGTGCCTCACATTCACACTGGGTAGGAAAGGTAGATTATGCACCCTACACTGAAACCACAAATCCAGGTATGACATCATCTGTTTTGTTTCTGTTTCTGTTGATTTTGCTTCTGTTTTTTGTGTGTCTCTGTAGTTTAATGGCGTCTTTGTGGTTGTTTTGCATGTATTGGTGTTTTCTTTGAATGTCTTAGAGGTATTTTTAATCTTTGCTTGCATCGATTTGTGCACGTTGCACCTTTTTAGTAAGCTGTGTCTTTCAGTATAAAGTTTTCAGTCTCTCTGCAGATGTTTGGACTATATTTGTGTCTTTATAGTTGCCACATCAGCCTCTGGACCAGCCTGTCTGATGCGCAGTTTATTCATATATTCAAGCTTGTTGTAAGGGAGGTTAATTTTAGAGAACTCGTGTCCTTGAATGATACAAGTATTTTTAATCTAGACATGTTTTAAGAAGTTTTTTCTCTCATTTGTTTATTTTAAATGTAACATTAAAGATTTCAGAAGCAAGGAAGAGACCATCTCAATTAACAGAAAGTAACCGTCAGGAAATATCAAAGTAGTATTTTCAACCCGCAGATATGAGGAATCCCAAACACTTATCTGTAAAAAATAGATAATTTTCCTACAATTTCTCATATTATTAAAGAAATAACTTTTTGCGTAGTCAGCATTCAGATAAATGTGGTAAGCAGCTATTTTTTAAATAAAATATTTAATGCATTCAGTCTTATTTTACTTTTTTAACATTAAAAATAAAAAATAGATGAATTACTGGTAATATTTTGTTCCAGCTTCTACAGAAAGACTATCCTATGCTTTTTCTGCCTTTTTCATTATTGTGAATACACTATGTTATGACTCCTGTAGTTAAAAAATAATAATTCATCAGAACTTCCAAACATCAATTACAAATATGTAAATCAACAAAAAACAGCCTAAAAAATTAACTTTTTCTAATTGTGTCTAATTTTAATTAAAAGTTAATGTTTTATTCACAAATAATAACAAGATAAAAGAGAAACAGTAATAATTTGGGTTCAAAGGAAATATGCAGGTAACATAAGCTTATATTTTTTTTTAACATGTACATATGACACATTATAATAAATCCCTCATGGAGATACACACTGTTTAGACACACATGTTGAGAACTAAAGAAAATTATTTGCTCATGTTTCATTTTCAGAGAATCATAGATGTATTCTTCTACATTAGCCTCTAATCGTTATATCGTTATTTTATTCTTGAGGCATCCTGTCATCTTTGATTGTGTTTAAATGTGTGGTGAAATCCAGACTCATCTCACCTTGTTCATGTCAAACGTGCGAAACATCTGCTCAATGTAGGCGTTGGCCTCTGGGTCCAAACCTCTCAGCCCGAAGAACTGCTTGAACTCGTGCAGGGTGAGCTGCCCTGAGGGGCACTCAGTCATGAACTTCTTGTACCACAGGTGCATCTCCACAGCCTGCAGGTCGTCCACGGTGCAGCCGTTTGAATTGCCCATTTTTTATTTTTCCAAAACTCAGATAAGGTAGCTGGACTTTGTTACAAGCTGGACTCAGACCTCACAGCCCAAGTGGTCTACTGTGAAGTAGGCAAAGACCGTCCCTCTTCACAGTCACACAACACTGGGACTTTTAGAGTGAGAGCAGTGGCAGGATGGCCCCTTTTGTAGCTCAAGTGTGTGTGTGTAGAGGGGGGGTTGAGGTGATCCACACCTCTTGGTCCTCTCCTTGTGTCTAATCACTGGCTGTAATCCTGAGAAACATGCAGATGATCATCTTAATCATCCAGCTTGAAGGGCAGCCTGGCTGTTCCACAATTACCCTGAGATGTGCTGACAGACACAAATGCAGCTTTCATCCCTCACGTGCAGTGCCTGCCTCTAAGCGATGGGATACATCTGCCTCAGCATGTGGACTCGGGTATGAGCGATGCAGATTTAATGCTTTGGGTGAAGACTAAGCAAGCTTCAAAACATTCTCATAGTTCTTCTGTGTACGTTCTATTTAGACCTATGATATAAGTTAATGTTGACGAATTTAAATGTTTAAAATGACCAGGGGCCGGTCTCATCAAACCCACAAAGTCAAAACAATTGCAAATCAAATTTCTGGTACCTGCAACTTTTGCTAAAAACATCAATCAGCATTCTTTTGGTGATTATTAGTGTGGTTTTTCCACACTCGTAAAAGAAGTTTAGGCAGTTTGTTAAATAGGAGCGTTCAGGTATGCATTAACAAAATCCAGAAAAAAATATTCTTCCACAACGATGTGTGAGACTGATAAAGTTACAGAGAAGACGATTACTTCATGTTACTGCTGCTAAAGCGGGGGTGTACTCACTTTTTCACGCACTGTTTCTGCATTTCAACTTTTTTTTGTTCGATAATATCTAAGTATGTATGTAATATGTAGCTACTTGTTTCATCAATAAAAAGGCCAAAGCAAGTTTCTTTAAGAGACCCTGATTGGCATGCTGTTTAATAATTATCCTGTGAAACAAATATCTTTATATATCGCAGGTTATAAATACTCTGTTTATCCTTTAAGCCATTTTTAATCAAGAAAAAAAGCTTCAACAGCATCAGCTTTTCTGTGGATTTTTTAAAAAATGAACCAGAATTAGAAGGTTACTACAAATGATCTCATTAGAGAAGTTTATTTGGATACCACAGATTAATGCCAACAAGGCGTTACAGTTAAAGTTAGTGTATTATTATATCAAAACACAGAAAATAAAATGACATTCGTGTCTAAGTGCTTTCATATGAAATTAAACATCAGTGCTTTGTTACAATGATTTTGCAGTCAAACTCAAAAGCATACATGTGTTGTGTTCTGCAGCTATGAGTGCATTTTAATTTTAACAGCATATTCTTGTAAATGTCATAAAAAGACATAACAGATATATACTCTACATGTTAGTGTTTAAACTTATTTTAAATTAAAAAAAATATATATATGTATATACTGTATATTCTAAAATTCATTTGGGGATCATTTTAAAGGTTAAACTAAAAAAAAAAAAGTGTTCTTCCTGCAGATTTGCATTAGCTTTCATTACCCTGTGACAGAAGGTATAACGGATGACTGGCCTGGATATTCAGCTTCCAATAGTTTGGAAGAGCTTCTCCGAAACATGGATATTTATCCACACATACATCAACAGACGTATGTTACAAAATAAACTACATTTTAAAAGCTTAAAAAGGTAAAAAGCTTCAGTAAGGCATTATCTTCACTCTTTGTTCAGCTTCATATTCATTTACAGTGTCCTCTCTAGGTCTACTGCCCATGTAACATGGTTGGACACAGTTATAACAGACGAATAAAATCACTGTGGTGGCACATCAGAGTCCGGGCAGATTTCTCTGGCCACACCATGGATGCTTTTCCTCTTCTTCCAGTGCAAGTGTCTGTAGATGGAGTCAAAAACTGCCACCGTGTAGTGTGCAAACAGGCTTGTCCACTTCACTGCATCCACCATCCACTGCACTGAGCGTCCAGCAAATGCCACAAACACTGTGGTGTAGTGTGCCAGCAGCAGAAGGCTCCTCCCCAACTGCTTGCAATGGTTGATGAGCAGATGGACTCTTTGATCATGCCTTACCATTATTATAATTTGCTCTGTATTGCTCTACAAACAGATATGATTTTTTTTTAATACCAGTCTTCGTTTTCTTAGTGTATATGTTTATGTAGATACTCCCCGACGAGCAGTAGGCGCTTGTAAATTTGCACACAGTCCCTTACACACGTAGCTCCCGGTCGTCCAATCAGAGCAGAGGAAGTTTTGTTTCCGGGAATGTTTGGTGATGTGGCTCTGCTCTGAAATCCATCCTAGGAAATATATCAAATAAAAACCAGACACATTTACCTGGAAAGCACTCGTACAGGTGAGTCAAAAGTGTTTTCTTTTAAAAGCCCACCCCTGACTGGGCTACATAACAGAGCTGTCATGCACAGAGGAGCGAAACTCTGCGAAGCCGCTTTAAAAGACGCTGTCCTTATTTACCTGTTATCAGCGTCAGCTAGCCGAGAGCTCCAGCTAACTTGTTACCGTATCGTGGAAACTACGGCCGCAATAAACGGATGTTTTCACAGAGCATCCTGTTCACGGCGCCGTCTCCTCATCTTCAGATGTATTTGCTGGTTTCTGAAAACATCAGCATCCAGCCGCTCGGAAATTGTTCCCGTCCATTTTCGCGTTAGCTAGCTTATAATCTTTGCTGTTCTCAAAAAGAGTGACGCAGCCGCAGTGGAGCGTCCAGTAGGTTCGGAGAGATTCGGCTCTGTCCGCTCGAGCTCGGAGAACTTAGTGGGAATTTATGCTTCGGGGGAAAATATACACAGAAAAATACGTCGCAACCGCAAACTTCTGTGAAATCCAACGACCTAAACGACGACTTAACCTAGTTCTTGTTTTTCTTCTTTGGACCTCAATGGGGGGGCAGACCAACTTATACAGCGCACACCTCCCTAGAACTAAAACGAAACGACCCGTCGTCGTAGCCCGCATCTGCTGTGATTGGTCTGTTCAGTACCCTCCTAAGTACCCTCCTAAGCATTTCCGCAGTGGGAGAATAACAAACATCGCCTAGGAATAATAATTGAGATAATAGTATAAAGATAACGACTGACCAATCTCAGCAACTTCCTGGAGGGAAATTGCTAAAACTATCGGAATGGGCGTGAGGGGATCTACAAAGCCAAGTGGGAAAAACTTGAAAATTCCCAGCATTTTGCTTCTATAAAAAACAAAACAAATTACTGACTGGCACAGCATATAAAAACACTAGGGCACCACCATATTGTCATGAAAGCATACACTTTGATTTGTTGTATCTAATATGTTTGCTTATATTGGTTGACAACAAGATTTGTGGAGGGGCTATATATAAAAAAAAAAGTTACCCGTTTTGCAAGTATCCCTATGATACTAAGGGGTGTTAAGCTAAGCTAAAAACTGAAGAGATTTTTGGCTTTTTTTGTTTGTTTGTTTTTTGGCATACATCTTTGAAAAAGTTTGATAAATCTGACAAAACAACCTGTTTGCAGTTAGTGGCACTTTAATTGCTTTTGTAAAGCTTAAGAAAGACATTTGACCTGCTGTCAGAGCTGCAGATGATTAAACAAATTTGTCTACTTTGCTTCTGCAACGATGTGAATTTTCCTTCTCTGGGACTAATAAAGGCCATCTCATCTCAATATTTTTAAAATTTCCTGCTCGTTTTGGCTGAAGAACTCTCAGCCAAACCTCAGAACATTTTATACAATTAATGACAGCAGTGCCTTTGTGTGACGGGATAATTTATAACCTGCTACCTCCAAGTTTTGACCTTTACTCTCAAACACGCCTCTTTCCACTGCCTGCCTGTGCACACAAAGGAAAATCAATATGTTTGTATTCATGCCTTCACAGAAAGTGTTATAATTTCCACCACATTTGATGGGATACATAAATTTTACAGGAATAAATTATTTTTCCAACCTTTAATGTGATCACCTGTACAATTCAAATGAAAAACAAACAAATCCGTTATAGCACTTCCTCACTCTTCTTTACAAAAGCGCTCCAAAGGTGTCAGATTGTGAGGGCATCTCTTGTGGACAGCCCTCTTGAGGTCACCCCACAGATTTTCCTTTGGATTTAGGTCTGGGATCTAGCTGGACCATTTGAAAACTTCTATTTTCTTGTGATGAGCTCATTCTTTAGTTGACATGGATGTATAATTGTCTCCATGGTTGTGTTGAAAGTTAAAATCCCTCTTTTATCATCAGAATTCTAGCAGACACCTGAAGGTTTTAGGGCAAAAGTGACTGGTATTTTGAACTGTTCATAATTCCCTCCACACTGACTAAAGCCCCAGTTCCAGCTGCAGAAAAGCAACCCAAAGTATGACACTGCCTCCACCATGCTTCACCATGGGTATGGCATTCTGTTGGTGATACAAAGTGCTGGTTTTGCACCAAGTGTACCTTTTGGGGTTGTGGTGTTGGGGTTAAACAGGCTCTTAAATTGAAGGGAAGTGTGGACAAAAGAAGACTGAATGCTTTAACAAAATATTAGTGTGAGGGTGTGCACAGGTATGCAACCAGTTTATTCTACATTTCATTTTTTATGGTAGTCTCATATTTTTAACATCATAAAAACCTGGCATTTTGACAGGGGTGTGTACAGTTTTTATATCTGCTGCATATAAAATTTGTCAAATATCAGTACGGGACATAATTTATGCATTAGAGGTTCATCTAGACTGAAACCCATGATTTTTTTTTCCTTTTATTTATTTATTTTTTTACTTTCACAGTGCCATCTTTATGTTAAGCCGTCTGGCCACAGTCCTCCAGGAGCTCTCTGGAGAGGAGGGCCAAGATGGAGAACAGCAGGTGAGAGAGCATCAGATAAATTTTAACAGCCAATAATGAAGAGATTTTGAGCCAGCAGTGTCCCTGGCATTTAAAGGTGTAAACCTTATGTTGAAGAATCAGAGCTTTAATTACTCCTTTTACAGGGCACGCTAGTGCCTCAGCTCCCTTCTGATGACGGTCAGGCTCCAATGGGGTCAGAGGTACCTGAGGAGGCCATGGAGAGGCTGGCCCACTTGGAACAACTGGTGGTCCAACTGAAGGAGCTCATCCGAGACAAAGATACCCAGCTCCTCCAAAAGGACACTGAGCTGACCAACAAAGATGCTCAGCTTAAGGTAAGTAAACCTTTGTGTGTTTGTGCTTGTGGGTGATCCTTCGTACTTTGACTGTCATATTTTGAGTGTTATTTTGCTTCACGTTACAGAACGAGAGAGAAGAAGCTGAGGCCCGTTTCACCAAACTCAAGCTGCAGGCCAAAGCCAAGATGGCGTCGCTCACAAAACAGATAACTGAGCTAAAAGGACAAGAAGGCACAACAGTGAGTTTTAGTGCGGTTAAAAGTTGTGAAGAGAAGGCAGCTAACACCATTGGGTCTAATGCAAAAAAAAAGGACATTAATTGATTTGTTGTTTGTGTAGACAAGGACACGCAGCTGGTTAACCACACACCAGCAGTAAAGCTCATGTCCTTTGATTTGATCTGACTTGAGCATCTGTTCTGTCTGCAGCAGAGTCCAGACAGCTCTTTCACTGGAGCCGGCGCTGCAGTCGAAGAGGAGCTCCAGGAGCTGAAGAAGAAGCTGAGCGAGGAGGAAGCCAGGAGCCGGGAGCTTGAAGAGCGACTTCTGGCCTCTGAGCAGCTACTACAAGAGAAGGAGGTTGCCCATGCTGAACAGGTGATGCAGAATATCTGTGGGTGTAGACCTTTAAAATTACTACTAGTGCTATCTCTGAATGGGTTCCCTTACTTTCAGCTGCAGAAACTGCAGGCGGTGGTCTGTGAGAAGGACGTGCGTTTCCAGGAACAGATTCAGAAACATGAAGAGGAGCTGCTGAAGGCAACAGTGCAGTCTCAGGATGAGGGCAAGCTTCAGAAGGTAAAAGATTGTCAGTTTATTTCTCTAGCATAAGTAACAAATTAGGCTGTGGTTTCTTCATTACTAGCTGACTGATTCCACCTGTACTAGATGTACTGTTGTTTAACTTTGTATTAAGTGTTTAAAACGGGACAGAAACCCTGACATATTGTATTTGTTCCATACAAATTGCAATACAAATAGTGGCTTATGTGAAATCTGACATAGCTGCTACTGTTTCTGAGGCCTTATTAAATTTTTGTAGCCCAAAATCACCCATGTGGCATAAGAATGATGCATCATTAAATGGTTTATCAGGGGAAAAGGGGGGACCTTTGCTCCTAAAAGTGTCAATGAACTACAATCAACCTTGGGGTCATAAACACACAGTTTCAGTTTGTGAAGCAGTGAAAGTGCACCATAGTTTCCACCCTTCACATATACATTGACGGTGCATTACACGCTGCCTGTTTTTATGGTGTTTTCCTCAGGCCCTGCATGCAGCTCAGCAGCGCTGTGAGGAGCTCGAAGAGGCCCTGATGTCTCGTGCAGGAGAGCTGGAAATGCTGCAGCAGGAAGTGAGCAGTGCTGATCAGCAGAAACAGGTACAGATCCTGTTTGATTAGACAGCTGATATGATTGTTTGCCTGCTTAAAGCTTGTTGGTTTTGATGCTGTTCTACATTATAGCAGTTATTTGCGCATGATAAAAAGATGATCAAACAAAGACACGCCCTACATTTTGATGACAAGTTGTTATTATTATACGTTGCTTCTCTGAGCTAGATAAAAAACACCCACAGTCTTTTTTTGTTCTCCTCAGATCCTGACTGGTCAGTTCCGGCAGATGGAGCAGGAGCTGGTGGAGGCCGCCAAGCTGAGGGAGGAGGAGAAGCAGCAGTGGGCCGAACAGGCGAGCAGGGCTGATGCAGAACTCGCGGGTCTTCGAGCCAGCCTGGAGGCCCTGGAAAGAGAGAGAATGGAGGTGGTGAAGCAGGAGAGCGAGCTGGCCTCCCTGAGAGAAGCAGAGCGTGCGAGTCAGGAGGCGCTGGAGAAGGAGAAGATGGAAGTCGCCAGATTGCAGGCAGAGCTAACTGTGATGAAAGAAGCTGAGCTTGTAGCCACACAAACAAGTGAGAGAGACAGGGTGGAAATCGCTCGGCTTGAAGGGGAGCTTTCGTCAGTGACAGAGGCAGAGTCTGCAGCTGTCCACGCCAGGCAGGACGCCTCGGAGAGGGAGAAATCTGAAGTGGAAAAATTGGAGAAAGAACTTGCTTCCCTCAGGGAAGAGCAGGAAGATATGCAGAAGAAGGGCGAGCTCTTCACTGAAATCTGGAAGCTTCTACATTCTCTGGCTGAAGAAAATGTGCCCGAGGAGATCCCTGTCCCCGTTGACCAGTCTCATCTCCTGGGCACCGTGCACTCCATCGAAGCACAAATGACGAGACTGAAAGACAAATGCAGTGCAAGTGAGGAACAATGTGCCCACCTCACTCACAGCATGGAAACTCTGCAGGGTATGAGTGCTTATCTTGACGTCTGTTTGTGGGATTCTGTGAATGAATCTTTTTACTAATACAAACATCTTATTTTCAGAACAACTTGAAAGAAAAACTACAGAACAGGAGGAGACCAACACTAAGATACAGCAGCTGGAGCAGCAAATTG
The DNA here is from genome assembly GCF_018398535.1 of Haplochromis burtoni. Lineage (NCBI taxonomy): Eukaryota > Metazoa > Chordata > Actinopteri > Cichliformes > Cichlidae > Haplochromis > Haplochromis burtoni. The sequence goes on along the minus strand of NW_024582410.1, from coordinate 733,740 downwards.
TAACAGTGAGTACAAAAGTACAGAAGCAACTTTTAAAGTCATTCCTTTGCTCATACCTTTCTTAAAAAAAGTTTAAGTTGTTGTGTTGTTTTTAGTTGTGCGTAGTGCCGACGTGGGACAGTTACCAATTCTGTTGTACTATTGTACTAGGTATGACTGTGCAATGACAATAAAGAGTTGTCTTATCTTATCTTATCTTACACCAGTAAGGTGAACTCAACAATACTTTTCATTATTAATTTCATCTTTATTATCTTGAGGCTCTCCACACCAGTCCCAGCTTTTCATGAGGGAAAATTAATTTCCCACCTGCACCTGCCTGACAGCATAAATGTCATTTAGATGAGTGTTTTTGTGAAGTGGTGCTTAACTGAAAATGGAACTCAGTAGTAGTAGTAATAGCTATAGGCTGTATTTAAAAGAACGATGTAGTCACAGTGTCACTCATCTGTGCGTGGACTTGGTTAGTATTTTGTCCTTTCCCATGTTGGGAGTTTTTTTGGAGCTAGGAGTGACCATAATAGTAGAGTGCTAAACTACCAGCTAATGCTAGCTAGCTTGGTTAGGCTGTATGGGTAACCAATTGCAGTTACCTGTTACTCCAGAGATGTTACAGTGCTCGACGTGTCCTTTCTGAATGCATTGCAAACCGATCTCAGTATGCAAATAAATTGGTTGTGACCCACAGCCAGCAAAATGGCGCACACCCAGGAGGGAGGGACACAAGGGTGTTTTTCATTTTCAAAGGGCAAAACTTACAGCTACTACTCAGAAAAACTGGGTGGTGTAAATGCTGTCCTAAAATAGAGGGCTTAAATTTTGCAAATACTTACCTGTTTGTTTAACACAGGATATAAGCAGCCTGGTTCACTAGAGATACACATCACAAAGCAGTCCCAAATAAGCTCTGTGATGACATGAAAGCTTTATCATCTCTACGGAGCTTCGGCCTGAGTTTCTTAGTGTCTTTGTCCTGCGGTTCTTTTATGGCATCTCTGTGTTAATTATTAGAAAAAGTGTGAGACTGGTAGCTGAGTATAAGTACTTCTGCAGATGTAGACGTGTCATTTGTACGTTTTGCCATCCGTCAACAAAGTCAACCTTTGTTTTGAGATCGGGACGGTCAAACTGGTTTTATCGGCTACTCCCAGTCCAGGTCACAGCTTCAGTCTGGACAGGTGATCTCTGTCAGACTCAGACAGGACAGCAGACAGACAATACTTCATGTCTGTGTTAGGAATATCGTCTAATCCCTCCTGGGCTGATCTGATGGTCAGACCGACTGACCCGACCGACATACAGCCTGCTGCTGATAGAGATTTAAACTAGACGAGCAGCCTTGGAGGGTTTCTGTATCAGGTTTTACTAATATTTTAATGTTTTATATGCTTTATATACTTTATTGGTCTGATTTCTATTTAGTTATATTGTTGAATGGTTTTAGCTTTGTTTAAGCACCTTTCACTTTTATTTTGAAAAGATTAAAAAAAACATATGATCATCAAGTTCAAAGCACAACAAGAAGTCTTCTCCTGCATCCTTTCAAACTTAGTTTAAAGTCACAACACTGGTAAGAGTAGTGTAAACACAAAAAATGACATTTACCTGTGGACTGGGTGAATGTCAAAATCCTTATCCACTAGCTTTCTGCTTTTTGTGTAATGTGAAATGTCATTGTGGTTTCTTTGTTGAAGTCCTTTTTTTGCACCGTTGTAGTTTGCAGGATGTCTTTAAACTTGTCGCTTTTTTTGTTGTTGTTCTTTTAGATGTCGGAGAGACAAGAAGCGGCTGAACCAACACACGATTCATCTGAAGCTGAAAAAGGTACGGTATGATTCCTAAAATAAATGCACTCATTATTTGGAGACAGAATCGAACAGGAAGTTAAAATCTGTATAAAATATTTCTTTGAGATTCCAGAGTTTAACAGAAGGCTTCCATATTTGTTTGTCTTTATGAGGGCAGTCCATTTAGGAATGAGAATGACATTCAGGTCCTAATTTAAACCATTAGATAAGGTTGAATTCTGTTGCTTTTAAAATCGTTTGACTAAATTAATTTTTCCTAATTTATTAAAAAAATATAATGAAGGTGAAATCAGAGTGGATTTTCTTTAGAGTGAAGGTGTCTCTACTTTTATTCTGTGAGTCATGTTTCACTGCAAGAGTCCCACTTACAGATAGAATAAATTAATAATAAAAATATCATCCCACATTCATAAATATACATCTATAAAACTACAGTAGAACTATAGAAATACATCACAGCATTTTATTATTCTGTATACTCATTGCTTTTAGACACAAATTATCTTTATCATTATTATTATTATTATTTATTTTTGTATGCTGATTATATACGTACAGTTTTTCTTCAATCACGGTGACATCCAACACATTTTGATCTCAGGAAGGCTGAGCATAAACCACCTGCTTTTCTTTAAATGTAAAGAAGTGCACTGTAAAATCCTTAATATTTACATTACAAAGTCTTTGAAAAGTTCATAAGAAAAATTTTATTAAAAAATCGTTTTATTTTAATCTACTCATATTTGGTAAGTGTTTATAATTTCAGCAGTGTGTGTTTTTCACATTCAGTCTGCCATTGCGAAAAATAAAACCTGCTGTTGTAAATCAAAGAAAGGCGTCAGTGCTGAGCTTCTGCTTGTCCACCCTACTTTGGTGTGACAGAGCAATAAGGAAGCTGTAAAACCGACAATAATTCAGACCTCGGGTTTAACTAAATTTAAAATTCCTGACAACCGTTCTCAGAACTCGATCCATTTTTAACAACTTGATCCATTTTCTGTAAGTTAAACACTTTGCACAGACATCCAGTGAACTTTCTGTTCCTTTGCCGCCAACTGTATGTTTCACACTCCTGGACCAGACAAGCTAAGATCATAAAAATGTTCTTTGGCTTTATTTGTCAGGTTATATATTCATTTTCTGAATGCCAAATTATCTATGTGAACTTTGAACAATATCGTATTGCAGCAGCACACACCCTCTGTTGGTGTTTGTTTTTAGACTGCACTTGCATTTGTTTTTGATTTGGTACTGCTTATTTTAGATCATTCTTATCATTCGTTTCCTATTTAATTTTATCTCACAGCACACATACTGGCCCTGGAACAGCAGCTGCTGGAAAAAGACAACGAGCTGGTTGTTTTGCGAGAATCCCTCATACTTGCTAATAAGCAAAGCTCAAGTGAGCTTTCACCAAATGAAAACTGTGATCAGACCCCAGATCAGGTTGAGGATGCTGTTACGGCTCCCCTCGATAGCTCTGCAGCCCTTTCTGACTTCATGGCAGACACCCAAGAAGAAGAGAGCACTTTAGTTGCTGAGGACACCTCTGTTCTCTCCATTTCTGCTGAGAATCAGAGCAGTCCAGAGCTAATAGGAAACCAGTCAGATTCCCCAGAGGAATCCAAAGGCACCTCATCCGATGAAATGGTCGCCAGTAGTGATTCAGAGGTGGCTCACAGCAGCTGGACACTCCTGGAAGCTGTGAATCAAGATGGAGGTCAAGAATGGCCCTCCATCGTCCAGGACTTTGGTCAGTCGTGGGTGGCGACAGGCATGGAGCAAGAAACCACCACGGTTCAAGTCGAGTCCTCATCTGTCGTCATCAGAGAGACAGTTCAGGTTCATGTAAGTCAGCAGAGTTCTTCCTCCTTGTCCCATGAAGCCAGTGCTCACTCTGGCCAGGTCTTCGCTCAGGCCTTAGCTGAGGAGCTCCAAAAGAGGTACAGTGAACTTCTGGCTGAGCTGCAGAGGCTCAGAGAGACAGCTGCAGAGTCACAGGAGAAAATAAAGAGTCTGGAAGAGGAAACAGAATCCCTAAGTGCTGCTAAAGAAGAGGCTGAGTCCAAGGCTGCGAGTTTAGCAGAGGAGCTCGGTTCAGCCAGAGAGGAGCTAGATAAACATTCCCAGGAAAGCAGCTCTGTAGCGAAGAAGCAGAGCGTTGAATTTCAACTTCTTGAAGAACAGATAGACATTTTAAACACTGAGAATAAAACCAAGGAAGACCGACTTCAGGCTTTGCAGACAGCTCTGGAAACGGCCCAACATGCTCTCTCTGAGCAGGAGGGTCAGGTTAGGATGCTCAGCACTCAGCTAGAGGAAAGAGAACTCCTCGCCTCTGAGCTGGAGAGGAGGCTTCAAGACATGGAAAGCAGCATGTTGGAATACTCCCAGACATCAGATCTCAACACTGAGTCTTTGTCAAAGAAGGACTCTGAGATTAGCGAGCTACAGCTTCGTCTCAATCAGAAAGAGCAGGAGATGCTGGAGCTCAATGACAGCATGTCTGCTAGACTCCTTCAAGCAGAAGAAGAGAAGTTCCAGATTGACAGCGAGATGAACAAACTGAAGGAGAAGATGGAAGAACTTCAGAAGGTTAAAGAGGAGGAGAAACAGCAAGAGACCACTGAAGACTCACCTGTCCTTGTAGATGATGAAGTTGCTTGCTTACGGCAGGAGAAAGAAGTCATGGAAAAGCAGCTGACAAACACAAAGAAGAAGCTGCAGGCAGCACTTGTGCAGAGAAAAGAGCTCATGAAGAAGGTTGCTGACTTTGAGGCAGAAGCGAAGAAATGGAGCGAGAGGGATGAGGCAGCAACGGGAGAAATTCCTGAAAAGTCAGAAGGACACAAGATTGAGGAGATGGAGGTAAAACTTGTGGAGCTCGAGCAAGCTTTAAGATCCAAAGAGGAGGCAGTTGAGAGTCTTGAGCAAAAAATAACAAAGCAGGACCAAGTTCTCGCTGAGACTCTGGCTTTGAATAGAAAGCTAAGTGAAGAAGCTGAGATTTCTCCTGAAACAACCGCATTACAATCTCAGGTGACGTATCTCGAAGCAGAGTGTGAAACGCTGCAGAAGAAGCTTCAAGAGGTGCAAGAGTCTCGCAAAGAAACTATCCGTAAGGCAAAGGAAAAAGACCGGCACCATCGCGAACAGCTCAAGCAGCAGAAAGAGGAATACAGTGGCCTTATGGAGCGTTTTGAGGTCCAGAGCAGTGAACAGGAAGTTCTTCTCACTAAACTGAGAGAACTAGAAGGAAAGGTGAGCGCTGAAAGAGAAGATCCGACTCCTCAAGAACCAAAACACAGGGTGGAAAACATGGAAAAGCCTTCAGGAAATGTTTGGGTCCAGGAGGACTGGGTTGATTTTGCTTCACCTGAGACTGATTCATCACAACCGCAGTCCAGCGATCCATGTCAGCCTACGTCTGAGGTCCTCTCTGAACAAATGGAGGATTCTCTGAAAACTCTCAGAGAGGAGATCCAGACTCTACGGACAGCAGGTGAGGAACTCGAGAAGCAGCTGCAGGAAACCCAGGCCAGCCTGTTGCAGAAGGAGACTGAGTTATTGGAAGTGGGCAAAGAGCTGCAAGCACTCAGAGAAAAGGAAAGGCAGATTGATGCACTTTCTGCAGAAGTTGATGACCTCAGAGAGAAGTATCGCCAAGCCGAGTCTCACGCTGAAGCCCTAAAAGCAGAAATGGACGCTGCAGCCAAAGCAGCAGCCGCAGAGTCCTCGTCTTCAGTCGCAGCTCTTCAGGATGAAGTCGACAGCTTCAAGCAGTTTCTCGACAACAAGAATGTCGAGATAATGGAGCTCAGTCAGCAGCTGAGTGAGCAGAACATACTTATAAATTCTATGCAAGACACAGTGGCCCAGAAGGATCAGCTGATAGCTTCATTACAGGATGAGCTGAAGGCCGAAAAGGAAAAGTCACACAAGTTAGAGGTTGAGGTTCCACAGAAGCAAGAAGAGGGCAAAGACAGCGAGGAGAAGATCCAGCAGCTTCAACGAAAGCTTCAGGCTGCTCTGATCTCTCGCAAAGAGGCTCTTAAAGAGAACAAAACCCAGAAGGAGCAGCTCGCTTCGACCGAGAAGGTTATAGCTGAGCTACAGCAGAAAATTGAATCTGCTGAAGATGAGCTGGAGAAGCTGAGAGCTGAAAGAGTTCGACTGATTGAAGAGGTTGACCGGACATTATTGGAGAACCAAAGTTTAGGATCCTCGTGCGAGAGCCTCAAGCTGGCAATGGAAGGTGTACTCAATGAGAAAGATGCCTGCAAGAGAGAAGTGGAGCTGGCAAAAGAAGAAGCGGCCAGAACATGCAGAGGATGGGAGGAAAAGGTTCAGACCATGAAGGATGAGTACGAGACACTTCTCAAATCTTATGAAAATGTGAGCGATGAGGCGGAGAGAGTGAGACGAGTCCTGGAAGCTGCGAGGCAGGAGAGACAGGAGCTGGCGGCAAAAGTCAGGACTCATGAGACGGCAAGGCAGGAAGCTGAAAGACAAGTGGAGGAAGCGCAGAAGGAGGTCAGTGCAGGGAAGGATAAAATGAGAAAGTTTGCCAAAACAAAGCAGCAGAAAATTTTAGAGTTGGAGGAAGAGAACGAGAGGCTCAGAGAGATCCAAGAAAAGCCGTCAATAAAACAAGCAGACAGAGCTCCTGGGGATGAACTTGAGCAGCTTCAAGAGGAGCTGAGAGCTTTGAAAGCTGAGCTACATGCTACAGTGGCAGAAAGAGACTCTTTAGGGCAGCGGATTGAAGGTCTGAGGGAAGAACTTGCCCAAATGAGAGAAAAGGAAGAGGTTGTCACTGCCCAGAAATCAGATGCAAGTACGATGACAACAGAGCCTGCTGAGATTCAGAATGAGGACAAAGAAAAACCAGTAACGCCAGAAGAGATTCAAGATGACCAAATAGTGGCAGCAACTGCAAAAGAAACCCATTCGCAACCTGTCGAAGAAAATGAAAAAGCAGAAATGAGTGAAAAAGCTCAGATGCTACTGGAAAATAAAATGAGGGAGGTCGAGGCTGCTTTCACCACTGAGCGGGAACAATGGCAGGAGCGAGAAGCTGAGCTCAAAGCTGAACTGGCCTCTCTCGAGCGACATCTCCAGGAGAGTAAGGAGAAGGAGAGCCTCTCAGTCTCCTTAGAGAAGTGCCTTGAAGAGAGCAAAGAAAGAGAAAAGAGTCTGATTGAAGAGGCTTCAAAGAGGGAAACCCAGTTCAAAGAACTCCTCAGAAGTCTTGAAGCCGAAAAAGATAATCTGGAGGAGCGTCTGATGAACCAGCTGGCTCAGCTCAATGGAAGCATCGCTGGCTACCAGCAGGAGGCAGCTGAGAACCGGGAGCACCTCACCGAGCTGCAGCGGGAGCTCGAAAGGTTAGAGAGGGAAAGAGCCGAACTCGAAGCTGAGGCTCGGAGCGAGAAAGACCGAGCTGCCAGGCTGGAAGAGGACATGAGGCAGGCCCAGCGGGAAAGAGCTGAGGCCGAAGCAGAGTCTGGTAAGCAGAGGGAGCTGGAGCAACAGCTGAGGTCTGCTCAGAGGGTCAAAGAAGGCAGCCAGAGCAGAGCACGACAGCTGGAAGAACTGCTGAGGGAGAAACAGCTGGAAGTCCGTCAACTGCAAAAAGACTGCATCCAGTACCAGGAGAGGATCAGCGAATTGGGAAGAGAAGCAAAGGCGCTGCAGATAGGTCACAGTGAGCTCTGCAACAAACTGGAAAAGTCCCAGCTGGAGGCCTCCAAAACTCTAGAGAACCTGAAAAGAACTGAAGCAGAGGTTGCTAGTAATAAATCCCAACTAGATGAGGCCCAGAAACAGGCGAGCGAGGCATTAGCTGCCAAAAAGACCATTGAACAGAGCATCCAGCAGAGAGAGGCTGCTCTAAAAGCTGAAGCAGAGGAAACCCTGGACTCCGTGAGATTCAGGCTGGGAGCTGAGCTGAAGGAGATGGAGCTGAGACTGGAGGAGGCTTATAGAGAAAGGGAGAAGGAGGAGGAAGCTACTCTGGAGGCCAGAGAGATAGCAGAAGACCTTGAGAGAAGAGCCCAGGAGACGCAGGCTCGTCTGGATGAGTCTCTGGCCAGGTTAGCTGCCTTCTCACGCTGCATGTCCTCCCTGCAAGATGACCGGGACCGAGTTGTGGACGAGGCCCGGCAGTGGGAGAGTCGCTTTAATGGTGCCCTGCAGGCTAAGGAGGCTGAAGTTCGAGAGGCTGAAACACGTGCCAAAGGCCTCACGGAACAGCTTCAGAAAGAAACAGCACTGAAAGAGGAACTGCAAGTCACAGTTGAAAGGTAAGAATGTTCCCTTTGAATTTGTCTGTTTTACTGAGTTTTTACATTTTAGCCTATAATCCAGTTTGTTGGTCCTTTTCAGGTTAGAGAAAGCAGACAAGGATTGGCAGCTAAGATTGGAAGAAAGGGGGAAGAAAATCACAGAGACCCAAACTGCTCTGGAGGAGGAGAAGAAGAAGCTTCAGCAAACCGCAGCTGAATTGGAGTCTGCACAAAGTGAAGCTCACACCTTGAAAAATGAAATGGAGAGTCTTCATCAGAGACATCAGGCTCTGGAGGAGGCCGTGGGTAGGCTCCAGGGCGATGTCGAACAGGCCAGGTTGGAGCTACAGGAGAGGGAAGCAGAGGAGAGACGACTTTGTCTGAATGTGGAGCAGCTGGAGACGGACCTGCGATCCTCCAAAGCGCTGACAGAGACCTTACAGGCTGAGTTAAATGAGAAGGAAAGGAGAGAAGTGGAAATGCTTGGAGAGCAGGAGCAGGCTGTTGCTCAGGTATGCATGGACTTTAATTTACTGAAAAATTCAGAGAGAAATGTTGGAGATTCCTAACGTGTGTCATCTATTTCTAAGGCTGCAGACGAGGCAAGGAAAGAGGCCGACAGCAGGGCACGAGAAGCTGAGGAGGAGCTTGAGCAGAGAAGAGGAGAAGTGCGTGATCTGGAGGAAAAGCTGCGAAAAGCTGAGGAAGAGAGCAACAACAGAAAAGCCAGGCTGGACTCTTTCACAAAGGCAATGGGCTCCCTGCAGGACGACAGAGACAGAGTCCTCAACATGTACAAGCAGCTGGAAGAGAAACACTTACAGGTAATGTGTAAAAACAGTACAGACTCCAAGATGTACAGAGCTTGTTTTAGCATGCATTATAATATCTTCATTTTGTTCCAGGTGATGATGGAGAAGGATGGTTTAATCCAAGAGGCGGCAGGAGAGAATAACAGCCTTAAGGAGGAGCTGCGCTCTCTGCTGGTCCAGAGAGACGACTTGTATGCTGAAAGGGCCCAGCTGTCTGCTCAGCTTTATGGATATCGAGATGAACTTAAACAGGTTTTAAGCATGAAGGACTCCCAACACAAACAGCTTTTGGCAGCCCAGAGGCAGCGTATTGTATCTTTAGAAAAGGAACGAGAGGAGTTGGAAAGTCAGTTAAAGAGCCTCAGCACAGTCAAAGAGACCGAAGTGGTGCACAAGGTCGAGAGCGAGACTCTTAGTCAGGCAGCTGAGAGGAGGCCTGCATCACAGGTGATGGATGCACCTGGTGCAGAAGTTGAGAAGCTTAGGGAGCAGCTGCAGGCAGCAAGAGAGCAGGGGGCGGCTTTGGAAGAGACTTTACATAGAGAGAGGAAAGAGCACGAGAGCAAGAGCAAAGAGCTAGCAGAGCTGCGATGGGAGGGAGGGGTGATGCGGACAGAGTCAGAGAGCGCTCAGGAGAGGGTGGCGGAGCTGGCCCGAGACCTGCTGGCTGTTGAACAGAAGCTGCTGGAGGAGAAAGAGGTGACAGAGAAGCTGAGACAGGAGAATCAGTCGTTCTCTAAAGCCATGGCTTCCCTCCAGGACAGCAGGGACGAGGCAGTGAACAAGGTCCAAGAACTGAGCCACAAACTGGAGGAGATGAGCAAGGCAGGGGGCCACACAGCACACAGTGGCTCTGCAGGCTCCACTGGAGAAGTGTGGGGACTGAAGAACGCACTACAGGCCCTGCAGAATGACAGGGAGAGGCTGGTGAGTAACCCCAAGTATGACAGATATTAATAGGACATGCTTGAGTTTATATTCTGGTGACATTTACAGAGTTTCAACATATTTTTCATAGATTTTCTTTTCTTTATGTGCAGCTGGAGCAGCTTAAAGCCCAGGAGTCTGAGCTGAAGAAGCAGAAGTCAGAGCTGGCTCGGCTGGGAGCAGGAGAGCTGATTAAAGTCAGCCAGGAGCTGCTTGAGGAGAAGCAGAAGAGCGAAGACATGCTGGGTGTCATAACGCAGCTGGAGAACATGGTGGAAATGGGCAAGCAGGAAATAGAAACACTCAGGTGACACGACAAAGCAGGAATAGCATTTATTCAGATTTTTGTTGATTTTAAAGAAAAGGAGACTTAATTCAACTGTAGTATATAGTTTATGCCTCTGTGCTTATATGCTCTTTAAAGCAGGTTTTGTAAACATCATTTGTAGCTTTACAATAATACAATTATTAACCAATCAGTAACCACTGCTATCATTTCACTGTTTAATTAAAGTTCAAACTAAAGTTGAATTAGCTGCCAGTTTCCCATTTATTAACAATGGTTATTATAAAGTGCTCCCCAGAAAGGCACCAATTGATTTTCATTGACTTTTTCAGGCTTGAACGCAGTGATTTGATGGCTCAAGCGGAGCAGCTGAAGCAGCAGACTCTCGCCACGCTGTCAGAGAGGGACCAACAACTGAAGCAGCTCACCGCCATGCTGGAAGAGACCCGGGTGCATAAACCCAAACTCCAGCAGGAGCACTATCAGAGAGAGGTAAGCGCCGAGACATTTGCTTTTGACTCAAAAGGGAAAGCTATAGATTCCCGTGGGATTGTTAAAATATAAAGTGTTTGACTTGTTGCCTTTTAAATTTACACCTAGATCTGCTCATGAGGCCTTGTTATTAGTGTTTCAGCTCAGGCTGTTTTATCTTTGCCACAAATTCCCAGAAGTTGTCTTCTTTAATCATTCGTGTGGCACTTTAGTTATTTAAAAAACGATTTATAAGTTAATTTCCCTCCATGCTTCTTTACTATAAACACAGACTGTACGTAAAAGCTGGCTGTAATTTCTGTGTCTGAAAAGTGAAGCCAGTTTCAAATTACCTGCTTTCTTTCTAATGATCAGCGGGAGGCGACTCCACAGGTTACAGAAAGTCAGCTTGTGTAGATATAAAATATTTTTAATAATAATATTATAAAAGGCAAATATATGTTTGGATTTGTAAAAAAACTGACCACTACAAATATAAAACAAATAAGCATATAAAAAAACACGACCGCAAAGGAATTATCACAAAATGCACAAACATGTGACGGCAACAACATCGGCCACTTACAAAGGTAACACTCTCACCTCTGCAAAGATTGCCCATAGAAGTCTGAATCGGGCATGTGAGAAAATCACGTTATTGCTCACTTAATTATCTTGCCTGTGTTTTTTTTTTTTTTTCTTAACTCTTGCTGACAGGTTTATGGCCCCAGTATCAAATTTTAAGACAACAGTGCGCTTCTTTTGTAAATGATGGTCCTCATTAAAGTCAGAAAGGAGGATAAAACAAGATCGACACGTCAGACAAATATGTGACGTCATGAATATAAACTGTGGAAACGCCAAACCACAGGATAGAGATGTTAGACTTCATGTAAAAGTCAAGGTCAGGTTTATTTGTATAACACATTTAAAACAACAGAGCTGACCAAAGTGCTGTACATTAAAAGTGTGTAGCACCAAAAGGAAAAAAGAAACAACAAATTAAATAGAAACTGACAATAAAATGCAGCCATCTATCAGGATGTCACACTGGAGCCAAATGCCAAGGGGAATAAATGTAGATTCGTTGTCTTCTGCAGGGCGCAGAGGTGCTTTCTAGCGCTCCCGGCGCCCCTCAGGAGCGCAGCAGCCTAATCGAGAGCCACACCTACATGGCTGAGGTCAAAGAGCTACAGCGGAGGTACTGTGAGATCCAAACCTTTAAAAACGTGTGAATATGGCAGGCTGGGAAGCATGAACACTGATTTTTAATTTCTGATTTTTTTTAAATTAGACTGGATGAAGAGACGCAGCAGAGGATGGCTGTCGAGGAACAGCTGATGGCCACGCAAGACCGACTCAAACGGTATGAACTTCAGTAGGAGATAATCTCATACTGGAAGTTGAAGGTGCTATAAGAACATTATGTTATATTTATACTAGATGATATGAGGATGGACCAGTTCCCTGCAGCTCTGCGGTGCTTACTGGTGTCTCTTAGCAACTCTTGTCTTTAAGTTTCCTGTTTTGGTTTGGTGTAATCGCAGGCAAGGACGGGTAAACTTACCAGCCAGCTTGTAAATATGTGGGGGCACATAGATGCTAAAGAGGGTGTCTAAATAGGCTTATTAGAAGAAGAAGGTTAACTGGTCGAGGTCATTATCAGGGATGAAGTGATTTAATTTTGGAGTCAACCCAGTGTTGATATCAAGGGAAGGATCAGGAGAGTCTTACTTATTCGCTTAGGTCAGTCCAGGTGGTTATACTCCATGTTGCCTCAGTTACATGTTTTTAATTGTGTGACGCCGTTATTAAGAATCAGCAAGCAATCAGCAAACAAGGCACGTTTGCATCTGAATCTCTCCTTTTTTAGCTGCGATAAATTTGCTCCATCGACAGCGATGACAGCTAACTTCTGTTTTTATTATTATTAGCCACGGCCAGGCTAAATGGCACTCTGCACTGGACGGGGATTCCTCGGAGACTGCCGTTTTTATCGAGCCGCCGGAAGGAGCTGTCACTCGAGTAAGGCGCCGCTAATGTTGTCCCGCACCTCATCTGTCACCCTAATAACCGTAATAATAAAGACTTACGAGCTCAATGTTTCCCTTCACCTTGTCTCTCTCCTCTGCTCTCGCAGACCCGGAGAGGCGGTCCCGGTTTGATGCGGATGCTCCGAGTGGCCTTCTGCTCCCGTCAGCGCACGCCTCTGCTGCTCAGCCTCTACCTGCTCACTGTGCACGTCCTGCTGCTGCTGTGTCTGGGTGGATACCTCTGAAACCAGCTCCCTTTATAATAAACCTGACAGATAAGACGTGGGGAGAAACTGTAATGTGACCCAAACCATCGCTATGATTTATATTGTTACAGGAATTAATGAATTAAAGAAGGGCACAAACAAACAAACGTTGCACTTTACAGAAGTTTACCTTTTAGCCAAAGCATTTAGATTCATAAAGGGAGCGGATACCTTCGATTATAACTATTTGGTCCTAGTACATTGAGTGTGAATGGTGTCTTTTGAGCACCGAAGCAGAGGAGAAATAAAGGGACCACAGCACATAAAGAGTTTTAGGGGAAGAGTAGATCCAGAGTTGTTTTAGGAGACCGTGTTCGTCTTGTGCCTTTACATGTGGATAAGCTGTGTGTAAAAGAGATGCAGTCTGTGAGTATAACCTGAAAGGGTCACTTTAAGTTTAACATTTTGGAAAGTGTGCTTTTTAGCTTTCTGGAAGAGTGTAGAGGCTCTGAAATGACTCAAATCTAATCCCAGAGTTAGTGACTGATGCCAAAGTCCTTCTAGACGAAAGCTATGTTGAAACACATCTGGGCACTTATCTGAGCATTATCGAAAGCATTATTGAGGGGCATGTCTGTCTGATCATTTATAGCATCTGTATGCAATCTAAAATAAGGCTAACTTATAGAAAAGGTGAAATGGTTGTGGAACTTTCCTATCAGCTGATTAAAACCCCTCATATATATCTAAATCTCTGTATGTAAGTAGTAAAAACCCCACAGTGTAATGACGGCTCTCTGTTTTGTAAGCTCTGAGCTGTTAATAGCCAACCAGAGAGAAAGAAAGCTGTGACCAAGAACCAGATGTTTTTATTGATCAGATGAACCACATGTAACCTGTTAATTGCTAACTGCCTGCAGCGTAAACGCAGGGATTTTGTGGAGCTAACTCCACCAGAAAGCGTTAAGCCTCTTTCTCCAAATGCCGGCTCTTCTTTTACGATGGCTTGAGGTTCAGGGCGTGCTCTTCTAGTCCAGTCTCTTCCTTATCTGTTCGTTTCATGCACAAAAATGGAGCGCAGTGCAATTTGAGTTACTTACACATTCCTGTATTATGCTGTCCTTTCTTTCCTTTTTTCCTAAATGGGACATTATATTAATATTTGTACATATGAACATGCGTCGTGTGGGGTTTTCCTCTTACATGTCCAGTATGATTCCCACTCCATGCTTCTGCTGCAGATTTAGATTGTTCACAGTTTGCGCTGTACTTTTGATGGCAGATGAAGATGAAGTTGCCTTCAGGTGCAATGTTACCACAGTGAGGAAGACTGCTGTGATTTCTAATGATATCCGTCCCATTATATTATGGACTTACCCGGATGTAGCATAACTTATATCGGAACCCTCACTCTCCTCACCCTCCTCACCCTCTGTTTAATCATTGTGTTGGTGAAACTCTTTACATTGCTTCACACCTTAAACACACACCTGCATTTGTAAATAACTGTTGAAAGGGCTGTGTAGGATAATAAAGTGTCATTAAAGTGTTGGTGGTTTAGAATCAGGTCTCTTCAAGAATGGATCCATTTTCCTGTTAGACAGTGGGCAGTTTTTAATTTACCTTGGTTTACCCTTTATTTGGGCTTTGTTAGTTTTAAATCACTTTCTTTACTTTTACATTCATAAAATGATTCTAAATAATTTGGTTATTATATTGGAAAGCCTGTTTACTCGACCATTATCATCTTCTTCTTCTTCTGAGAGATCAAATGAAGCTCAGGTCCAGGCCAGCTGAGAGAAATGGTGGCACACTGTAACTTTTTGAAATGCCCACATAATCTATAAAACACTAAAACTGCTTTTCTTTATGGGAGGAGGATCTGTATACACTCACTGTTACTGCTGACACAACAATCACAGCTTTTAATAAAGATATTTTTAAATGTAAGTGACGTCTGGGTGAAAGTTTTTTGCCTCTAGCATTTTTTTTTCTTATAATAAGTCAGGGACTAAAAGACAAAATAAACAATAACCTGTTTCTGATACTTAGAAATGATGCACATAGTTTATTTAATCAGTAATTTTAAGTAAAATCTGCTTCTCTTGTAGGTCTACAGATGCTTTTGTGGATCTAACAGAATAAAGACCCAATATTTCACAGTGCTTCTTTTTTTGGACATTTTCAGACATCTGAATATTGGAGCTTTAAATAATGCATGCTTTATTAAAGTTGAATTGTAAGGTGAATATATGTGTCAAAATGACCAATTAAATGGAAAAATGAGCTAAAGAAGTTAGAAATTAAATCAATTCAATTCAATTCAATTTTATTTATATAGCGCCAAATCACAACATAAGTCGCCTCAAGGCGCTTCATAGATACAGAGAAAAAAAAACCAACAATCATATGACCCCCTATGAGCAAGCACTTTGGCAACAGTGGGAAGGAAAAACTCCCTTTTAACAGGAAGAAACCTCCGGCAGAACCAGGCTCAGGGAGGGGCGGCCATCTGCTGCGACCGGTTGGGGTGAGAGAAGGAAGACAGGATAAAAGACATGCTGTGGAAGAGAGACAGAGGTTAATAACAGATATGATTCAATGCAGAGAGGTCTATTAATACATAGTGAGTGAGAAAGGTGACTGGAAAGGAAAAACTCAATGCATCATGGGAATCCCCCGGCAGCCTATGTCTATTGCAGCATAACTAAGGGAGGATTCAGGGTCACCTGGTCCAGCCCTAACTATATGCTTTAGCAAAAAGGAAAGTTTTAAGCCTAATCTTAAAAGTAGAGATAGTGTCTGTCTCCCGAATCCAAACTGGAAGCTGGTTCCATAAAGGAGGGGCCTGAAAACTGAAGGCTCTCCCTCCCATTCTACTTTTAAATACTCTAGGAACAACAAGTAGGCCTGCAGAGCGAGAGCGAAGTGCTCTAATAGGGTGATATGGTACTACAAGGTCATTAAGATAAGATGGGGCCATGAAATAAAACATTCTTTAAACAGGTGAATATAATGAAGACTTTAATATTTTAAAAGTAAGTAAAACACTAAAAGTAATACAATTATCCATTTAAATATGAAAAATTAAACAATATATAAGGTAAAATGTGGATACTTTATTAGGCACACCTTGTTGGTACCAGTTTGGAAACTGTTTTGTCTTCAGAGCTGACCTAATTGTTAATTTCACAGATTAAACAAAGTGCTGAAAACATTTCTCAAAGATTTTGGTCCACATAAACATGACTGACACAGTTTCTGCAGAATTGTCCGCTGTACATCCATTATAGACATCCCAAAGTTTCTCTTGTTTCGAGATCTGGTGACTGTGGAGACCATTTGAGTAGCGGGAATTCCCTGTCAGTGTTCAAAAACAAAGTGTGAGATGATTTGAGCTTTGTGACAATGTGTAAACATGTTGAACCCCAGTCCTCTAGGGCCAGCATCCTGTTTGTTTTTGAGATATCCCTGTTCTACCTGCTGCCGATTACCTGGATCAGGTGTGCTTTGCCAATAAGAAGCTACAAGGGCAGGTTAGTTGGAAAACAAGCAGGACAGCGACCATTGAGGCCTGTAATTCGACACCTGTGAGCTAAGATGAGCTTGAATGATGGTGGCATACCTCCTGTTACACTGACTCACTGCACCATCTTGTGGTTCTCGGTGGTATTACACGAGAATACAGCCCAGTCTTAATGCGCCGTTCACGCTCACATCTGCACAATGACACTTAGAAATCTTGCAAATAAGGTCACAGCTTTTGTTTCTTGACATTATTTTTGTAGATTTAGTTTATTTTAGGTGTTTGACTCACTTTAAAACTGGTTTTATTACTTTTACTATGTAGGAGCGTTTTCGTTTGCTGACGTTATATAGGGAGGTAGGCAGGAGCAGGATGCACCAGGATGCATTGCTTGCTTTTTGGTAACGAGATTGATTATTTTTCCCGAATACTTTAGGACCTACCCTCCCATTTCGCACCAGTGGCCCTCTGAGATTGGTTTTGACAAGCAGAAACTGCAAACGCTTTTAACCAACCCCATTTTTATTATTGAGGCATAGACAGACTCCAAAAGTGAGTGCTCATTATCATTTTCCCCAGCTGTTTTAAGTTGTGTAAGCCCCCAAATGTTGCAACTGCACCACAGCAGCTGGTCTGTAATCAGTCTACTTAAATCGGTCTTAAACTGCTTTAGCTTGGAAAACATAAGAGGAGATTTTTATGACCTGAAACTGTTTAAGAGCGCATATGTCTGGTGGACTTTCTTTGATTTCGGACGGTACTTGAATGCAGCACTTCACTATCTATATATATTTTTAAATCCCTACAATTAATTTAAACGCTTATATATGAAAAATAAAAGAAAACGGCCACGCTGCTGTCAGGTATGAACTCTTAAATCCCCAGGGCAGACAGGGGCGACACTTGTGCAGGTATTTTCACCAAAGCGCGCTCACGTGTGCTAGATCCGCGTTCACTTCTCGCCCGTTAGAGTGCGGCGACTCGTGCAAAGACCCCGCAGGACCGCTTACTGTTGCACATTATTCATCTAAACACGGGCAAACTGCGCAACAACTGAAAGGTAAAGATCTTATATTTGTATTCAAAGTGAAGCCACTAACAAGCCAGCGTCTAACTTTCCTCTGTTAATATTTCCGTTAAATTAAGGAAGTAGATGTAAGCAGTCGCAGTTTAAAGTGCTGCACAGTGAAACGTTAGTAGCGACAAATGTGACTTAACAGCCTCATGTTTTCAGATGCGAAGCATTTGAATGACATAAAAGTGATTAAATAATACGGGAATAACCTATTTTCTGCTTTTAACTCAGTGTTTACCTGAACTGTGTGTCCAATATTAAAAATAACAAGCCCAGCATTACTGAGACTGTCATTACTAGCCTAGAATTACCATTTATGGCAATAAAAGTGGCATAAAAATATAATTAAAGATAAATTGTAGCCAGCTACTGAAAAAGACTTCATTTTTATTAGATTATCTGCTTCCCTCACGACATAAAATCTCTTATTTCCACCTTATTAAAGATGATTTTAACATATGCAGTACATAATGTTCTTAAATAATATATTATAATGCAGCTTTTTCAGTGTTTTAGTTACATGTTTTATAAGATAAGTGTATGTTCTTTTTGGGGAAATGAACCATCACGTTCAGAATAACTTCCTTTTTGAGACTTGAGCAGAGTTTGGTCAGAGCTTGTGGTTGTGCGTTAGTTTATTTTTAGTGATCACCTAAACAGAGAATAATCATTTTAATGCACGAAGGGGTCGTTGATCTTTATTGCATCTGTCCTTTGTGGCTCACTGTGTTTTAATCTCCCACCCCCAGATGTGGAAGTCAGTGGTGGGCCACAATGTGAGCATGAAGGTGGCTGGAGAGGGGGATGACTGGGAGACGGACCCTGACTTTGAGGTACTGTGTACTTCCTGGAGTGAGCGTCACTGTAGGGAGGGTTGGGTAGACACCTCTGCGTCAATCATTTCTGATTTTGTGTTTATGTGTGTGTGTGTTTTTTAGAATGACGTGTCAGAGCAGGAGCAGAGGTGGGGGGCCAAAACCATCGAGGGCTCAGGACGTAAAGAACACATCAGGTGAAAAGACGTGCAGCCTGTTCCTGGAAATATTATTTTTATAGTGCACGTAGATGAGTTCAGGACATAGTGGGTGCTGTGCAGCAACAGGAAGAGGAAGTGAGAGCACAGCGTAAGCTGTCAGGCCGCGAGTCTTTCCTAATATGGATAATGTATGATGATGGTGATGTTGACAACTCTTTGACAGTGATATTTAAACCTCTGCTGACCGGGTGGGACAGATTTTGTATCAATTGTGGCTTATTCAGGGTCAATAATTCACTCATTAATGAATATTTGGTAACCTTCAAAGTTGCTGTGGATCCTCATCAAGCAGAAAACTTAATTAATCTTCTAAGAGAGTGTTGTGGTTAGTTAGACAGACACATGACCCACCCTATTGGGAAAACCCACCCATTAGCAGTATCCATGTACTCAGAGCTTCTGAGCATTTGTGACCTTCAATTTGTGACTCGTAAGAGATTTTAATATTGGAACAGATTAAGAGTAAGCAGCAGAGGAACAACTGCTATACTAACAGTTTAAAATTACCATGATGAGTGTATCAGTGTTAGTGATTGAGTTCGCAATAGCATGAACTCTGTCTGTTTCACTATTCATGTGTTTTGGCCCCTGCAGTGTTGCAGAGCTCAGAAACAAGGTCACTGAGGAGCATGAGAAAGTGAAGCAGAAGGAGAACATTCCCAAAGCATCGTACGGATATGGAGGGAAGTTTGGAGTGGAGACGGATCGAATGGACAAGGTTAACACGTTTTTCTCATTGAAATCGGAATTATGGTGATATGCTTCTATCATTTACTGCGACCCCTCTTTACCCTCGACTCTGTGCCCACCATTTCTTTAAACGGTGTCCTTTTTGTTTGAACCTATGTGTCTCTGCTGTCCAGGTGGCTCTGGGTAGCGACTATGTAGCAGAGGTGGAGAAGCACTCTTCCCAGAAAGATGCAGCAAAAGGGTTCGGAGGGAAATATGGTGTTCAGAAGGACCGCGTGGACAAGGTGAGAAGACAAGCAGACTCTTTCACAATAGGCAACAATAAGTAAAAGGGAGCACACTGCACCCACATTAACATCTTTTCTTTGATATTCTGTAACTCAGATGTGATTTAAATGACATGATGAGGTCTCCGTCTCTGCTGTGTTTCTGTCTGCTGCTCTATGCCATCAAACAACAGGATTCATTCAATTCAATTTTATTTATATAGCGCCAAATCACAACAACAGTTGCCCTAAAGGGCTTTAATTATAAGGTAAAGACCTTACAATAATACAAAGAAAACAAAGAAAATCACTACATTCATATGACCCACTGTGAGCACGTGCTTTGGTGACAGTGGGAAGGAAGAACTCCCTTTTAATTGGAACAAACCTCCAGTAGAGACTGGCTCATGGAGGGGCGGCCATCTGCTGTGAACGGTACAGTTAAAACTGGGATCTATTATACTTTCCATTGTTTCTATTATACCTACATATACTGGTGGATACTCCTTTTAAACATGGTCAAAGTTAGCCAATCAGAAGCTGACTTTAAAGGAAAGGGAAAGGGATCAATGATAGCCTGTTTTTATGACAAATAGAGAAATGAGACTCAGTTTTTATGGGAAGAGAGCTCCAGCAGAGGCAGGTTCAGTGAGGGGCAGCCATCTGTTGTTGGGGTGTGAGGGGAAGGAGAGGAGAGGACATGGAGTAGTGACATATAAATGCATCGGTAGTGGAAAAGAAGAGCTCAGTGCATCATGGGAAGTCCTGTAGCATCCCCAGCTTTACAGCATCTGTGGGTGAGGCTTCAGTGTCACCTAATCCAGCTCTATTTATTAGCTTTGTCAAAAAGAAAAGTTTGAACCCCAATCTTAAAAGTAGAGAGAGTGTCTGTCTCCTTAATCCACACTGGGAGCCTGTTCCACAGCTGATGTTTCTTCAGTAAGAAAAGTTCCACACATACGATGCTTAATCTTTATTATGATTACAATCTTTGTGCAGTCTGCCGTCGGCTTTGAATACAAAGGAGAAGTGCAACAGCATGGATCTCAGAAAGGTACGTCCACTGTCCTGCATCTGTCATTCACTATTCTCCTATCAGAAGTTTGCCTAAATCTTACATTCTTATAACTCACTGCTTTAGATTACTCAAAGGGATTTGGAGGAAAGTACGGTGTCGAGAAAGACAAAGTGGACAAGGCGGCTTTGGGGTACGACTACAAGAGTCAGACTGAGAAGCATCAGTCTCAGAAAGGTGAGTTCAGGTTGTAGCAACTGTCTCTTTTTATATTATGTGCTTTATATTTGCTTTTTTATGCATTTGAAATTTATGTTCACCAGACTACGCTAAGGGATTTGGAGGGAAATACGGGGTGGAGAAGGAGAAGGTAGACAAAGCTGCCGTGGGGTATGACTATAAAGGAGAAACAGAGAAGCATCAGTCGCAGAAAGGTGAGTTAAAATTGCAGCTTTTGCAGGTTCGGCCACCGTTTTTTTCATGACACTTGATTGCTTTATTCTGTGCAGATTACTCAAAGGGATTTGGAGGAAAATTTGGTGTTGAGAAGGAGAAAGTCGACAAAGCTGCGTTGGGGTACGATTACAAAGCTGAGACGGAGAAACATCAGTCACAAAAAGGTTAGAGGAGAGAGCCACGGATGTGTTATTTACAGGAACAGACTTCCTGTATTCATCACACTGATGAAGTGCTTCTGTGTTCAGATTATTCAGCAGGTTTCGGTGGCCGGTATGGCGTACAGGCAGACCGCATGGATAAGGTCAGCATCAAGGATGAAATTCTGTATTATTGTCTTTGGATTCATTGTTTAATCTGGAATAAAATGGAAAGTAGCCATAACATCTTGGGAATAATTAACACTTTGGAAAAAGTGAGGCACACAGGCTAAATGTTGGAATTAACATCGATTATTTCTGTTTTCATTTTCATAAAATGAACTTAAAAATGTTTTAATACCTACCTAAAACCTTAAAGCCATTCTCCACCACTGTACATCTTATTCTTAGCCTGAATAGTCTGCTTGTTCTGTATAACCAGAATAAACATTCTCATTTATGAGACCAATGCTGGTCTGTTCCCATCTTACTCACTGATTTGACTTACTGTCAAAAAGGTAAAGGATGTTATTGTATTCACACAGTGGTGGATCTAGAAAATTTTACATGGGGGGCAAAGGAAGGGCAAGAGGTCTAGGGTGGCACATACCTCTTCAGTGAAGTATGTAAAAATACCTTATATGTAGTTGGGCCAGTTGCCCCCTTTGCCCCCCTGTAGATCCGCCCTTGTCTTTACAGCCCAGCCTGTTTCATATTGAGATGGTGACTGTTTGGGTCTTCTTCCAGACCTTTGCAAAGTGGTGACATATCTAAATAACTTGTACTTAGACACAACTGAACTGATGTCTTGTCATGTTCAAAGTCACCTTTGGCACAACTTGTTAAAAGATTTAAGTGAGTGGGCCTGAACCTTACTACACCCCCATCTGGCCTGACAGTTACCGATGCTTTATTGTATAATTTTTTTGTATATATTGTTGCTGTGTAACCACTGTTGATTCTTAGCCAAGGAACTTCTGCAAAAAAAGATTTTTAATCTTAAGCAAAAGCATTAAAAAAAAACAAAAAACCATCAAACATCTTGATTCTTGATCACATTTTTAGCTCCATCTTTTTGTGGTTTAGCCCGAGTATCAGAGGTCCTCAGTAACAGATTGGCCCAGATGTGCCCACATCATCAGCTGAAATAAGGCTGTTTCATAGCCTGTACATCATCCTGACCTGACAGGAACAGACAAGCAGCAGATTGTCAAAACTCCAGCTTTTAATTTTTAATTTTGATTTATTTCCTGCCAGTCAGTTAATCGCCTGCTTGAGTATTCTTGCAGCTGTAACCGTCATTATTGAAACATGATATCTGTAGTGACAATTCAACCTTCTGAAAAATAATTCTTTCTCTCTATTATTAACCTCCAGAGTGCAGCAGGCTTCACAGACATGGACTCCCCGACCTCTGCATATAAAAAGACACAGCCAGTAGAGGCTTGTAAGTTCATTTGTTTCTCCAACATAATCACTCACACTCTGCCATCTGTCTGGCAAGCAATTAAATCCACAACTGTTCAATGGTGAACATGATGCACTGCATTCATATTCACTTTGGATTTTATTATGCAGCGAGTGCAGGTGCAGGGAAACTGAAAGCACGCTTTGAGAATATGGCCAAGGCTTCTGATGAGGAGAACAGGAAGAAAGCAGAAGAAGAGAGAGCGAGGAGGCAAGCCAGAGAGAGCCGAGAGCGAGAGGAGGCCAAACGCAGACAGCAGCAGGTACGCTGCGCTGCAAAAATGTAAAGAGCTACAAGGTGAGCTGTTTTCAGCTCACGTGATTGATGTTCTTTCTTTTAGGAGGAAGAAAGAAGAAGAGAGGAGGAATCTCAAGTACCACCAGTTCATCATGTTGATCCAGAGGACGATATGCCAACACCAGAAATCCACCGTCGCACTCCAGAGATTCAGAAAGAGCCAGAGCCAGAGCCGGAGCTGGAGCCAGAGCCGGAGCCAGAGCCGGAGCTGGAGCCAGAGCCGGAGCCAGAGCTGGAGCCGGTGGTGAGAAACACATATGAAAAATCAGATGTACCAAATAACAACTCGTGTTTAAAACATGGGACTCATATTCACCCATCTTTCCTCCAGCATGCACATATTTATATATATTTATATGTTTTTGTATATATAGATATACATATACCTATATATGCAAAAAACTTGAATTTTACTATGTTTATTTATCGGATAAAATAAGTTAAATGTCACCGTTATTATAACAGCAGGGGTGTCCAAATTCAGAGGCTGCATCCACCTGAGGACCCGGGCTTCGTGGTCCTCAGGTGCCGGGTAACCGGAAATGAGCGATGGTGAAATTGGACGGTCTAGCCTTCAGAATTACGTCACGAGCTCTCTCGGTGCAGTGAAACTCTGCCGTCTGCTCCTTGCTATCTAAAATATAACCAGACGCTGGTGTAAATTCTCTACCATCTCACATTTCTGTTTAATCACTTTTCTGTTTGACATTTATTCAGCTGTGTGAAAACCCCGGAGGAACCCTCCCGAGGGATTAATAAAGTTTTATTTAATCTAATCTAATCTAATAACTTTAATCTCAGCCAAACCCATTTACTCACGAACAAATAAAACACTGAAAAAGGCCACACAATAACATGTTTAAGTTATCTAAGTGACTTATATATCATGTTTAACCTGAGTAGCAAAAGGCCGCGGGGGTTTGAAAACGATATGCCGGGAGTTTGTTGTTCTCGCCGGCTCAGATATTTGAAGTTTACACAGCTACATTCTCGCCTGAAAATATGTTAAAAGTTTATTTTGCAACCCAGAAAGATTAATAAGAGTAATATTAAAACTAAGTGGCTGCAGTAGTAGTAGCCATTGTTGGAAACTGGCATTGGCTGGGCCAGTCTGGGATATGGTTTTTCAATTTTGTTGTCCGGATGGAAAATCGGGAGAAATTCGGGAGAATGCTGGCTCCGGGAGATTTTCGGGAGGGGCACTGAAATTCGGGATTCTCCTGGAAAAATCAGGGGGTTGGCATGTATGCCAATCCATGACTGATAGTGTTTGGTTGTGTGCATTGTGATTTATCCAGGTATGCAGGTATTTCAGATACTGTCCATCTGCTGTAGATAGTTGTTTAGATCTGCCACTTCTTTTCTTTTGCCCTCCACATTTCCAGTTTCCTCAAATTTGTAAGGACACATACTATCACATACATATACTGCACACCATACTATCAAGATATTCTGTGTTTTTAGCTAACAGCTCTTTGGGAATCAACCTTATTGGTACAAAGATACTATTCAAGTCTGTCAGACTGTCGTATCGTTGGAATTTTTCATAAATTCATTAAAGAAATGGAGACAAATTATGTGTTTTTGTGACAAATGTGTTTTTAGGCAAAGTCACCATTTAAAACCGGTTCTTTCTTAAGTTGTCTTTTACGTGTAGACACCTAATTGGTGAGTTGGGTGCTTTTTTTATCCTTGGACAAGTCACATGTCAGTAGTAACATAATTCTGCAGAATGTTTTTGGTTTGTGGATGTGGAAAAGCAGAAAGAAAATAGGTCCCATGTGAAAATGTTTACAGCAGACTTTGAGGCTATTCGTTTTTTTTTTTTAACAAAAAAGGCAAAACCATGTGGTGCAAAATGCTGTAAGAAGAGAGACATCTTCACAGCTGGTATCTCCAAAACTCAGCAACTAACCTAAGTCTCTGAAACGGGTTCCTTTCTAATGATCCTCACCTGTGATGCTTAACTACAAATCATCGAACTCCACTTTTCAGGAGGAACCAGAATACGAGGAGCCCCCGGCCTTGCCACCACGCTTGGACGATTTTGAGGAACCGGGCGCCCCTCCTCTGCCTGAAAGGTCAATAGATGTGGATGATGATGATGATGGAGAGTATGAAGACATCGGTCATCCCCCTCCTCCTCCTCCTCCTCAGCGTAAAGGTCTGCCTCTAAGCAAAGCCGTGAGTTAATCAGGACCCCTTTCGTGGCTACTGATCATTAATCTCGCATATTTTTATCTCCCAGCTGACGAGAACGACTATGAAGACCTGACATGTGGCCAGAAGGCAATAGCGATTTATGACTATATTGGAGGTAAGACTCTCCATTTTCTGTTTCAGATGTTCTGTTTCATTGTGGAATAGCTGATCTGGGCTACTTTGGTTTGCCTTGTTTACATACTGAAAGGGGATCGTGAGCACAGGTGTTCCTTTGGCGCTGTGACACAAGTGCTTTTGTTTGTATTTATTTTTCCTTTTAAATGTGAGCATAAATCCTTTGCTTTTCTTTTTTCACGCAGAGGCCGATGACGAGATCTCCTTCAATCCAGACGACATAATCTACAACATAGAGATGATTGACGAGGGCTGGTGGAAGGGACAGTGTCACGGACGTACCGGTCTGTTCCCGGCCGCTTACGTTCAGCTGATCGAGTGAGCAACACGCTCCCAAAGTCTATTTTTGCACAAGCTTCACTTAAAAACAAACTTCAATATTGTTGAACAGGAGGAGGAATTTGTATTTAACAATCAAATCAGAGCAAATTTTTAAAATCAGTTGATTTGTGTAATATTTCACTTTGAATGTGCCGACTGAAAAAGCATCAGGCCAAACCTGATCAGGAGCAAACGTGTACACCTCTGCAAGGAACTGATGGTATATGACCTTATTCTTCATTTCTTTCACTGGATTTTTATTTTACCAATGTAATCACAGTTACGACCAGAAATGGCTCTGCTATTCTAATAAAAGCTTCCTGGTAACCTGTGCTTTGTCTTTCCTCTGATGCGGTTACAGTGACCTGAAAACACTTATGTGGAGCACCAGCTGATCATTTTAGCCATCGCCATCTTGGTGTTTGGACACAGTGATGAGCGAGGTGATGATTAGTCCTTAAACATGTAACGACTCTGCAGCAGAAGCCAACATTGATAACATTTGGCAGTCTAACAGAAATGGTAAAAGTAGAAAACCCTCACAAAAACATTAGGCCAGTATCACGTTAACTATGGCTAAGGACCGGCATTAAACTGGTCACTTTATTGTGCAGCGGTTCAGGCAATTACCTGACAGGTGAAAGATTCTGGTTCACTTTATTTTATTTTTTTAATTTAAGACCTATAACTGGGGAGACACAGGTCTGGCCTTTTATGATATACCTCCATAGCATCCACTGCAACACAGATGTAGCAAAAACAAATCACCAGATGATAGACATAGCCTATGATGCACATTTTAAGAAATGTTAAAGTTTTTCTTTTCAATATATTGTACGAGCCGGACCTTCTTGTAATTTTTTAAAGTGCTCTTGACCTGCTTCATAGTTTTGGACTTTGGCTGCTTTTTTTAAAACTCAGTTTTAGCCCAGTCATTGTACCCGACCAATTTAGAGGAATGTTTGTTTGATTGTTGAAACACTTAACACTGACCTATGAATCATTCAAGTGTAACCCCCCACACACACACACACCTAACTCAAGATTTATGTGTATACACATAACAGACAACTTAGCAATGAACTAAATTTAAGTTGTGTTTACTAGTCTGTCACCAAAAACATCATTTATTGTCATTTCTTTAGTTGAATGTATGAAAAACGGCAAAGATAACACAGGGTGAAAGGCTTGAAATAGGAGTTTTGTACCAACGAGGTGATTGTCGGCATATCCCGGCATGTTGTGCATGCAGTGTGTCCATAAAAAGAGGAAACCGGACAAGTACACGATAAAAGAGGCACCATCACATCTGCATCCACCATGCACTTTTGCACAGTACTGGAATTGTAAAGAATGTGCGTAATGAATTAAAGTTATGACAAACAACAATTGAAATTATAAATCATATTAAAATACTAATAATTCTGTTTTTTTGACACACCTTCAGGGGCCACTGGAGGTGGGCAAGAGTTGCACGATGTCAAGAAAATGAAAAGAACGAGTGAACAGAATAAATCATAGGACAGATTTTTTATGGGAGTTTAGAGACTTAACTTGCGGCAGAGAATACACGTGCACCACTCACATTTCTGCAGACACACTACACACACGTTTTCCGTCCTCTGATCTCAAGTCAGAGAGGGTTTTGCTGTTCCATGAGAACAAACCAGTTTCTGCAGTGAACTTCTGTACGATCTCAGGCTCTGTGGCAAAGCCCGGAAATCTTCAAATCCACCAGACACAATGAAATTTAATTAAGAAACACAACAATTATCACGAAAGGATGCTGTGTTTCAGCTTCCAGAGTCTTTAAGCTAGAATTATGGTCTTCCCGTTTAGTGGTTTACCAGGCAACATTCTTCTTCTTCTTGCCCTTGCCACCTTTCTTTCCCAATCGTTTGCCCCTCATTTTCTTGGCCTGCCGCTGGCTCATCCACGCCGGATACTGTCCATGTTCATCCAGAAGAGTTTTCTTGTTGCGCTTGCTGTCCATGTCCATCTTGCCATCTGAAACACAGACACGCACACATGATACGATACACGTGACACAGAAAAAGGTGTGACATCACCTCGTAATTAAAAAAAACCAAACAAACTATAAAGGCTGCTGACTGTGGTGCTCACTGTCTTACCATCAGGCTCTGCCTCCTCCATGTTAACGTCGGCCTGCTTCTTTATCTTCTCAGCTGGCACCACTGTGGCGATCTCCTGCATGTCGGTCATGGCGACTTCTCCTTTCTTATCGAGGGTCAGAGCTTGTTTCAGACGATTCAGCTCCTTTGGAGCGTTCTTCTTCCTCTTCTCTGCCCGCATCTTTCGCTTAAATTTACTCCGAAGGCTTTTTGCCATTTTTAAAGATGCTGCGAAGACATTAACAAATCACCAGTCAAGCAAACTTGGGTTCACGAATTTTTAGGACTTTCACATGTATCCTTACACCACACAACAGTAAAAACAAGAGAAGACAAATGGATTGTCTGAGGCGACATGTCTCGCCAATGACTACCGATTTCTTCCACACTGCCTGAGCTGAAGCCCGGGATTCAGGAGGATGTTTGGATTTTAATTAATCTATGATTTACTTTTAAGAACCTCAAGACGATGTATATTATTTAAATATGACATGCATTTGTGTAGGTAGGTAGAATAAAAAAAAAATCCATTTATAACGTATTTTTTTAGTAATACTACTAACAAAACAAACAAACAAAAAAACAGAATGAAAATAAACTGCAACATCTTTACAAACTAACTAACTAATAAAGTTAAGTAAACCTGGGGGAGAGAAGTCTAAATAAAACTGATTACGCATTCAGACTGTCTTCTTCTACAACTCTATAAACATTGAGCTGGTCTCTAGTACCCAACACTAATATTAAAAATATTATAAATCCCAGCAGATCAGCATCTTCTTAAACACTCAGACCAACAACTATGCCGTATTCAAACTCGCCTACATCACCTTTCTTTCACATTTCACTAAATCCACCAAGTTGCTGCCGCGTGATTGGCTGAATCGTAAACAGATGTATCTTACAAAGTGGCCGACAAGTGCAGTACTACAATTTTCCTTCCATGATTAATAACGTAAACCTAAAGACTTTATAGGCAAGTTAGGATCAACGAATCCACCGAGCTGTTAAATCTCAATAAAACGGGAATGAGCAGCTTCAGTGATAAACTTTAACGTTTGGTCTGTTGAACATTTACAGCACTAACAACAACATCATCATCATCATCACCCACCCCCCTCCAAAAAGAAATGGTAAAATGCTGTTAATTCCGTTTAGTTACACGATACTGGCCGTCACAATAAGCCTAGCAAGTTAGCTACCCAACTCCTAGTGAGGCACCAGTCTTAAAAACACATAAAAATAGCCTCTTTCCCTCATTAAACTCATACAGGTGTGATCATTAATCCACTATATAACATACAAGTGTGACTTACTTTTCACAGAAGCAGCAGATGAGCTTTTTGACGCTTAAACTGTGTGAACAACACACTCTTCTACTCCGCACACGTGTTTAGAAGCTTGGGAAAAAATGTATCACGTGCTTTGGAAAGAGCTGCAATATGATTGGCTGCCTCGGACATTCTGAAGACTGTGGCGTCTGATTGGACAGTGGGCTAATACCAGGAAGCTAAACGGAAGGTAAACAAACCGTTGTGGAGAATTTCGTGCTTAGCTGCAAGCTAAAGTGCTTTAAACCCTTTGAGTGTTTGTTGGGTTTGTTTTAAGTTCATCCGGGAGTCATGAACAGCTTCCAGGCCGCCAGCCCTCCGCTCTCTGCTGCTGTGACCCAGATGTTCAACACGCTGGAGTCGGCTGCAGAACAAATGATGGTGCACAGAGACTTCCAAGCGGCTTTTGACACATGTCTCAGTGGTCTGGAGAGTCTCGCCGGCCTGGAGCCCGAGGACAGCAGGTGAGGGTCCTGAAGCTTCACGCACATGTTTAACTGGAAGCTTGGATGTTTGTGTTATAACAGAAACATCTGTTCCTGCAGATGTGCAGAGCTCAAGGCTGGTTTCTGCATCTTAGGGATTCAGGCTCTGGCTGAGCTCAATCAGTGGCGTGATGTCCTCTGCTGGGTTCTGCAACAGTATGAGCAGGAGAAAATACCAGCGAAGATCATGCAGATGTGGTGAGGAAAGAGTTTTTTATTATTATTATTATTATTATTATTATTACTACACACTGATCTATTGATCCCCAGCCTTTGGGCAGGTGGACGCAATATGAAATAAAGTATAAAATACAAATCGTATTAGAGTTCAAATATGCAAATTCTCCAAGACATGTTTTTTAAATCAGCACATTTGATCCGTCATTAATTATATAATTAATCATGAATTAAAAATGAAAATAAAATGTAATTACAAATAACAGAAATATTCAAATATGACAAACTTACTAATAACGACGTTTAAAAATAAAACTTTTAAAAGACATGAACAATTCACTGTTTTTTACTGACTGATCTCAATTTAGATTAAGAGGGTACATAGTCACAGTTTCACTCAAACAGTATAAAGTCTCTCAGATGCTGAATTTCAAAAGAATAGCTGTTTGAAATCACTTATAGGAGCTGTGTTTTTCTGCTTCATTCTGAGTGCTATTATAATCAAACCTTATATTAATGACTTCAGCCTTTTGTGATAAAGAAATGTTGTTGTTGTAAATAAAAGACATCTGTCATAGAGCAGGGCGATATGGCCAAAAATATTTATCACGATATATATTTGAAAATTTGC